>NC_030836.1:23917265-24218593 GCF_001704415.2 Capra hircus | reverse complement strand
GGTTTCCACACTTCTTAGATATGAATTCTTCCACCTACCACCCATATTCTGGGAAAGATTTCTGAGGTCTTTGTCAAAGAAGGCCAGCTCTCAGACCTTCCCCTGCCAGAGAGGCCTTCTGTATACAGCAAAGGAACCACGTTGAACAATGTCTCTGAGAGTGTAACTTACTGTACCTCGGCCAGGATGCGCATTTGATCCCTCCAGGGAACTTTCAAATTCCTCCTCCAGAAAAGGCTTGGTCACAGTATATTGGCCCAGTGAGTGAGTTTCTGCCTTCCCGTTTACAGAGTGAAATAGAGAAGCTGAAGGCTGAGAATGACCGGCTGAAGTCAGAGTCTCAAGGCAGTGGCTGCAGCCGGGCGCCCTCCCAGGTGTCCCTGTCCGCCTCCCCCAGGCAGTCCCTGGGGCTCTCCCAGCACAGCCTGAATCTCGCTGAGTCCAGCAGCCTGGGTGAGTGGTGTCACAGCGCCTGCAGTTGGCCCTCTGGTCTCTAAGCAGGAGCCCCAAGATGAGCAGGTCAGCAGATCAAATGGAGAAGCAGAGGCGTGTGTGCACTTAGGGTGTGTCTGTGTGTGTGTGTGGGTGTGCGTCTGCTACCAACATGAGCCCAGCCGTTAGACTGCTGTCATGCTTTGCTCCAGTGCCCCGAGATCTCCAAGCCGTGAGCTTGGATCCCCTTGCCCACCATGCTGAGTTGTGTTTGATCCATTTTAAGAGGCTGACGTGCAAGCTGTATGCTGCCTACCACCCCCTCATGGTAAATGGTCCCACCTGGGATGATGGCTTGGTTTATGACCTTCCTGCCTTGGGGCTGGATTCTAGGCTGGCTGGATAATTAGCGAGCGCCATCTAAGTTTTCTTTGTAAGCCTCCCGAGGCTGACGCTTTTGATTTCTTATCCATGAGGCTGCTCTTGCTATCGTTCTGGTTGAGTCTCCCTCGCACTTCCATTCAGCAAGGTGCATCGTCAGCCCGCTGGCTCCTTGGTTGGCCCGCTGTTGGTTCTGTGGTTGCACTCTCCATGCTGCCCCCTCCCCTGCCCCTGCACGGCGACACCCGGTCTGTCCTGCTGCTGTGCCAACCAGCAGCAGGGGTGTCGGGAGGCCGGCTTCGCTGTCCCATGTGCCTAAGGCTGTCGATGTTTTCCATTCGCAGACATGTTGCTGGATGACGCTGGTGAATGCTCGGCTCGGAAGGAAGGAGGCAGGCATGTTAAGATAGTTGTCAGCTTTCAGGAGGAAATGAAGTGGAAGGAGGTTAGTTGGATCCCTTACCCTGCTCAGCCTGCCCCTTCCCCAGGTAGAACTGCCTAGCGTAGTGATTCCATCCTCACACCCATCATCTCGGAGCCTGGGGTGACTTAGAAATAGTACTAATGCTTTCCCTAACTAACCCTAAATCCCCAGCAGCATTTTGATACCACAAATGTGAACAAATGGCCCTTCCCTATCTCTCATGTTTGGAAAATTTATAAAGAGTCCTTAAAATTGGTCCAGGTTGCCCTACTTTCAAGTATCTAACTAAACATTAACATCAGTCAGAAATGGCTTTTCTGAATTTAGTATGTTCCCAAAACTCTTCAAAGGCAGCTAAGCACATTTAGCACAGAAGGTACAGAAATCAGCTGACCAAATTCAGCTGACCAAGAGCACCAGTTTTATCTAATCGTCAGAGGTTGCTGACCAAGTAGACCCTGGGAGACAGAGGTAGCCAAGCCCAGGAGCACACAGGTGCTAGCAGTGGAGATGGTGGGACATCCTGATTTGCTGAAGCTGGGGCATCTGAGTTTTATGTTCTCTTCCAGGGTCCAGAGGTCATATCCTCATCAGACTGTTCTAGGGTGGGGGGCAGGGGTTGATAATCAAAGTTGATTTTTAGTCATTGATTAAATCCAAATGATGCTGGGAATGACCACCTCTCACATAAGTGAGAAGCCTCATGAGCCTCTAATGCAAGTCCCTTGAAGTTTTTGCTTATTATTTCTGAGTGTTTTAGCCAACATGCTATTAAAAGCTCTGAGATCTTGGGAGCCCAAAGCGGCCATCAGAACACAGCGTCTCTAGCCAGACTTCTCTGCCAGAGGATTCCACGTGTGGCTGGCCATCTAGTCTCACTGAAGAGGGGGGCTGCTAGGGGGTCTGAGCATCATCTAGTTTAGAAAGATCCAATAAACAACTCCGTTTTCAGAGCTCGGCCGGTAGAGTGATAGATTACCCAGGTGGAAGTCATTCTTATAACGTATGATACCTGTGAATGCCTTTTATTCTAATGATCATCAACACAAACAGATAGATCTAACACCTTGTAAAACTTTGTCCCTTTTCAAAATGGTGTTGTTCTGGATCACCACCGCATCTTGATGAGGTTGGCTGCCCAGATTTTATCATCTCCCTTTTACAGTTGAGAAACCCAGGACCCCAGCATCACTTACCTAAGGCTGTAAGGGAAGTGGTGGGGCCAGATCATCTCACTGCAAGACAGGTGCTTTCTTCTCTGCTGATGTTGCTCAGCTGGCAAATATATCCCCAGCTCTCCCCACTTCTCTCTACCCTCCTAATTATTATATTCTTATCAGCATGTCAGATATTTTAAAGCCAAACAGAATGGAATGTTCTACTAGTTTCGTTTAGTCAGTGTGATCAGTTAGCCCCTACTATGCAGAGCTCTGTGGGCAGCAAGGCAAAAGAAGTAGAAAAAGATTTTGTGTGTGAACTTCTGGGAGTCTTACTGGTTTTCAGAATTGAGCATGTTTAAAATTTTAACTAGAAGAAAAGAAATCAATATTATTAAAAAAACCAGAAGAAAAGAAAAAGATCCCAAAGGAATTTAAGATTTAAAAAGGAGACAAACTTGACAAATAAGACAAATACCTCAAAATAAACAAGTACAAAATATATCATCATATAAGTTGTGCACAGAACTACTGAAGCAGTGTGAGTGGTGAGCCTGGTGGGTTAATCATTGAAGGCTTCCTGGAAGAGGTGAGTGCATAAGCAAAGTTTGGAAAGGGAGAGAGGGCAGAAAGGAGAGAGGAGAGCATTCCCCACAGGGGATATGTGATCTACATCCATATGAGGTACACCTTCAGTAAAAGGTTCTAGATTCTAGAAAGGAGACCCTCTCTTCCTGACCCATGGGCTGTGATAGAGCAGGAAAGTTGCATTTAGTCCAAGTTATATCTGGTGTTAAAGCAAACAGGACTTGTGAGCCCCTCAAGCCACTGGTGGAGTTCTAAGACAATCCAAGTCCTCTGCTAACCTGAGTCAGAAAGGATCCACCTGTTTTTCACCTGTGGACATCTCACCCTTAGGATTCCAGACCGCACCTCTTCCTCATCGGCTGCATTGGAGTTAGTGGCAAGACGAAGTGGGACGTGCTTGATGGGGTGGTTAGACGGCTCTTCAAAGTAAGTGCTTCGTGGAGACAGCCACCCAAGTGGGGGCCTGGGCCTCGGGAAAAGAAAGGGTGGTTTGTTCCCTCAACCTGGTCATTTCTTGCCTGTGTCCCTTCTCCCACATTCTTCCGTTGCTGGGACTTATGCCTGGCTGTCAAGGGAACAGAAGGAGGATGCTAAGTACAGACTGGTGACAGGACCAACAGACGAGAACGCCTGCCCTTTGCAGAGGCTGGGCAGCCAGCGAGGGGCATTTCCCCAGCCTGGAATCATTGCACAAGCCTCTCAAAGTGAACTGCTAATGCCCACGTTCTGTCTTCACCTTAGACTGTCCTGTTGGGTGTGTCTTGAACTGTGTGTCCTGGGTCCGGGGCCAAGACATCCCATTTCCACCCTTCATTTTGGTGAGGGGATCTAATCCACCTTGCCCAGTGTCCTGTGCCAACATTTCAGAGTCTGTGATTTATGCTATGTGTGACATTGACTTCTGACCCATGGCTAGTGTCAAGGATGTTGGCACAGTTACTTTTCTGTTCGTTCTAATCACATCATTGGAGTGGGTGTTTGCCACAGGAGAAATAACTAATGAGCATCTAGGTGAACCTTGATGTGTTGGTGATTTGAAAGAAGCTTTTAGTACATTTTTTGGTCTATTGCCCCAAAGTAGGTCAATGACCAGAGTGTTCATTCATCACATCCCCAAGTATTAATAATAGCCCACATTTTTTGTGTGTCAGAGACCATATTGGTCTGGTTGTTGGTCTGATTTCGAAATCTGACTTTTAACCTAGTATGCTCTAGTTTCCCAGCATCTAGACTGAGGTGGCACAGAGAAAATTCTGTCCTTGGACTCAAGCTTGCTTCCCATTTTGGCAGACCAGTCTGCAGAAGTGAGACGGGGTAAAAGGCGGAAACGGCTTAGGGCAGACCACGCCTGCTGCCCCGGCCCGAACCTTGTCTCTGTTCATGGGCAGTTGGGACATCCTTGGACTAAAATGACCACAGATCAGGCTGAAAAGAGCCAGGGAGGTGTCACAGGTGAGAAGTGAGACCATTAAAGGTAGCAGCTTGTTATCAGGATTCCAGCTCAGTTGTTTGGCTACCACAGAGCCCGCGGACTTTGTTCCAAGGTCATTGACCTAAAACCTCTCAGTCACTCATCTAATTTGGAACACTTTCCAAATTAAACACGCGTTTGTTTATGTAAAACTCTAGAGCTGCTTTTTTTTTTTTTTTTAGCAGCCCGGAGTTTTGTTCCCTTTGTCATTTAGTATGGCCCTTGACCTGAGCCAAAAGAAGGGGCTGGTGGAGAGATTTCTTATCAGAATTTTCATGCATTTCATGCACTTCTTCATGCATTTTCCAGCCCCATTCACAGGCCCCAGTGTCTTTAAAACTTCAGCTGAACTTAGAGGAAAAGCACCATAGCGTCCCTGCTTGGTTTATCCAGACTACATGTTCACCAGTTTTTTAGGGTTTGCCACCCTCCCATCACTAGCCACATAAATCTGTGCTTTAAGGGGCCTGTGATACGAGGACACCGCCCCCTCCATTGAAAGTCAGCTCTTCTGCCCCGCCATTCCACAGGTCAGTTTCAACTCAGGCATCAGCTGGGGAAGAGGAGAAGATGATCGTAAATCACCCAGTGAAAACGTGGGTCTTCCACAGATTTTTTTTCCCACATCTTTGACAGGGTCTTTATTTGATTTTGTCCAGGAGTACATTGTCCACATTGACCCAGTGAGTCAGCTGGGGCTGAACTCGGACAGTGTCCTTGGCTACAGCATCGGGGACGTCAAGCGCAGCAATACCTCCGAGACCCCCGAGCTGCTTCCCTGCGGCTACCTGGTCGGGGAGAACACGACCATCTCCGTGGCGGTCAAAGGTAATCTGGCCACTTGCAGAGGGGGAGCTTCCAGAGTTGCACTTTTTGTTCTGTGACTTGGCACAGGAACCAGTGGCCAGGATTTCATTTGTGTGTGTGATTGTGGGTTGTATGTTGTTTTTCCCCTGCCACCACAGTTACACTTACCTAAGCAACAGTCTTCAGTGTTTTCAACCACCATTGGAAACAAACAATTTTAGTTTATTGCTGAAATTACATAACAAGAGGTCCCATTAGCCTTATGACTCTGACATAATGGAATCTTAATGTTGAAATGGGGCTCTGCTGATACCTGTGAGTTACTCTTGCTGGCAAGCCTTGGACGCGGTCCCGTTCTACAGATGGGAGGCCACAGGGCGCTGTGACCAGGGAGGAGTCACTCAGAGCAGCCCGAAGAAATGCTGAAGCTCCTGCCCATGCAAGATGCTACTCAAGCCACTGATTGCCTCATCACCCAGAGAGGCTACACCTCAGGCCATAGTGTATTCTCTGGAACTTCAGACTCACAGAGTATCTGGTGGGGGGGGAAATTTCACGGCCAAATAATTGTTATTCCCATCTGAGTTTGGGGGTGGGGAACAGGCGCATATGGGTTCTCTAAAGCCTCTGTCCTTTAATGTCCTGGGGCTTTGCTGGTGGCTGAGACAGTAAAGAATCCGCCTGCAATGGAGGAGACCCAGGTTCTATCCCTGGGTTGGGAAGATCTCCTGGAGAAGGGAATGGCTATCCACTCCAGTATTCTTGCCTGGAAAATTCCATGGATAGAAGAGCCTGGTAGGCTACAGTCTATGGGGCTGCAAGGAGTTGGACACAACTAACACTTAACACTTTAATGTCCTGACTCTTTAACTGTTAAAAAGGCTGAATGATCCTATCTTATACAAATGCATATGACTGCAAAACTCCTTTTTCCTATATTTTATGAACCACCTAAAGGAGAGATTGCTAAACACTGTTCTAAGCTCAAGCTTCACAGCATCTTATATCTTTCCCAGAAGGCACTGATTTTGACTGTAGTTTGGGGGCTGTTTGATGCAAACTTTGTTTCCTGGTTGGGAGGTTTTCCAAAAGCACCCAGCATTCTTCTTCAATAGGAAGGAATGTCTTGCTTCTCTGGTGACAAGTAGCAGGTTCCTGTTTGAGCCACATACACAGCCTTATTTGTTAGCATTCATTCCACAATTGTGGCCTTGGGCTGCAGGTGACAGAAACCTACTCAAAAACTAGCTTTAGCCAAAAGGAAACACACAGGCTCAGGTACTTGGAAAATCTAGGCATGGACTTCAAGCACAGGTGGAACCAGGAGCTCCAGCAATGCCGTCAGGACCAGGCTTACCTCAGCTTTGCTTATTTATTGAGTTTTCTGCACCTGGCTGATCAATGGCCCTGACTCATCCTTCTAAGCTTAGGAAGAGGACAAGTGTAACAGGAAATTCTTAGGGGTGATTCTGGCCCATGTGTGCATGCCAAGTCACTTAGTTATGTCCAGCTGTTTACAATCCCATGAACTGTAACCCACCAGGCTCCTCTGTCCATGGGATTCTCCAGGCAAGAATACTGTAGTGGGTAGGCATGCCCTCCTCCAGGGGATCTCCCCAACCCAGTAATTGAAACTGCATCTCTTAACGTCTCCTGCATTGGCAGGAAGATTCCTTACCACTAGCACTACCTGGGATTCTGGCCCACTGTGAATCAAATACTCATCACATTACCAAACCAGTCACAGGGACCAGGGAGAGGCTTTGGCTCAGCCTGGTCACACACCCCCACCTTTGGTAGATGCAGGTGCTGGTCAGCCCTGCTTGGACAGCTGGAATGAACTCCCTACAAGAAATAAGAGCCCCACTGCAAGGAGAGGAGGGAGGGCTGCCAGGCATACCCTAACAACAGCTGTCCACCCTGAGAACCCTTTAAGGAAAGCCTGATACGCCATGACTTTAAATTGCTTTTCATCCACGCTGGTGAGCAGGTGAACACTGGAAATGCTGACAGGTAAAAGGAGTGACCCATTACTTAGATCAGACCAAACCTCTATAGAAACAGTGGCAGGATTATCTGCCTCCCAAACGGGCCACCCCACTATGGAGTTGCAGCTGGTACTCTCAGCGCAGGAGATTGTTTCAGCATCTCCAGGGGTCAGCTCGGGTTTGTTTTTCAGTGATACCTGACTTTTCAGTGTTTCCCTGTAGTGCCTGACGCTTAGGCCTTCAAGGCACTAAAAACCACCAAAGGATTTGAGCTGAAAGAGATCCATGAACTGCAGATGATTCACTTCAGTGGTACTCGGGCAGGGGCTGTCTCTGAAGTGAGTTCGTCTGCAAAGTACTCACTCCCGTGGAGTTTATGGCAAGAGGCTGAAACAGCACCGAAGAGCAGAGAGAGGGGTTTCAGTGTGTTTTAATCCCTGCCCTGTGTTTGTTGTTAAGTTTAGACAGGAGACCCCACCCTTCCCCCATACTTTGCATCAAGCTCTGAGCCAATGTAGGCTCTTTTGAGACCAGTTTTAGGAAGGTTTTAGACCTGTACCCAGATGTCATTTGGGATCTTTCATCAGGGTGATTTGGTTTTTGTTTTGTCTCTAAGTTGTGTCCAACTCTTTTTTTTTTTTTTTTTTAAATTTTTAATTTTTTATTTTTTTTAAATTTTAAAATCTTTAACCCCATGGACTGTAGCCCACCAGGCTCCTCTTACCCATCGGATTTCCCTGGGCAAGAATACTGGACTAAAAAATGAGTACTAGAGTGGGTTGCCGTTCCCTTCTCCAGGGGATCTTCCCAGCCCAGGGATCGAACCCACATCTCTCGTGTCTCCTGCATTGCAGATGGATTCTTTACCACTGAGCCACCAGGGAAGCCAGTTCCAAGATAGTCACTGCATTTAGCTGCTATCCTTGGTTGAGGAGGATTGGAAACAAGCATATAATTGCATTATGGGGATTTGTTTGTAGTGAATTAATTATGTAGATGGAAAATGCTACTATAAAACAGAATAAGTTCCTTTCAATTTATTTTTTGCCTATATATACTGGTTTCTTGAGGTACTTAAAAAAATTTAATTATGAAAGTATGATAACACATTTACAGGAGACTTGGAAAATACAGAACAAAGTTATGTGTAGTTCTATCATATTACAATTATTTTTTAATCAGATAAATTGAGATTTTTAGTTGGAGTTTCAATATCAAACTTTCAAAAATTAATAGAATGAATAGGCAGAAAAGCAGAAGGATAGAGTAGACTTGAAAAGCACTATGAACCAATTCAACATAATTAAGATTTATACAGTTTTCACACAGCAGCAAGATATAAATTCTATTCAAGTTCCCATAAACTGTAAACCAGGAAACAATGGAACATATCTAGGGACATATGAAACAAGATGCAAAAGTGTCATGGTCTAAAGGTATTGAAATCATACAGAGTCTGTTCTCTTGTAGAATTATATAATCCCTGTAGAATTATGTTAGAAATCAGTATCAAAAGATAGTTGAAAATGACCGACATATTTTCAAGCGCAATGCGACATTTACCAAAAGAGATATTTGACTCAGCCATTGAAAGTTGAGGTGCTTTTTTAATAGAATTACCTTAGGTTCTGGAGAAGTAACCTTGGCTGGGTCCTCTCTTGAGAATAATATCAAGAAAACAGCTCTTAGAAAGCCAATAGCCCTGAGTAATGAAGTTGTTCCAAGAGAGGAGGGGGGAAAATGATCCTCATGTTGTGGGAGAAGCTCAGAGTAGGTCTGCCAGTATTTCCATCCCCAAATCAAATGGTCCCTGCTTGCATTTTTCCTCATTTTAATAATAAAAGTGCTGATACCTTCGTGGTGCATCTCAGTGTGGGCAGCAGGAAAGAAACCGGGTGAAGAGGCAGCCCAAGGGTCCAGGTGGACATGGGAGATTCACGGTAGATCGGAGTGAGCCCCACCGTTAATGGTAAATCCCGACAAACAACCCAAGCCCAGCATCTTAGGAATTCTGCAGAGAACAGATGAGAACCAAGTGTCCAGATAGGAAAGGCAAACCTGAGTCTGGAACCATCAGCCCCACCAGGGGCCAGAGTACAGGCTGCGGGTGAGCAGGAAGCCTGCAGTGTCCCTGGGTGGGCGGGGGTTTCTGATGAAGGGGCTGCCCAGAAAAGGGATAGCCCAGGGTTTTGGAGTGCCACCCACTCTGCCAAGCTGTGAACACTTCCTGTCTCTCTCAAACACAGGACTCGCGGAAAACAGCCTGGACTCGCTGGTGTTCGAGTCACTGATTCCCAAGCCCATCCTGCAGCGCTATGTGTCCCTGCTGGCAGAGCACCGGCGGATCATCCTCTCGGGGCCCAGCGGCACCGGGAAAACCTACCTGGCCAACCGGCTGTCAGAGTACCTGGTGCTTCGGGAGGGGCGGGAGCTGACCGACGGGGTCATCGCCACCTTCAATGTGGACCACAAGTCCAGCAAGGTGAGGAGGTCGTTTGGAGGCTGCTGCTTAGCCCTTTCAGAACTACTGAGGCCACCACCAGCCTGATGGCAAAGCAGCGTTTCCTACAGTGCTCACCTTTGCTGGTTATAAAAGCCTGGGGAAGGAGGGCTCTGACCCCAAACTCGCCAGCGAGAAGTCCCAAATCAGGGTATTGAGTTGGCCAAAAAATTCATTCAGGTTTTCTGTATGAATTTATGGGTTTTCTGTACATTTTGGGTTTTACAGAAAAACCTGAATGAGTTTTTTGCCCAACCCAGTAGTTTATTTCTTACTTCCCTGCTGAGTTGGGCATGATGCTCAAAGCTGGTAGTTCTTTAAAGTCTTTAACCCAGATGCTTCCATTTCAGTTTACCAAGAATACATCACATGCCTACTAGATTCTCCTGTTTTTCCAAACTGAAACCTCCTTTTGTGGATCAACAGTAACAATACGAACAACAGCTGTCATTTACAGATGGCTTGCCCCTGTAAGGGGTCTCCTCACAGCAGGACCTTCAAGGAAGTAGTTGTCATGATCCCATTTTACATAGGAGAAAACTGGGGCTTGAGGCCAATGGCCATGTACTTAAGGCTACTCGTGGTACTGAGCAGTGGACTGGAGCTCAAGTCGATGTCTTAAACCCCAGAGTCAACAAATAGGCTTGGTTCTGCCTCTCGGGGAGTAGTGGAAGTGCTTGGACAGTCTGCCTTAGACCCAACTTAGGGTTGTGAGGTGTCTTCTCAACCCTGTTCATTATCCGTGCAGTGGCTGTAGCTGGATGTTTCATTCTGACTGCCTCTGTGCAGAGGGGCTGGGGGATCAAAGGTGAATTGGAAGTGACTCTTCCACCTTAAGAATCACTTGGCATCCTTGAAGATGCAATGCCCAGATGTTCTGTTTCAGTGGGTTGTGTGGGGCTGGGACTCCATGCCATTCTCAAGTTCCCAAAGTGGCGTGGATACAAGGGCAGAGCTAAGAGAAGTGGTCAGAGCCCCCTGAACCAAGACCCTCTGAGAATAAGCTCAGGGAAGGCACCCTCTCCTGGGACCAGCGAGAGAGAAGATCCCAGGCACATGGCTGGGGCTGTCAGGCCAGGCTTGATTTCAGCATCCACTGTCTCCCTTCAGGCCCCCCAGCTATACCTGGTAAACCAGAATAAGGGAGGGAGGGCTCCTAGCCTCAGGAGCCCTGTCCTTGTCAGGCACCTGAAGCTGAAGACCCATGATGGGGAGAAGCTAAAAGAAGGGAAAATAGCTAGAAACTTTAAAAACTGGGCTTCTTCTATTGCTAAAAGCCACATTTTGACTTAAAAGGGAGGCCAGCCCTGCACCCACCCTCTGTGTTGTCTCAGGCGGGTCACTTGACTGAGGGCTGCCTCAGCTTCTCATCTGTAGCACAGAGATGGTCACAACACCCACCCACAGGAGTCTGTTTGTGTGAGGCCCCAAGCCATGCCTGGCACCGGGTCACGCCCATTGTCACTGTGACGCTAATACCATCAGATAGTGGTTCTGGTTTCAGTGGCTGGTCCTTAGCTCACTGCTTCAGCCTTTCCCCATTGCACGTTCTTTTTCTTCCTTTTCTGACGTGCCCCTTGCTCTAGCCGAGCTGGGCTGTGTTCTACTCCCAGCTCCAGAGACTGCCCTGCCCATTCTTCACAGTGAAGACCAAACCATATCCTTTCACCCAGACCTTTCAAGACCCGCTGTGCACGGAGATCGCCTCCTCTGCACCTGTTCATTGTCTGTCTGCCCCAGCACTAATCAGCAGGTCATGGCAGGGGGCATCCTTTGCTGTGTTGATTTGTCAAGGGCTTGTAAGCGGCTCTCAGGTGGTGCTGTGGATGCACAGAGATGTATGAGGCACCTGCCCTCAGGAGCTTCCTGGGAGGTTGGCATAGTAAGAAATATCGAGAAAAGGGGCAGCACTTGCAGAGAGTGATCGATCGTGTACAGAACCATGCCTGGGCACCCTCACAGTGCCTGCTCTTGCTGGGTTTCCTGTTGCCTGGAGAATTCCAGAAGGCAGAGCTGAGACTTCCCCGGCCTGCACTCCTCTGCACCCAGACTGAGGCCTTGAAGCGCCTCGGGGGTCAGCACAAGATCCGCGAGTGGCCTCAGGAAGCGCCCCTCTGCCGGTACTGGCCCAGGTGATGCCCTGAGCATGAGCATCTTCCTGGGGGTGTTCATGGGCTCCTTCCCCCCAACTCCCCTGGGTTCTACAGGAATTGCGCCAGTACCTGTCCAACCTTGCCGACCAGTGTGCCAGCGAGAACAACGCCGCGGACATGCCTCTCGTCATCATCCTCGACAATCTGCATCACGTCAGCTCCCTGGGCGAGATCTTCAACGGGCTCCTCAACTGCAAGGACCACAAATGGTAAAGGCGGCTCCAAAGGTCTCGGCCCCCTGAAGAGCAGCGCATGCGCCTGGCGTGGGGCGGGGCTTGTGGGAGGGGCTGACCCCAGCCAGTAGCCATGTGCTTAGGTGCGCAGGGACCCTCTTCTCCAGCTCTGTCATACTTCATTTCCCCCACAGCCCTTACATAATTGGCACGATGAACCAGGCTACCTCTTCTACTCCCAACCTGCAGCTTCATCACAACTTCAGGTAAGGTGTCCCTTTTTGAGTACTTGTTCAATGCCTGGAACTATGCTCATTTTTCCAGCTTAGTTCATTTGACTCTCACAAAAGCCTCAAGTCATTAAATTTACCCTTCTAAGTTTACAAATGGGGAGATTAGGTGACGTGTTGAGGTCACACAGCCAGTCAGTGGCAGAGCCCAGGTCTCTTGGATGCTATGTCCTGGGGTAGCGGTTGGTGCCTGGGAGACAGCTCTACTCAGGGGCTGTAGGCAGATGGGCTGCATGTCACCAGTGGCTCGTCTCTCTGCCCCAAGTGACACAGAGCGGTGAGAGCTCCTTAGAGTGTCTCCACTGGGCGGGGTCTCTGGCCTTCAGGCTCCAGCTGCTGGGAACCCTTTGCCCCAGCCCCTTCCTGAGCTGCCGCACTGCTGCAGGGTGGGAGGTCTGTTACGCTCAGCTGCAGCTGCTTGCCTTTGCCGCTGCACAGTGCCCTTTGCCCTGACACCTAGCTGGCTCCATACACCCCCCTCCTGCCTGGACCCTTAGATAAGGTTGAACAGTTGTCACCCGGGATGAGACTGCCTCCTCCGGATCGTTTTCACGGCCACCCTGCTGGCGTCTCTGTTGAAAGTAGAGCTGAACTGTGATTATCTGAGAAATGCCAACTCCTTCGGGTCACTAGGATCTGGCTTATCTCTGCATCCAGGACGTCCTGGTCCATTCTCTTGAATGTCCCTCAAGATCATTCTCTTCCCCCCTGCCCCTCCTCCTTCCCCTGCCACACATCTCCCAGAACGCTGTTTCAGTCATTTTCTAACAAGTATGCCTACCTGGACCTTGGGCCACCTGCAGGCCATCCGCTATATCAGTGACAGCCAGAGTGAGCATTCTAGAATTCAAACCTGACCCTAAACCCTAATGCAAGAAGTCCTTGAATGGCCCCCCAGAACAAAATCCAGGCCCTTTTGGTTGGCAGGTCAAGTCTAAACTCTGGGTACACTGCACCTCTGGCAGTTTTCCCAGACGCCCCGTGCTGTTGCTCACGCCCCTGCCGATGCTGCAGCGTGCACTCCACCCGCCTTCCCCGCCCCCCACCACCCCAACGCCTGCTCCTCCTCCTGTTTCTGCCTTGCCTCATGGAGCTGTTCCATCTGCCCCCTCTGGTCTCAGCTCAGACGTCCCCTCCTCTGAGGAGCCTTCCCTGACTCCCCAGGTTTCGTCAGGTCTCATTTCTTTCCTCTCCCTCCTCCACTAGACTGTGAGCTCCCGGGGAACAGGGACCATGTCTCTGTCATTGTTTACAGCCCCACAGCCCAGCACAGGGCCTGGCACAGCACAGGAGGCAGCTAGCTAAGTGTCTAAAGGTTTTAGCTCTTCCTCTAAGATTGTTGACTAGCTGTTTGATCTTGGACAAGTGAGATTTTCCGTCTGTGCCTTGGAATTTCTATCTGTAAAATGGGTAGTGGTCATATCTGTAGCATGGGGTTGCTGTGAGGAATTGTGAGTTACTATACATACAATGGGGACTTCCCTGGTGGTTCAGTGCTTAAGATTTTGCACTTTCAATGCTGGGGACATGGGTTCAGTCCTTAGTTAGGGAACTAAGATCCCACATGCCTCAGAGAGGGTGAGAGGTATGAAAAGAGTAACATGGAAACTTAACATTACCATATGTAAACTGGGGAGCCAGTGGGAATTTACTGTATGGCTCAGGAAACTCAACCCGGAGCTGTGTGACATATGGGAGGGAGGTTCAGGAGGGAGGGGACATGGGTATATACTTATGGGCTGATCTATGTTGATAATTGGCAGAAAACAACAAAATTCTGTAAGGCAATTATCCTTCAATTAAAAAATAAACTAAAAATAAAAATGTATACGTGCAGTGTTCAGAAGAGTCCAATTTCACTATTAGCATATTCACCTTCCAGCTCTAACGAGCTTTGATTCATGAAGTTGACCCCGGGCTTTGTCGTGGAAAATTTGTGACTCCTTCCAGGTGGGTGCTTTGTGCCAACCACACGGAGCCCGTGAAGGGTTTCCTGGGCCGGTTCCTGCGGCGGAAGCTCATGGAGACAGAGATCGGTGGGCGGATGCGGAACATGGAGCTGGTGAAAATCATCGACTGGATTCCCAAGGTCTGGCATCACCTCAACCGCTTCCTGGAGGCGCACAGCTCCTCGGACGTCACCATAGGTAGGGGGCAGGCTGGGACTGGAACTGCTTCTCTTGGAGCCCTAGCCTCCTCAGATGGCTGGCCCTGGGCCCTGGCAGCTGGCCGCTGCACCGGCCACACAGATGGAGAAGGGGACATGGGATAGCCACAGCCTAGACAGACCCTAAACTGTCAGTCACCCTGTGACTGTGGTGGACTGTGTCTCCACCCTTCTCTCTCGCCCAACTCTCTGCACTGATGAGAGACAGAGAGAAGTGTCCAGCTCTAGGCTGGTGTAAACTTTTAGGCTAGGTGAGGGGCCCCCACCCCGGGGCTCCCCCAGATGGAAACCACCCAGTACGATTGGCTTTGCTTTATGAATAATGTTATTAACATTCCTGAAGCTTAGGCTTCAGAGAAAAGGGAAAAAAAAAAAAAAAACCACTGGTCATCCCACCATCCTGACATAATCTGTGTAATTTGAGCTCATTTTTTCTGTCTGTGTCCGCACATGTTTTATGTAGTTGCAATCACAGTGTACATACAGTACATTCTTTTCATTTTCCATTTCACGTTGTCTCATGAGTATTCTTTGTTGCTCTCCAAAAAATTAGATGAAATAATTCTTTTGTGATATAGTCAGATGTGGGTATGCCATCACTTCCTTAATCATTCCTATTCTCATGGACATCTGCCGTGCTTCCATTTTCAAAGGTTAGACAATACCACAGTGACCATATTTCTCCAGAAAGTCTCCCCTTCCCTTGGGGTGATTCCCACCAGGCGCGAGATCCCAGGGTAGGGTTAGAGAGCCCAAGGGCCCACCACGTGGCAGCTGGTATTTCTGCTGCCACTCAGGAAATACAGGGTCCCTCCTGTGAGGGGTGCTTGGGCTGGCTTCTCCTGCTCCCCATCCATTTCGATTGGACTGATAGTCCCTGTGGTCCCCAGGCCCCCGGCTCTTCTTGTCGTGTCCCATCGACGTGGATGGCTCCAGGGTGTGGTTCACCGACCTGTGGAACTACTCAATCATCCCCTACCTCCTGGAAGCCGTCAGAGAAGGACTCCAGGTGAGAGCACACCGCCCGCTGACCTCCTCAGCTCCAGGGACTATTCTCGTGACCAACACTCTTGTCTTTATCCCCCCCCGACCAAAACTGACTGAGGTGAGGTGGCAGCTTCTCACCTGTAAGGCCATCCTTTAGCCCGGCGTAGGACGTACTGGGCTGCAAATCCTGGCTCTGCCACTGTTAGTTGTGTGACCCTAAGCAAGACATCCAGCCTCTCTGGGCCACAGTGCCCTCATCCACGGAAGAGAGAGCCATCACACCCTGCCACAAAGAGTGTTGCCAGGCTTCAGCAACATCACGGCCAGCAAGTGCTCAGCGTCATGAGTGCACAAGAAATGAAATACGTCGCACTTCCCAGTTTGCTTAAGTAGTCTTGTATCTGCTATTTGGTTCAGGCTCAGCATTTATAATGAGGCTTGGCCAGAGGTTTTTCGTTTTGTTTTGTTTTTTAATCTCTAGTTTTTAAGAGAAAATTATGACTCAGAGTGAATAAGTGACTTGCCCCAAGGTCAGGAAGTGAAACTTTAAGAATCTAGGATTTGGCGTTTCTCTGCCCGACCCCAGGACCCCTCAGAGATAGATGACTCTGGTGCCCATGTGACTGTCTGTCCCTCCTCCCTGGCTGCAGCTGGAAAGCCCGGACCCTGCACTTCTCACTCAGCCCAGGGGTTAATGCTAGGGGCTTAGCAGTAAATCGGAGTTTGCAGTAGTTGTATTGTTGAGTCTGGAGGTAGCCTGAGAAGGTTGTCAGCTTTCAGGACCACTCTGAGGAATTAGCAGGTGTCATACACAGCTCAATAATCTGGAAACCAGCTTAGCAGCTGGGTTTCTAAGTGCTGTGTTTGCTTGGTCCTGGGCAGTGGGAGGCACATGCTGCTGTTAAAGGACCCGTTTCAGGGGATGGTGCTGTGTGCACACCCACATGTACGTGTGCAATGGTACACATAGGACTTGCACACCTGCATGCATATGGAAGATGGCACACTTCAGTGGGGTTTGTCATTTGCGTATATTCAGCTGAGCCTGTCATTGTATCCCTGTAATGCGTAACAGCACTGATGGTCTCCAGAGACACTCAGGACAACCAGAGCTCCAAAAAGAAGATGGTGTGCCTCTGGTCATGGGTATTTCATTGGCCTGGAGCATGTAGGCTACAAATTCAAGCCACAAGTGATTGTGAAGGCAGAGAGGGGCAAGAAATGAGGCAGTCCCTTAACCAGTCTCAAATCAGTTTCCAGTATTTGAAGATCATTAATCAATGGCAGCATTTTATATTTTTGTTAAATTGTAATTGACATATGCTATATTCATTTCAAGTATACAATACAGTGATTTGATATTTGTATGCATTATGAAATTACACCATGGTAAATCTCATTACCATCTGTCACTATGGCGGAGTTATTACCGTATTATTGACTAGACTTATTTACTTCACAACTGAAAGTTTGTATTGCCTTCAGCTATTTCTCCCATTGATGGCAGCATTTCTATTTTGTTGAAGGTGGATTTTATGAGGAAAAAAAAGAGTAAGACTTCAGAGCTCTGCAGTGGAATCTCTCTAGGTAGATAAATTCACTGGCCTGGGTTAAGTAACCATCATGTATTCTTTACTCAAATGGATTTGTTAGGACCACAAACCCAAACAGCCACCCTGTCACTCCTGTTTTTTGGAGCCAGTGGAAGTATTCCCCGCCCCTGATAGAATCTTGAAGTCTTTTTCAGAAGCCTCTCCCTGTTCCCATCAGGGGCTTCCAGGGACTGTAGTAGGCAGGCACCTCTGGGAAACTCACATTGCTGGAAAGAAGCAGAAGGAACTGCAGGAGAGGAAGAAGCCGTTTGCTTCTATTTCGGCCTCACCACCTACTTCTCCCCTTTGCTTCTTTACCCAAATATATCCTCTGTGTGCTTGGAGAAACTCATGGGAGCTGTTGAATAAAGGTTTCCTGCCAAAAGAGGCGCTAACGGGGAGGCGGAAGCTTGGTCGGTGCTCCAGCCGTGAGCTATAAGGTAGAGGCCCCTCGTTGGTCCTCACCACAGCTGGATGGTGCTAACGCCTTGCTGCTTGGACTTCAGCTTCAAAGAAGGCCTTGTGGGCACGGCTATAAAAGCACAGTGAGATCTTTCCTGCCTATCCTGGAGAGGTTGCTGATGAGTTGGTTATAAGGGCAGTCGTTTTCTTTCCTACAAAGATCAGAGTCTGCAGGTGAAAGGGCTTTGGGGTGTCTGTGAATGAGCCCATTTAGGACAAGGAACAGAAACATGCCACCACCTCAGGAGACTCGCCCGTTCCCTGTGAGGCAAGAGAAGTCATCTGCTGCTTATGCTGTTGAGGTCGTTTGAAGGACAGTCTTACAAGAACATGGACACAACCAGGGGAGGCAGCCAAAGTTAGCATTACTACGTTGCTCAAAAGTGAGCCCTCCTGCCCCAAAACTGTGACTTCGTGCCGTTCTTTAGTCCAGGAGACCCCATAGAATCTGCAGGTTCACGAGGAACCTGGGATTGTTCTTCGTTTCTCTAGTTCTGAAGGAAAGTTTGCTGAGATTTCTTGAATGGCTGTTGCCTGCCAGACACTGTGCCAGGGGCCCAATAGACATAATCCCATTTAGTTCTCACAGCCCAGTGTGCACCTCATAGACAGGAAACCAAGGCTCACAGGAGTTTTTGACCCTTCCCCAGTTCACTTGCTGGGGTGTGGATGAGTCAGCATCATAGCCTATAGCTAACTTCTCAGTTACTTCCAAGATTTTCCAGGCTGTCCTAAGACCCCTGCTCTATACCTTAGATGCTTCAGATGGCTCAGGGAACCAAGTATTATGTTTCATAGCATGAAGTTATACGTAAGATTTCATTTGCAAAAATATTGTCCTATTAAAAAAAGAAATTCAAAACTCCCCACTCTGCTTGTTACCTGGAGTCCCATGCTTACTGTGTGCTGGGCACTGGTGGGCCATTTACTCCTCACTGACCCTGTGAGGTGAGTGCACTGTGGTTCAAAGCAGGCAAGCGCTTGGCCAAGGTCATATGCTGAGAAGGGGTGAAGTCCCCAGATTGGGCTTGGGCAGGACTGCCCGTGGTGGTAGACAACACAGAGACACCGCTGCAATCAGGTCTCACCATGGGCTTCCAGTCAGCCCCTCAGTGGGCACTGCCTTGCCTAGAGGAGATATGGCATTGCCCCCTAGTGGATACCAGATATCATTGCAGGTTTTGACTCCTGCTTTTCTCCCAGTAAAATTTGTGTGTGAGCGTGCACACGCATGTGCTCATGCGTGCACGATTACTTGGAGGTTCTTGCACAGTCTGTACCTTGATGCCCTCGTGTGTGATAAACATGTGCATCCAGAGAGTCATAAATCAGAGTCAGTGGCTGAGGTTTCAGTTTCTGTTCCTGACCCAGTAGTGATGCCAATCTCCTCCCTGCCTTGGGGAAAGTGAATGCCCTGTCTGTCTGTCTGTCTGTCTGTCTGTCTGTCTGTGTGTGTGTACAGTTGTCTGCTCTTTCCCAGAGCTGCCTCAGGGCTCTGCAATGGGACCAAGGAGCTTTGTGATAGATCCTTTGCTTGCCATGGTACTCACCCAGCCATTCATCACTTGGACTTGAACAGCAAGTGGGGAGACTTGTGAAAATATTCCTTGTTCTTGCAAATGACGTTAGATGCTCCTAGAGTGCTTTTGTCTTATGACTCAGTCCCCAGCCCTGTTCCCCTTGAGAGCTGTCGATGTAAACACTTGGCAAAGTGTCTAAAGCCTGCAGAGTCATTCAAAAGACCTCTGTCCCCCTGCTGGAAGAGGGGAGAGCAGGGATCGTTGACCAGATGACCCAACCTGCTCTGAGACCCTGGGTAGACCTGCCTCCTCTAAACCTCAAATTTCCCAACTGTAACCTGAAATGTGTGGACCAGGCGTTTTTTCAGCCTGCCTGTGCAGAACTACAAAGCTCCTCAAACTACCAAGTAGTACAGTCTGGGGAGCAGAGCAAAAATTTAAAAGCCACGGGGCCAGACTCGCTATGAACTTGCTGGGCTTGGATTCTAGACTGTTATTCTGCAGCCCTGAGCGTCTCCTCTTCATCCTGGAGGATGGAGACAGAAGCAGGAGCTGTCAGAAATGATGTTTGATTTAGCCTCCCACACGTGAAATCTGGCATGGGAAAGTCAGCCGAGCTCTGTAGGGAAAGTCCTTGGAGGGAGAAGCTAAAAGTTGCAGAAATATTTCTAATCTGCCAAGACTTCTTCAGTTCTAAAAATCCCCAAGTGCTTGCATTTCCCTTCCTCCCTGACCCACACACCTTCATGTGATCCCTTCCTGCACAGACTGTGAATCGCCTTTCAAATGCCAGACTGAATTCTCCAGCCTCCGAGTCACCACTGCCCCAGGTTAAGAAAGATTTCACAGTAGACAGGGCTGGAGGGCGCTAGACGGGAGGGGCCCTGGTGTCTGAGGGCCATGAGCTCCTAGGAGGCTGTGTGTCTCGAGCGGAGGCGGAGGCAGCTGTGGATGAAGGGAGGTGGGGAGGCCTGTCTGCAGTGTGGGCAGGGCGGGCGCTTCCCAGAGAGATCAGAGGTGGCTTAGCAGTGGTGAGACGGCCAGAGGGACAGCAGGTCCAGCCCAGGTGACGTGTCCTCATCAGGCAGACACCTGGCCTGCATCTCCCGGCGCCGGTTTTGGCTGAGCCACGTGACTCTTGATACCCCCGAGTGGTTCAGAGTAGAGTTCATCAGGAGGGGTGGAGAAAGAAAAGGCTCAGACAGGGATGCTGGGGTCCTAGCTCTGAATGCAGCTCTGCTCTGAAACCTTTAACAACTGGCTCTTCTCTTTAAGTCCCAAGTTTTCCATCCGGTAGATGAAGGGGCTGGGATAGGTGACCCCAGTTCCTTCCAGCTGAGTTAGCCTGTGACCTGGGAAAGACATGGTTCTAGCAGTCAAAGCTCAGCTCTGCTGTACTGTTGGCCCTCTCTTCCACACTACCCCCTGCCTCAACTGTAGGAGTCCTGGAAGGACAGACAGACGGGCTGCAGTCCACATGTAATTCCACTCCCGAGCCCCCTGCAGCCATGGTGGTCCAGAGGGCTTTGGTTCTTTGTACCCCATAGCCCCCTACAGAGGAGGTGCCCTTCCAGAGCCACAGAGAGGGCACTGTCCTGGGTGGGCACATCGTGTCCTGGCTATGAGCACAACTTTGCTCAGGCTCCAGTGGTTCACACGCTTGGACAGACTTGGATTCCAGTTCTGCCTCCTCTCCTTCTGGAGCCTGCTTGGGTAGTGATACTTTCTCTTGGAGTCATGTGGTGGTAAAACAAGATATTTGTCAAGTGTTTCTCGCAATCCCTGGCGCGCAGTGAGCTGTAAGGTGTGGTGGAGGGGGTGGCCTTGAAGAGAAAGGCTACAGAGAGGGCCTCTCTGTATGATGTGCTGAGCCGAGCCTTAGAAAGTGGTGCAGCCTAGGTTTTTGTTTTTGTAAAGAGTGTCTACGTTGCTTGTATCTGCCAGGAGAAGTCACTGAAGTCACTGTATTATTAGGTATTTTTGACTTAAGGAGCTTGGAGGCATGGCACTGGTCTTACACAATTTTGTGTTAATGTCTTCTTTAAGAGGAGATCGGTTGTCATGGACAATCCTGAGAAATACATGACGGAGGAGAAACGGTTGCAATCCCAGAACCCACATGGAGCCTCTTTAACAATTTCCTGTTCTGAAAGTGACCAGTACCTCTGCAGAGGGCCCCTGAGAGTCAGACTTCCTTCAGGAAATGGGGTCTTATTGAGCCAGGGCCATCGTGGCCTCCACCTGTGGTCCTGATGCCCAGCACCCCCATCTGTGTGCCATGGTGGGGGGGCTTCCTCAATGGGACGATAGCACCTCTTTCAAGCTCCGCGTTCAGCGACATCACGTTGATAAGTGACTGGCCACAGTGAGAGTATTTATACCATGGAAACTGGCAAACGCTTCAAATCAGATTTTCAAGTTGGATCTGTGAGGCTCAGAGTTTAGGGTGACACGGTGAGCCAGTGGCAGAGGGGAGAGGTGACCTAGGTCAGGCTGCCTTCAGCGTTCTTGCTCCTGGGTCACACCACCTTTGGTCTTAGCACCTTGGATGATTTCCTTAGGACAGAATTCTGCAAGTGGAATTACCCCATCAAGGGAAACATATTGCTGGGTTTGGAGAGTTTTTCAGAAAGCTGCAAAACCAGGACTGCAGAGGGGTCTCGGCCCACCTCCTGACCACTCTTTCTTTGTCTGTTTCCAGCTGTATGGAAGGCGGGCCCCCTGGGAGGATCCCGCCAAGTGGGTGATGGACACCTATCCTTGGGCAGCCAGCCCGCAGCAGCACGAGTGGCCCCCTCTCCTGCAGCTCCGGCCCGAGGATGTTGGCTTCGACGGCTACTCCATGCCTCGGGAGGGGTCGACCAGCAAGCAGATGCCCCCCAGTGACGCTGAAGGAGACCCGCTGGTGAGTTCTCTGCTTCCAGTGCAGCTTGGCACTCACTGAGCACTCACTGTGTATTGGGTGTGATACAGGGCATGCTGGAAATTTGGAGGTGACCGAGCCCCGGTCTTGCTTAGGAAGGTTAGACCCATCCCAAGGTTTGGGACATTTTGGCCAATATTTTCTTCCTTGTTTTTAGTTTTTCACTATGCCTTTAACCCCTATGAAAGTTTTCAGATAAAAGGTTAAGAATTTGTTTTTTCCCCCTAAATGTCCCTGCACCACTCTCTGCCCTCTGCTTTGAGTTCACCTTTACGATGTCTGGTCCCGTCCCGTTAGACCCTCCCACTAGTAACTGAGCAGAGGCAGAGCATGCTAAGGGCAGAAGTTCGAGCCAGAGTATCCAGCGCTCCGGCAGAGTGAGGTCTGAGGACAGGAGGGGCTCGTAGAGGAAAGGCCAAGGGGGCCTGAGTGTGGGTCCCAAGGCCAGTGAGATGAGTTAAGTCCTCAACGCTGCCTGAGCATCTTTATTCCACAGATGCTAAAGCAATAAAGATCCTTTAAGAAGAACCTGGGCCAGAGGCTGTAACCCTACAATTGTAGTACTCTCTGCCAATGTAAGACCCATGCGTAGGCATACTGTGAGATTCGACCTAATGCATCAGAAGTCCTGTAAAAGAAGGTGGAAGAACCTTGCATGGTTAAGTGACCGTGGTCATGCTATAAATTTAGCCCTGAGCTCTCTTAGCAGCTGAGGCAAGAGGGAAAACATGGCAAAGACTGTGGCTTGCACCACCTACTGAAC
The DNA here is from genome assembly GCF_001704415.2 of Capra hircus. Lineage (NCBI taxonomy): Eukaryota > Metazoa > Chordata > Mammalia > Artiodactyla > Bovidae > Capra > Capra hircus. The sequence continues at coordinate 24,195,815 of NC_030836.1, read as the reverse complement.
ACACACATTCATAAGAGATGGCGGCAGAATTAAAAGACAGCTGACTTGCTGTGCTGTCCCTAGTGACGAACTGATTTGCTAGATAAAAAATAATCATCATAATAGGTGCCTTAGGGTTGTTGGCCACTCCTGACTGGTGGAATGCAGCTGCGGTCCTATTGAGACTTTTTAAAGAGGGACTTTATTTTAAATGTATTTAGGGCTTGTGTTACTACACACCTTGATTTGCAGTGTTTACAGCAGTAATTTTCCAGAGGAAAGGTTCAACGTATAAAAAGCCATTTCTAATGTTGTTGTTGTGTTAGTCACTCAGAAAAGAGACCTCCATGGACTTGGCCAACCAGGCTCCTCTATCCTTGGGATTTTCCAGGCAAGAATACTGGAGTGGGTTACCATTTCCTTCTCCAGGAGATCTTTCCAACCCAGGGATCAAACTCACATCTGCTGCAAGTATCCTGCACTATAGGCAGATTCTTTAGCACTGAGCCACAGGGGAACCATTTTTAAAAGCAAAAGTCCTAGAACTCTTTCTGTGGGTTCAAGCTGATATACTCTAAGTTATATAAAAACAGAATTTGGGATATCTAGAGGATAGAATGGTCAGCTCATCCCTGGACTGTCTTTTCTTAACCAGAAATATTTGTGTCACCAACTAAACACAGAAAGCATTTAGGTAAGACCCAGGGTTCTTGGAATAGTTACATAGAATTCTCCTGGCAACCTCTGGCTCCCAGAGGTCATCTGTGCCGGCCTGGCCACCCCTACACATCAAGTTAGCTACTTGGTGCTTCCCCCAAGTCCTGTTCTCTCTGCCCAGGAACACAGATCTTGGCTACAAGAGCCCTCTTGTTTACTGACCTCTTGCCCTCCTGAGACCAAGGACTTCAGGAGGACAGGACTGTGTTGTTTTCACTCCAGACCATATACTCTGGGTACACAGGGGATGTTTGATGAGTGAATGAATAATCCTGGCTGTGAAGGATTTTCCTTCACGTTTGTGCTCCACCCCGTCGCAGTTGTGGCCGTGCAGATGGACACCAGCCCGTGGTGCTTCTGTGATTGGCTCACCCAGGCATACTCTGCTAGGCATCCTGATGGGCGGCTTGCCAGGGGGCAGCCAGATTTCATGCCCGGCTGCAGCAAATCTGAAGATAGCTCAGAGATGCTATCTTCCTAATTTTGCTAGCTCCAATATAAAAGATATATACACACAATTTATAGTTGTAAATAAAAGTCGCTTTTGGTTCCCCATCTCCACGTCAACACAGATGACCCACAGACTGTGGATCAGGGGAGATACAAGGACACTGCCTTTGAACTCTTAAGACAGGTGGTGACGATGATGATAGCAGAGGTGTCACATTGATTGAGTAGTTACTCTGTGCCAGGCCCTGTGTAAGGGTTTAGCACCCATCCCATCGTTTGTTCCTTCCTTCAGCCCGATGGGATGGGCACTGCTCTTCTCTCCAGTCTATAGATAAGGAGCTGATGGATGGGATATATTAATTTCCCAAAGGCTTCTGAGTCGGAATCCAGGCCTCTGTGTGCTCCGAGGCTCCACTTGTAGCCGGTGCTGTCCCCCCCTCCCCATGGAAGCCTTCACAGGAACTGAAGCCGCAGGTGACTCTAGGGAACCCTCTGGCCAGAGCCAGGGGTGCAGACGGGCTGGACGCTTGCTGAAGGGGCGCCATGGGCCTCGAGGTCAACGGTGCCACTGTTTGTGTTCCAGAAGCTGGGGCACTTGGCTGGGATCTCACCCAGGCTGAGGGCTACACTGGGGTGAGGTGCTCTTCCCAAGGGTGAAAATATAGAGGACTTTGTGTTTTCTGACCTCTCTGTGTCTGTTCATCCACAGTATAAGGTGATAGAGTAGGTATAATTATTCACGCGTGACCAGTGAAGAAACTGAGGTATAGAGGTTAAGTCATGTGCCCAGTCGTTCAGCTGGGGGTGGTGGAGCCTAGATTTGAACCCTGGAAGCCTGGCTCCAGAGTCCATGCTCCCGTCCACCGTCTCCACGGTGGGCCACAGCCCCAAGGTGAGTCTGGAGGAGGGGGCGTGAGCTTCGGAGAGGCCGGAGGTGGGCGGCTCTGCGCAGACCGGGAGCCCACTCACGCCCCTCGCTCTTTCCCCAGATGAACATGCTCATGAGGCTGCAGGAGGCCGCCAACTACTCCAGCCCCCAGAGCTACGACAGCGACTCCAACAGCACCAGCCACCAGGACGACATCCTGGACTCGTCCCTGGAGTCTACTCTGTGACGGGGGCCGGCACGCGGAGCCCGCCCTCCTCCCGGTCCAAGCCCCCACATCCTCCTCGCCCTGCACCGGCCTCCCCCACGCCCCCCGAAGACGCCCTCCTGAGCCAGTCCCCGGCCTCCGCGTGAGCGCTGCAGGGAGCCCCACGCCCTTCCTCGTCCTCCGGCCTTGACCTGGGTGCAGACGCCCCGGCTGGCTGCCTCGGGCCCGCGTCCTTCACAGCGAAAACTGCACTACTTTCCATTTTCATTACAGTTCTGCCTTGTTGCCGTGACCTCCCCAAGACACGGAAAGGTACTTCTCGGGAAAGGCCCATCACTGTTGAAACAAGAGGGTGAAAAACAGCAGCAACAACAGCAAACCCTCTTGGAGCTCTGAGACCAAGCAGCCTCCTCGCCCTGAGCTGCCTGGAGATGGAAGAGACCAAAGCAGAGTTGGAAATGGAGACGGCAGCCCAGGTCCACCCTCCCCTCGCCACCCCGCCGATGCCATTCCACCCTGCTGACGCCCTTCCACTCGGCCGGCCCCAGAGAGACCCAGTGCCCGCCGGCGTCCTTGCTCTGGACGCCCTCAGCAAACCGCAGAGCCACATCACAGGGAGACCTTAGGAAAAACAAATCGTGCTTTCTCTTCTGTTTGTTTTCGAAATGGTGCTCTTCTTACCTGAGAGGTATTCCGCCTGTCCCAGCTCACCCCCACCTCTCAGATCCATCAGCCTCCTGTTCATCCTCCGGCGAGAGCGCGCGGCCGAGTGGTCGCAGCTGTAAAGGCCGAGCTGCACGCGTCCTCCTCTTCCTCCTCCTACGGAAACGCGTCCGGTCTTGTTCCTGCTAACACTGTGTACAGTGAGAACTGGTCTACCTTGGCGAACCCATCACCTCCTGTGAAAACGACGTCGACTTCTTCCTTTCTGACTCTTGATTTTGAAGGTTTTTTTTCCACCCCCCTCTCCTCCCCCTCGTGGTCAGAATCCATCCTTTGGTGAACGTGAGAACCGCAGGAGTTAGCTTTTGGTTTGGTCCTGCTGAGTTTTGGTTTTCAGTTGTCCATCTTCACGGTTCTACACACTCGCCGCCTCCTGCTGGGGCTGCGGTCGCTGCACCCTTGAAGGTGGGGCCAGCACCCCATCCTCAGCGCAGTGGGTGAGCGGGACCTTGCCTTTCCTCCTCGTCCCTGAGGCTACAGGACGCATGTCGACACCTCCAGCGTGCCAGCCCCCAGCCTCAGGGCCGGGGTGGGAGGTCACCTCGCTGAACACTTGCACTTTCCCCAGTACCAACGGGACATCACCCAAGTCAACAGGTGGGGGTGGCCGCCCCCTTCCAGAAGCCGCAGCCTCTGGTGATGAGTCTTGCCTGACCTCTTCGGTGCTGACCTTCCCAAAGCGATGCCTTACTGGTTTTGTATTCACCGTGATCATTGTTGAGTGTTGTGCCTGCCTGGGGTCTGTTTTCCACATCAGAGCAAACAGGGCTAACAAGTCATGTACTCACCAGGAGAACTCAGTTAATGTGACTTCTCTCATCTGAAAGACTCTTTCGTGTGGATGTGTGACTATGGAAAATGAAAAAGAAAAAAAAATCATTTTTTTTTAGGTTCTTATCAGCTAACACCCTGACTAGACAGCAGTGTGTCTTGTGCAGGAAAAGGCAAAAAGTTGCAATGTTACGTGACATTGCCGAGTCGTGCTCTGCTGGTACGTGTCTTCAACGTGCTGATGTTCTCTCTACAGAGTGTGGTCAGTCTTTAAATCATTCGTTTGTGTTTTATTTTTATCAGACCCCCGGGGGGGTATCTCTGTTAATGATCAGGGTTTTTACTCCATTTTTTTTCTTATCATTTCTGTTTCCAAACGTCCCTCTCTCAACATGTTGTTTTCTTCCCACAAGAGCTTGACCTGAAACCACTCACATGACATTCGGGTGACACCATTTACTCCCTCTTTAAAATGAAAAGTGAACTGTGTCCCACTAACAGGTGAATGGCCAACCTCTCGACATGCTCTTTTCTTTAATCTTAATTTAAAACAATCTTAGCAGACGGTGTTCTGCTAAGCCTTCCTGAGTCATCTGGGTGTGTGAGTGTGTCTTAACTCTGTTTTGTTTTCCATAAAATGTTCAAAGCATGTATCTTAGCCTGTGACCTCGGGGCCACCACCCTGAGCCTTCTGTGTAAACCTGAGCAGTCCTCCTCAGTCTTGTCTCCCGGCGATGACCTTATACGCTCATACTGTGAATTTGGGGAGGAGGCACAATGGACTACTCCTCCTCGTGGGCAGTTTTCCCAGTCACCTGGTGAGTAGACACCTGCCAATATCCTTTGAAACGTTTCTTTTGATGACTCCCTCTTCACTCTTTCTTTCTTGCCCGATCCCACAGACTTCCCTCCCACGAGGGCCAGGCCCAGCGCCGAGACCTCTGTCCCTGGTGCTGCCTGGCAACCGCATGGCGGTGTCAAGGAGCAGAACCTTGCACGATTCACAGCGCAGTGTCTCTGCTAATGCTTCGGGAAGCAGGGTTGTCTGATACGCACACGTCTTACTTTGGTCCTGCTTTCCTTTGGTGTCGCTCACCTTTGACAAAGTGACTTCGTGCTCATTTAGAGCTCTGTCCGAAATGCTTCCATTTTTGCCTTTTTCTACAGTTAGGCTAATTTTGAAAATTATGAAATTCTATGCAACATTTGTGTTGAGTTACCGATGGAAGCCAAAAGTTTTCTTCCCAAACTGCCAAGAATTTTACAGGCCATAAATGAGATGGGAATTCCTTTTAATTTAAGGAGGTGGGTGGGACAGGGGTGGGACGCGGAACGAGACTTACCTAGATCTTTGTTGTAATCTTGGGGACATTTTTTAATTTTATTGTTGATGCTTAAACTTCAAAATTCTGTGTATTCGGATTTGATCGTGGCGAATCTACTTCAAAAGAAAAAAAAATAATCCAACTTTGTGGATATGAAATGAAAGGTTTGCTGTTTTGATCTAGTTGTTTCCAGTGGAGCAGTTTATGAAATATGTTCTATAAGATGTACATTTTTTCATTGTAACATAGAAACTGTAAATAATTGATTAAAGTGCTGCATTTTGATGAATTTTTTCTAGCCATTTTTAAAGAGAAAACTAGGAATTGAGTATTTTGTGTACGGTATGTTTCCTTCCTCCCTCCTTCCCTCCCTCCCTATTTAATTTTCATTTATCATGAGGTTTTTGGATTTGCCAATGATCTGCCGGAGATCATGCCCCACGTCATAGAGAATAAAGCTGATGATTGTACCAGTCTTAAATTATTCATGATTCAATAAAATTGATGCTTATTTATTCAGATGAGTGGTTTGACTTTTCTGTGCTGGATAACATCCTCATCAGCATTCAGTTTCATGCCAGGGAGAGGTCGTGATGCAACAAACACAGGAAGAGCCCCCAAGTCTGCAAACCCGTCTTTGCTGCTGTGTCATCAACGTCCTGCCTCTTCTCAATTCCTCACCTCAGTTATTTCTTCCATGGAGCTTATTAGCAATGCAGGACTTCGGGTTCCTCGCAAGCATCGAGTCACTGAGGACCGGTGGAAATGCAGATCCTGATTCGGTGGGACCTGTGATTCTCAGTTTCGAACAGGCTCCTGGGTGATGCTCACACTCGGGTCCTACACTACACTTTGAGGCAAGCCCTATCAGTATGCAGCTGCCCCACCCTCCCCCCAGTGGACCCCTTGGCACAGGAAAGATTTCTTTTCAATAGTTTTATTCCTGTATTATCTTTGGCTGTGCTGGGCCTTTGTTGTTGCACAGACTTTCCTCTGGAGCGGGGGCTGCTCTCGTTGCAGTGTGCAGGCTTCTTGTGGCTTCTCTGGCGGCGGAGCACAAGCTCTAGGGCACAGGCTCAGTAGTTGTGGCACACGGGCCTAGTTGCTCCATGGCACGTGGGGTCTTCCCGGACCAGGGACTGAGCCTGTGTCTCTTGCACTGGCAGGCGGATTCTTACCACTGAGCCGCCAGGGAAGCCCCTGGAAAGTTTTTTTTTTTTTTTTTAATGTATTGAGTACCTACAAATTGCCAGATGCTTTTCCCAAATGCTCCAGTATAATCTGCAGAATCACCCAAAGGAGGTAAATATTCTTACTCCCATTTTATAAGTGAAGAAAAAACAAAAGATAAATGGCTCAGAGAAAACAACTTGCTGAGTGTCCTGTAAGCTAAGAAGTGAGAGAGTTGGAATTTCAGCCCTGTATTCCAACTCCAAATCCTGCTTCTCACCTTAGGGGCCATTCCACACTACAGGTGATACCCATCGAGGAGCATAGGCAATGAGAGATGTTATCATGTCTCAGCCTTCACTTTTACCAGCAACAACAAGAATTGTAAAGGCTTGACTTGAAGTGAGGCATGTGGGGTCATTGGGAAATGGATCCTACCCAGTGGGCTCAACTGCTGGTGACGTGAAATGTCCAAATCACTGTAACCCGCAGCAGTGGCCCAACCGGGGGTGGGGGCGGGGGGAATAAATAATCCACACGTTGAGAGTAAGCAGTTTGTAATAGCTGTCAAAATGAACAAGAGCTGGTACAATGGTGTGGCAACCGGATATCCTGAATTTCCAAGGTTTTCTATGTCAGATATTCTACCCATACATATGTAAAATGGGACATTATTCAGCCATAAAAAGAATGAAATTGCACCATTTGTAGAGATGTGGATAAACCTTCATACAGAGTGAGGTAAGTCAGAGGAAAAAAGTATCATATAATATCACTTAACATGTGGAATCTAAAAAACAATGGTAAGGATGAACTTACTTGAAAAGCAATAATAGAGACACAGATGTTGAGAGCAAACTTATGGATACTGAGGGGAAGAAGGGAGGGTGGGATGAATTGGAAGATTGGAACTGACATATGTACACTACTATTTATAAAGTACTATAGACGACTAGTGAGAACCTGCTGTAAACCTCAGGGAACTCTGCCCAGTGCTCTGTTGACCTAAATGAGAAGGAAGTCTAAAAAAGAAGGGATATAGGTATATGTATAACTGATTCACTTTGCTGTGCAGCAGAAATGAACACAACATTGTAAAGCAACTGTACTCCAATTTAAAATGTAAAAAAAAATTGCACCCCCTGCCTGGCTACACAGTATACTCTGATGTTATCCAGGAGATATAATGAGCATATTTAAAAGCCACATGAGCTAGATGACTTTGTCACATGGGTGGGACGGGAGCTAGGCATTTAAGTACTTACCTGTGTGCCAGATCCTGCACTGAGATGTCACTTCCTCCCGTGTAATCACAGCATCTCTAAGAGGTGGAAGGTGGATAGTTATCTCATTTCTAGGGAGAAAACTGAGGCTGAGTAATGATAAGTAACTTACTCTACAAAAGAACTGGAACCCTGTTTTTTATCTGGTTCTAAAACCCATGCTTTTTCTGCCACACGATGCTACAGTCACATTAGGTTGGACTTTGAGGGGGAAATTATACATTCTTCTGTGTGAGTTATCTATTGCTGTGTAACAAATTACTCCCATATTTAGCAGCTTAAAACAACAAACATCTCTGTATGGATCAGGTTGGTGGGGCTGGGTCATCTGGCTCAGTCAGAGTTTCTCACAAGGCTGCATTTGACATATCTCAAATATTTATAAGAACTATTTAAAGCAAAAACTATAGAAAGCATTATATTTAATGGTAAAATGTTGACTGTGTTCGCTTTCAGATCAAGAGACAGATAAAGATGATTCCTTTCACCACATAACTTCATAGAAACCCCAGTCAGTGCAGAGAAGCAAGAGAAGTAAATCCTGAAGATTGGAAAGTAAGAACCTGGACTGTTTTTCTTCATAGAGAGCATTCGGTACTTAGGTCACCCAAAATAACTCACAGATAAATGATTAGAAATAATAAGTTTAAAAAATTGCTGGGTACAAAGTCAGTGTAAATTTATTTAATATCTATATGCACCTGAGTTTAAAAATAAAAACCTTTAAAATCCAATTTAAGAGCATCAAAAATAGCAATTACCTAGGATGAAAGAGTCTGAAATGCAGTACTTAGGTGCAATCTCAAAAACAACAGAATGATCTCAACTTGCTTCCAAGGCAAACTATTCAATATTACAGTAATCCAAGTCTGTGCCCCAACCACTAATGCTGAAGAAGCTGAAAGAGATGACTCTACACATGGGCATCACCAGATGGTCAATACTGAAATCAGATTGACTATACTCTTTGCAGTCGAAGATGGAAAAGCTCTAACAGTCAGCAAAAACAAGACCGGGAACTGATTGTGGTTCAGATCATGAACCCCTTATGCAAAATTCAGACTTAAATTGAAGAAAGTAGGGAGAACCACTAGACCATTCAGGAAATCAAATCCCTTATGATTATACAGTGGAAGTGACAAATAGATTCAAGCAATTAGACCTGATACAGTGACTGAAGAACTACGGACAAAGGTTCGTGACATTGTATAGGAGGCAGTGGTCAAAACCATCCCCAAGAAAAAGAAATGCAAAAAGGCAAAATGGTTGTTGGAGGAGGCCTTACAAATAGCTGAGAAAAGAGAAACAAAAGGCAAAGGAAGAAAGGAAGATATCTATCTGAATGCAGAGTTCCAAAGAATAGCAAGGAGAGATAAGAAAGCCTTTTAAAGTGAACAATGGAAAGAAATAGAGGGAAACAATAGAATGGGAAAGACTAGAGATCTTTTCAAGAAAATTAGAGATACCAGGGGAACATTTCATGCAAAGATGAGCACAATAAAGGACAGAAACACTATGGACCCAACAGAAGCAGAAGATATTAAGAAGAGGGGGCAAGAATACATAAATGAACTATACAAAAAAGATAATAATGACCCAGATAATCACGATGTGATCACTCACCTAGAGCCAGACATCCTGGAGTGTGGAGTCAAGGAACAAAGCTAGTGGAGGTGATGGAATTCCAGCTGAGCTGTTTCAAATCCTGAAAGATGATGCTGTGAAAATGCTACACTCAATATGCCAACAAATTTGGAAAATTCAGCAGTGGCCACCAGACTGGAAAAGGTCAGTTTTTATTCCAATCCCAAAGAAGGGCAATGCCAAAGAATGTTCAAGCTACCACACAACTGTGCTCATTTCACATGCTAGCAAGGTCATGCTCAAAATCCTCCAAGCTAGGTTTCAACAGTATGTAAACCAAGAACTTCCAGATGTGCAAGCTGGATTTAGAAAAGGCAGAGGAGCCAGAGATCAAATCGCCAACATCCATTAGATCATAGAAAAAGCAAGGGAATTCCAGAAAAACATCTGCTTCATTGACTACACTAAAACCTTTAACTGTGTGGATCACAACAAACTGGAAAATTCTTTAAGAGATGGGAATACCAGACCACCTTACCTACCTCCTGAGAAACCTGTGTGCAGGTCAAGAAGCACCAGTTAGAACCAGACATGGAACAATGGACTGATTCCAAATTGGGAAAGGAGTATGTCAAGGCTGTATATTGTCACCCTGCTTATTTAACTTGTATGCAGAGTACATCATGCAAAATGCCACGTTGGATGAAGCACAAGCTGGAATCAAGATTGCTGGGAGAAATATCAATAACCTCAGATATGCAGATGACACCACCCTTATGGCAGAAAGCAAAGAGGAAACTAAAGAGCCTTTTGATGAAGGTGAAAGAGAAGAGTGAAAAAGCTGGCTTAAAACTCAACGTTCAAAAAATGAAAATCATGACATCCAGTCCCATCACTTACTTCATGGCAAATAGATGGGGGAACAATGGAAAGAGTGTCAGACTTTATTTGGGGGGCTCCAAAATCACTGGGGATGCTGACTGCAGCCATGAATTTAAAAGACGCTTGCTCCTTGGAAGAAAAGCTATGACAAACCTAGATCACACATTAAAGAGCAGAGATGTTACTTTGCCAACAAAGGTCCATCTAGTCAAAGCTATGGTTTTTCTAATACTCATGTATGGATGTGAGAGTTGGACCATAAAGAACGTTGAGCGCCAAAGAATTGATTCTTTTGAACTGTGGTGTTGGAGAAGACTTTTGAGAGTCCCTTGGACTGCAAGGAGATCCAACCAGTCCATCCTAAAGGAAATCAGTCCTGAATAATCATTGGAAGGACTGATGCTGAAGCTGAAGCTCAAATACTTTGGCTGCCTGATTCGAAGAGCCAACTCATTGGAAAAGACCCAGATGCCGGGAAAGATTGAAGGTTGGGGGAGAAAGGGATGACAGAGGATGAGATGGTTGGATGGCATCACCAACTCGATGGACACGAGTTTGAGCAAGCTTCAGGAGATGGTGAAGGACAGGTGTGCTGCAGTCCATGGGGTCGCAAAGAGTCATGACTGAGCGACTGAACAGCAATGTGACATGTATGGATTAGATGGCTCAATGGTGTGGATATGCCAGTTCCTCCAAAACCAAAATGGTCACAGAGCTGATGCAAGCCTGCTCAAAGAACTGACGTAATTTTTATGGAATTAACAAGATAGTTTTATAATGTATATTGAAATGAAAAAGATGAAGCATAGCCAATGAGGAAGAAGACCAAGAAGAGAGAGAGTTCTCTACCAGATATCAGGACTTTCAAAGATCGTGAAGTCAGTGCGGTATGGTGCAAGAACTCACAGGTCATTCAAGAAAACAGAATAGACCTTCCCCAAATAAACCCAACACACCCTTGCTTTACTGCACTGAATAGTGAATAACGTCTCAGACCAAAGGACCTACTTTATGGAGACCTCGTAGTTTGACTTGCATTTCTCTGATAATTAGAGACGTTGTGCATCTTTTCATGTGTCTGTGGGCCATCTGCATGTCTTCTCTGGAGAAGCATCACAAGGCACGCGCTGGAGCAGACACTGTCGATGACTTGATCCACAGCCCTGGCTTCACCTGAGTCCGCAGTGGACAACTGAGGCCAACAGCGTCCCACTGCAAGGACCTGCATCTGAGACCTTTCTCTGGTGCCGCAGAAGCCTGTCCACTCAAGTGCAGAGCAGCCCACAGAGGATTTATGTCCTTGGGGACAACCTGCAACCAGTAAGATACAGTAGTTAGTAGATGAATGGCCAGCTTTCCCATCTCCCTGTGGGACGAGTGGGAGGCACGTTCTACAGAGCTCTGTGAAAAGTGAAAGTGCCAGTCACTCAGTCATGTCTGACTCTTTGTGACCCTGTGGACTGTAACCCGCCAGGTTCCTCATCCACAGAATTCTCAGGCAAGAATTCTAGAGTGGGTTGCCATTCCCTTCTCCAGGGGATCTTCCCAACCCAGGGATCGAACCCAGGTCTCCCTCACTACAGGCGGATTCTCTACCTTCTGAGCCACTGGGGAAGCGCCACAGAGCTCTTTAGAGGCTCCCCAAATGGGATTGATTGACCCAGTTGCCCACAGTGGCAATCAAGGCACGCTTCACTGGCTTTCTCTCCTATCACCTTGGTGGTGCACTGGTGAGACACCTGGGCACTAAAGTGAGTCCACCCTAAATTCTCTGCCCCAGAAGCTTCCCCTGCCTCAGAAGTGCTCCCCTCACAGATCTTTCTTGGGCTCTGATAAGACAACCAGCATCTGCACTCTGAGTTGTAACTAAGGATTGAATTATGTTCCCTAAAATCATATGTTGATCTTGAGCAACAGCAGTGTAAGATGGCAGCCACCATGGGCTCGGACAATTTACGAAAACCAAACATACAGCCTTAAAATGGAACGTGGCCCTAGATTTCCAGAAGAAGCCCCTTGTAAGATCTGTAGCAAAAATTAACCTGAATGGAGTTAATAGTTCTAATGCAGTGGTGGACCCAAGAGCCATATCAGCGCTAGCCAAGTGGCAGAATTCATACAGCATTAGAGTTGTCCTGTAAGAGCTCCGGCCCCTAACGATGTCTAAAAATATGAAACCTCTTCAGCCACCCTGAAGGACAGTATTACAGCAGTTAATCAAAAAGAAAAACCCCAGGCCTCCCCTACCTCCGTTCGATTTAAGCAGGCTCCATTTTCCACAGTAGTAACTTTCTAAAAACGTCGTATAGACCTCAAAGTACAGGAAAGGAGGCTCCCAATCAAAGGCAGCTTAAGATACTGTTGTTGTTCGGTCGTAACTGATACTAATTTTTTGTCTACTTGAAATATATGTTGTCCTATAACAACAACAACAACAACAAAAAAAAATGTTGAAATCCTAACCCCAGTACCTCAGAATGTGGCCTTATTTAGAAACAGGGTCTTTGCAAGTGTAATTGATGAAGAAGAGGTTCTACGCAATAGAGTGACCCTTAGGGCACTATGCCCACTGTCCTTATACGAAGATAGCAGAAGGATACGAGGGATGAGGGCCACGTGAAGACGGAGACGAGACAGGAGGTGTGCAGCTGCAAAGCAAAGAGCACTGGGGATGGCTGCTGCCCGCTTCCACCAGGAGCTACGAAGAGGCAAGGAAGGAGTCCACCCGGAATCTCAGAGGGAGCACAGCCCTGCCAACACCTCGTTTCAGACTTACAGCCTCCAGAACTGAGAAAGAATAACTTTCTGTACTTTAAAGCCACCCAGTTTGAGAGACTGAGTTACAGAAGCTCTAGGAAAGGAGTGCACTTAGACACCCAACAGAAATACGTGAATGCATACGTTGTTATTGTTCAGTCGCCCGGTCATGTCCGACTGCGCACACCAGGCCTCCCTGTCCCTCACCATCTCCCAGAGTCTGCCCAAGTTCATGTCCGTTGCATGATGGACATGGTGATGCCGTCCAACCATCTCATCCTCTGATGCCCTCTTCTCCTGCCTTTAATTGTTCCCAGCATCAGGCACTTTTCCAATGAGTCGGCTGTTCCCATCAGTTGACCAAAATACTGGAGCTTCAGCTTTAGCATCAGACCTTCCAATGAGCATTCAGGATTGATTTCTCTCAAGATTGACTGGTAGTATATCGAACACCTTCAGACCTGGGGGACTCATCTTTTGGTGTTTTATCTTTCTGGCCTTTTATACAGTTCATGAGGTTCTCACGGCATTTATACTGGGGTGGTTTGCCATTCCCTCCTGCAGTGGATCACGTTTGGTTAGAACTCACCGCTATGACCCATCTGTCTTGGGTGACCCGGCCCGGCATGGCTCATAGCTTCATTGAGTTATGCAAGCCCCTTCGCCGTGACAAGGCAGTGATCCATGAAGGGGTGAATACAGATATGTCCCAAGAAATATGTACACAAATGCTCAGAGCAGTTATCATGGTCAGTACAAGAAGACCTGGAAACAGTTCCCACACCCACTGACAAAACTGTGATGTCAGTGTCCTCCAGCCATGAAAATATTTGTGGCTGGGTGCTGAGTGACTGCTGAATGAGAGCAGTCAGAGACAAGATGACGCTAAGTGTGGTTCCATTCACATAAGGGTCACACTACTGTCAGGCATGGGCACACGTGTTTGTAAAACTACTGGGTCAGCCAAAAAGTTCATCCAGGTTTTTCGTAACATCATTTTGGCCAACCCAATAGAAAGAAAAGAAAGAAGGTTGGGAACAGCGGTCAGGAAAGCTAAGAGGCTCTGGGTTGCTGGCGGCATCCTTTTTTTGGTGACTTGGGTGGTGATTTTACAAGCAGCTGCTTTTCTAATAGATCACGGAGTCATGCATCTTTGCTCACTTTTTCCTGTGAGTATTATACTTCACAATAAGTTTGTACAAAGTAGAGTCTACCCCAGGCGCCCACGTGGCCACAACACCCAGTGAGTGCTGCAGGGCCGCGGAGAATGATGTGCCTGGTCGTGAGCAGACTAAGTTCCCAAATCCAGAACCCAAGTTCCCTACAGCTCAACCCCCTTGGAGGTAATGTGAGACTAACCGCACCTGTCCTGCAGGATTCAGGGAAGAGATGCATCTGGGGGTGCCAGATGCTGCGAAGAACTTACTCCGTCTTCCTCCTCCTCCCAGCTCCAGCTCCCCTGGCCCTGCCGTCTCTGCAGTGTGCCAGGGAACGGAGCGCCTCACCGCCAGATGGCAGAACCGGATCCAGTACAGGAGGAGGCGGAGAGGCCCGTCAGGAGCCCAGGCAAGGGAAATGTCCTGAAGGTCAGGAGTAGGGACCAGGCTGCTTTCTAAGACAGTAAGAGCCCCACCACCGAGGAGCAAGCACAGGCTGGGGGACCCCCTGACACAGCAGCAGCAGAGGGACCCCAGCCCCGGTCGGCAGGTGAGCTCTGGGGGTCTTTGGAGCTCACTTGGCAAGATCACGTCAGACAGGGCACATTGGAAAGAGCATTGCTGTCTAGAGCCCTGAGGGCCTGGTCCCTGTCCTGGTGTCTCCCTCGGATAAGGCCACCTACTCTCAAGGCCATGGTTTTCCCATCTATGTAACGAACTAGCTCAGTGTTTCCCGACTACCCCTAGCCCAGGAACCACATGGCCTCCCTTTAGTGTGTGGGGAATCAGAACGTGTGGACGGCAAGGGCTCTCCCAGTTCCTGCCATCCCAGGCGGCAATTAGGGGCAGCCCTTTCTACTCACCGGGCTTCCCTGGTGGCTCAGACGGTAAAGAATCTGCCTGCAGTGCAGGAGACCTGGGTTCGATCCCTGGGTTAGGAAGATCCCCCGGAGAAGGGAATGGCAACCCACTCTAGCATTCTTGCCCAGAGAATCCCCTGGACAGAGGAGCCTGGCGGGCTACAGTCCGTGGGATCACAAAGATTTGGACGCGACTGAGCGACTCTCACTTTCACTTTCTACTCACAATGGCCACGAGGGGGCAGCAAAGCCCAAACAATATCAATTCTCCATTGGAATGGAGCTGCCTTGGCAAAATTTTTTTTCTTTTAAAGAATCTATTTTTAAAAAATTATTCATTTATTTATTTGGCTGCATTATTGTCACCCTGCTTATTTAACTTATATGCAGAGTACATCATGAGAAACGCTGGACTGGAAGAAGCACAAGCTGGAATCAAGACTGCCAGGAGAAATATCAATAACCTCAGATATGCAGATGATACCACCCTTATGGCAGAAAGTGAAGAGGAACTAAAAGGCCTCTTGATGAAAGTGAAAGAGGAGAGTGAAAAAGTTGGCTTAAAGCTCAACATTCAGAAAACAAAGATCATGGCATCGGATCCCATCACTTCATGGGAAATAGATGGGGAAACAGTGAAAACAGTATCAGACTTTATTTTTTGGGCTCCAAAATCATTGCATATGGTGACTGCAGCCATGAAATTAAAAGACGCTTACTCCTTGGAAGAAAAGTTATGACCAACCTAGATAGCATATTCAAAAGCAGAGACGTTACTTTGCCAACAAAGGTCCTTCTAGTCAAGGCTATGGTTTTTCCAGTGGTCATGTATGGATGTGAGAGTTGGACTGTGAAGAAGGCTGAGTGCCGAAGAATTGATGCTTTTGAACTGTGGAGGTGGAGAAGACTCTTCAGAGTCCCTTGGACTGCAAGGAGATCCAACCAGTCCATTCTGAAGGAGATCAGCCCTGGGATTTCTTTGGAAGGAATGATGCTAAAGCTGAAGCTCCAGTACTTTGGCCACCTCATGCGAAGAGCTGACTCATTGGAAAAGACTCTGAAGCTGGGAGGGATTGGGGGCAGGAGGAGAAGGGACGACAGAGGATGAGATGGCTGGATGGCATCACTGACTCGATGGACGTGAGTCTGAGTGAACTCCAGGAGTTGGTGATGGACAGGGAGGCCTAGCATGCTGCGATTCATGGGATCGCAAAGAGTCGGACAGGACTGAGCGACTGAACTGAACAGCACATAGGGTCTTTGTTGTGAGGGTGGACCTTTCACCATGGCTCACAGACTCTAGTTGTGGCATCCGGGCTTAGTAGTTGCAGCGCGTTGGCTCAGTTGCACTGCAGCAAAATTTTCTCTCCCTCCTTCCTCCTGCCCTCTCCCTCTCTCATTAAAAAAAAAAAAAAACAAACAAAAAAAACCCACTGGATATTATTCTCAGAAAATTGACTGTAGTATTTTCCCTGTACCCTATGCTTGGAGGATGAAGCTGCATTCCCTATAAAGAGAAAAAGAAAAGAAATTATTGTGTGTTAGACACCTTATTAAGCCAAGTAATTTGCCTTCATGTGGCCTAACAATTGTGTGACTCGGTATCATCATCCCCACTCTATAGAATGTTTTAAGGGACTTGTGCAAAGTCTCACTAATAAGGATCTGAACTCACAGCCAGTCAGATTCCAGAGCTTAGCATCTCTCCCAGACCACAAGGCACCCTCCCCCTGCAGCTGCTGAAACGCTCACATCCATAACCTCATTGGTGTCCACCCCAGTCCCGCATATTAGGCCCAAAAGGTCCTGTTGCACTCAGAGGAGGAAACTGCAGCTCAGAGAGGGGAGGGAAATTGTCCCAGAACAAACCTTGAGCTAATGGTGCCACGGGAACAAGAACCCAGTTGTCCTGGCTTCCTTTCCTGAGCAACTGGGGAAGAAGTCAGGCACATGAGCTCTGGAGTTGGACAGAATAGGTTTAAATCCCAGCTGCCCTTTTTGTAAGCTGTAACCCTGAGGAAGCTGTTACTCCCTGAGCCTCAGTTTGCTCATCTGTAAAATGACCATGAAATACCCACCTGTAGATGCTGTGTCCTGTCCAGCATCCATCTTCCTCCCCTTCCTATCTACACCCTGATACCAAGCAAGCATCTACCACTCCCCCGACAAGGTCATGTGACTCAAGGAGCCTGACTCCCATCCCATGGAGGAGACATGGTCTAACAAGAGACCCCCGTCCATTTCCTAAGGCACGGGTCAGAAATAGACCTAGGATGCCGTTTGTGGGAAAGTCTTTGGGGAAGGGGTCACTTATGAGAGAGTTTCTTATTTCTTAAGAGAGATCCTCAGGCAAGAAACGCTTCCTCTTCCTCTGACTATTGTCATGTCTGAAAGGGGACCCCCCACCTGGTGCAGCCATCTTGTGGGTGCCCCCCCCACCCCGCCCCGTCCCCCTCCCCCCCCCTGCCCCGTCCCCCTCCCCCCCCCTCACTCCCCCGCCTCGAGGATGAAGCAGTGCGAAGGGGAGCAGAGCAGAGATAGAACCAGGTCCTGTGGTCCAGCCACTGACTCATCCGCAGCAGGAGTCCCCCGTCTCTCTGGATGCCCAGTTAAATGAGATAATCCAGGTTTCTGTAAGTAGACACTGGGGGAAGGCCTGACAGAGGTTTGAGGGAGGTCCACCCGCTGTGACGAGTCCTGTAAACCGCCGAGTGCAGCGCCTGTGGGCCACGAGCACTAAAGCGATGGAAGCTGCTTCTCCGCTGGGGGTTGCTTGCCCACCGTGGGACAACACCACCAAATACTCTGTGCGGTGTGGCGTGCTGGCCAAGACCCTGTGCCCCGCATTGGCCTCCCTGGGTCTAAACTCCAGGTCTGACACTTACATCAGAGGTGTGTGACCTTGGGCCAGTCACTTAATAGTTCAGTGCCTCAGTTTCCCCACCTGTGACATGGAAATGACAGTCATGGTACCTGCTTCTTAGGGTTACTGCAAAGGTTGAATGAGCTAAGATCTGTGAGGCTCCCAGAACCGTGTGACACTGTTGCAAGCACTCAAACGTTAGCTGCTATCGTCAGCTGTTCTGAAAAGGTTCCCAAGACCTTGGCAGGCTGGAATTTATTTTGACCTCCTGCCTAGTGATAATGAATGTAGTTTATGGTACCTCAGTTGGTTAAGAATCCGCTTGCAATGCAGAAGACCCCGGTTCTATTCCTGGTCAGGAAGATCGGCTGGAGAAGGATAGGCTACCCACTCCGGTATTCTTGGGCTTGTAAAGAATCTGCCTGCAAAGCAGGAAACCTGGGTTCAATCCTGGGTTGGGAAGATCCTCCAGCGAAGGGATAGGGTACCCACTCCAGTATTCTGGCCTAGAGAATTCCATGGACTGTATAGTCCGTGGGGTCACAAAGAGTCACACAGGACTGAACAACTTTCATTTTCACCTGTGATGGCAGTGCTCCTAGTCACCAGAAGAGGGACCCCATCCAAGGTCCAAGAAAGCTCTTTTTTTTTTTTTTTTTTTAAATTTAAACTTTTTATTTTGTATTGGAGTACAGCTGATTAGTTCTCCCCTGGTAGCTCAGTCGGTAAAGAGTCTGCCTGCAATGCAGGAGACCAGGGTTCGATCCCCGGGTCAGGAAGATCCCTGGAGAGGGAAATGGCTACCCACTCCAGTATTCTTGCCTGGAAAATCCTATGGACAGAGGAGCCTGGCAGGCTACAGCCCATGGGGTCACAAGAGTCGGACACAACTGAGCAACTCAACCACCACCATAGCCGATTAACAATGTTGTGATAGTTTCAGGTGAACAGTGAAGGGATTCAGCCACACGTGTGTAAGAGTAGGCTCTTGTCTAACACGTAGAAATGAATTGAAGCAGGAGATGCGTACTGACAAAGCGAAAGACCTTACTGGGAAGGGGTGCCAGGGTGGAGGCCTAGGGTGAAGGAGCCGAGGAGACCTGCTCTGCCATGCGGCTCGCTGTCTAATGATTCACGGTGATAGAGTTGGCTTTCTGGGTCGTCTCTGACCATCCGTCTTGCCTGTGCCATATTTGGTCTGACCCAGGTCCTTTTTGGTGGCACATGCATCTCTCAGTCACCATGGATTCCAGCATGAGGGTTTCTAGGAGGCTGATGGGACATATTATGGGCTGGAGCCTCCTCCCTCCTCTTGGCCCCTCCTAAATTCTCCAGCTAGTGTGCTCTTTGTCTGTACCTCCTGTTGTGAGACAACTCACGTGAGGTGCTATTATCATGCGTGGCCAGGGTAGGCAATTTCAGCGAATAGTTCCTTAACTCTAGGAGACCTGGGTTCCAGTTCAGACACTGCCATGAACTTGCTGAGTGACCTTTATAGAAACATTTCCATCTTTGGGTTCAGTGTGGTCAGATATGTAAGAGAGGGACCACACCCGTGAGAGCTCTTCAACTGCTGACCTCTTCCATCGCTCCCCTGGCAAGTCTTTGCTCTATTTCCAGATGTGAGTGGGCCCTAGACCCCCTCAGGTAGCAGGTCGGTGGAGGAGCTTGGCAGGTGTCTGTGGGTTAGGATCCTTCCTCCTGCTCCTGTTGGGAGCTGACTGAGGAAGTCCTGGGGCCGCAGGGAGGTGCAGTCTGTCTTAACGCAGCTGTCATCTTGAAATTCTCCCTAAATTTTGAACAAACAGCCCTGGCCTTTCATGTTGCCCTGGACCTTGCTGATGATGGAGTGGTCCCCAGTTTAGGTTCATGCGCCTGAGTCCTGAGTCCACTCGCTGAGCTGGGTGTGGGGGTTAACCAGCCACGCCGACCAAGAGGGAGGAAAACTGGCTTGGCAAAGGCAAACAGACGTGCTCTAACCAAGAGGAGGGGATGATGCCTCATGGGCAAAGTTAGACAGATGCCCACATCAGTATGGAAGTGGGAAAGGTGCAAGGAGGGGTGGAAGCCCTGTGCCAGGCTAATGCCTCCTTACCTTGAACTTCCACAGTGGGTGCATTTTTGTGGAGAGCATCACACAACCGTGTTAGTGATACTCAACCCTTTCCCATGCCAGGCACTGTGCTAAGCATGTAATAGGCACTATCCCATTTCATCCTCACCGCAACCCCATGACATGAGTTTATTAACCCAACGCTAATGATAAGTATTATCAAGTTAATACTTCATAAGTTAATAGCAAATATTATTCACTTAATGTTAAGAGACATTGTCTCTTCATCTCAATAGGACAACCAGCTAAAGAGTGCCACCCACAAGCCCGTGATGGGCACAGTGGGGTGAGGAGCTTCCTGTGTGTTCCCGGCATCCTCTGCTCCCGCCCTGTACGGTCCCCATCACTCCACTGCAATGGCCGGTTACCTGCGTCTCCTCCACAGACGGTGAGCTGAAGGTGTGCTGGACAACCAGGGGGTTCTAGGACCGGGCACAGAACTTGGCTCCTATCAGTAAAGGCGATAGGGACAGAGAATAAAGAAAGATACAAGGAAATGCAGATGTTTAAAGGACTCCACATCAGGCAGAACAATGAGAAGGAAATGGGAGGAAATTGAGATAGAAGGAAGCCAGGTGCAGGGACCTTCAAAATGTTAACTCCATAGGTGTGCTCGGGAGATAAAGCTACATCAGCAAGGATAGAAAAATGGCTTACAAATGGTGACCAGCAGAAGCAAGCCGTCCTAACAGTGCATCAGACTGATAATAGAACTTTATATAATTTAGTGGAATATAATCTTGTATTGACTTGCAGGCGTGCTGATGGTTGTGATATTGATATTGTCATTCCAGTACTGTTTTGTGAGTAATGCATGTAGGTTAAAGCAAATATATTGTGTGGGGTAACAATCATTCTCACATATTGTGAGAGAAGAGAGATTAAAAGCATGCAGTAGGGCACCCCGTGCTGCTGTAGATTATCAATATGATTTCTCTGTCTCTCTCTCTCTCCCCTGAAAGGGCAGAGAAGCAATGATATTACAGTGCAAATCAACACATTAAGCCACCAGGTCTTGATATCTAAATACTGTTTCCCATTAAAAAAAAAATAATCCTGAGCTTCATGGAGCAGTGGCTGATTCCAGGTATGGGGCAGAAAAATTACAAGGTGAGCCTGGAAATTGGTTGTCCCAGAAAGCATGGAGGCGCTCGAGAGCTACTAGAGACATATTTGAGGGTCACAGAGGCCAGCTTAAAGGGACTCCCATTGGCTGAGTCTGAGCATCAAAAAAACCCAATGATACTGATGCATCATAACATAATTTAATAAAACAAACATCCCTGGATCCATGGAGATAGCCAAAGGTTAAGAATGCTGCCACTCAGAGGTGTAGTGTTCAGCCTCAGGCCTCCTTCTGTTGCCAAGAAGGCATAAAGAGACCATCAGGAGGAATCTGGGGAAACAAAGGTTAGGAACAGTTCTACATACATAATATTGTGAAGTAGAGACTCCAGAACTTTGGTGACCTGATGCAAAGAGCCAGCTCATTGGAAAAGATCCTGACACTGGGAAAGATTGAAGGCAGGAGGAGAAGGGGGCAGCAGAGGATGAGATGGTTGGATGGCATCACCAACTCAATGGACAAGAATTTGAGCAAACTCTGGGAGATAGTAAAGGACAGGGAAGGCTGGTGAGCTGCAGTCCTTGGGGTGGCAAAGAGTTGGACACAGCTTAGCGAGTGAACAATAATAACAGCAGCAAAGAGACTTCATGGTGAGAGTGAAGTGGAGAGAAAATCCCTCAGTCATGTCCGACTCTTTGCGACCCCCTGGACTGCAGCATGCCAGGCCTCCCTGTCCATCACCAACTCCCGGAGCTTACTCAAACTCACGTCCATTGAGCCGCTGACACCATCCAGCCATCTCATCGTCTGTCGTCCCCTTCTCCTCCCACCTTCAATCTTTCCCAGCATCAGGGTCTTTCCCAGTGAGTCAGTTCTTCACATCAGGAGGCCAAAGTATTGGAGTTTCAGCTTCAGCATCAGTCCTTTTTCCAGTGAACACCCAGGACTGACCTCCTTTAGGGTGGACTGGTTGGATCTCCTTGCAGTCCAGGGGACTCTCAAGAGTCTTCCCCAACACCACAGTTCAAAAGCCCAAACGGCAGCTCCTCTGTTAGCAATGGGTTTGGGCATGAACCTGGATCCAGTTCTGACCAATGAGACAGAACATGTGGACGCTGTCACTTGAAGAGGTGATGATTGGAAATACAGCAGGCCTCTTGCCACCATTGGGGGGAGAAAACCAGAAACTCGGAAGCCAACGTGCTAAGGAAGGCTGAATAAAAGGATGAAAAGAGCATGGTATTGATGGTGTGTTGATGGACAAACCAACTCTTGGCTGCCCTTTATCCTGTTCCCATGGACTAGGGGAAACACTATGTTTGGTGTACAGCTACTGTCTTCTCTTTAATGGTTCCAGGCTTCAAAGAGCATGGTGGGGGTGGAGAATCTACAGACAAGGCAATGAGGAACGTGTGGCCTGGTCCATGGAGAAGTGGCAGCATCCTGTTGAGAAGAGGGACACAAGAGTCCCATCAACAAGAGTTGATGATGAGCAACAAAGATGAGAGGTCACCCTCAGGACTGCTGGAAGGAGTTGAGTCATTATAGCTCCAGGAAACTCTGCCAAGCAGACAACTTGAAAAGGATTTAAGAGGAATACCTCTTCTTTCTCAGTGGGAGATGACCTTGAAATGAGAGAGGGAAGCTGATGATTCAAGGTGGTAAGAAAGTATAAAGTTATTAGCATGCAATGCTCTACCTATGGAGCATGATAGGCCATCCCAGAGAACCTAAGTTTCAGGCATGATCACCTGATGAAGAAACACATGCTGCTGCTGCTGCTGCTAAGTCGCTTCAGTCATGTCCAACTCTGCGATCCCACAGACGGCAGCCCACCAGGCTCCCCCGTCCCTGGTACTCTCCAGGCAAGAACACTGGAGTGGGGTGCCATTTCCTTCTCCAGTGCATGAAAGTGAAAAGTGAAAGTGAGGTCGCTCAGTCGTGTCAGACCCTTAGTGACCCCATGGACTGCAGCCCACCTGGCTCCTCCATCCATGGGATTTTCCAGGCGAGAGTACTGGAGTAGGGTGCCATTGCCTTCTCCCGGAAACAACATGATGTTTGATCAAAGGCCATTTTGGTCAAAAGCTCACATCCTAGATGAGCTACTTGATGACTTGTTTGTGTTGTCACTACCAGAGGTGGTATAAACTAGTAAAGGTTGAGAGTATGGCTTCTGGAACAAGACTCTTTAGGGCTGAAACTTTGCTCTCACTTGCTGGTTGTGTGACCTCCAGCAAGTTTCTTAATACTTTGAGCCTCATTTTCATCCAAGCAAGAATACCAGAATGGGTTGCCATTTCCTCCTCTAGGGGATCTTCCTGACCCAGGGATCGAACCCACGTCTCTTCCATCTCCTGCATTGGTAGGCAGGTTCTTTACAGCTAGTACCACCTGGGAAGCCCATCAGTAAGTGTAAAATTAAGTTTATTACAGAATCTACCTTATAATGTTGTTATTAGGAATAACTTAGGCAATAAATAGGTTATTTGTAGACTAGTACCTAGTAAGCAGGTTTTAAATATTACTCTGTCTACCTGTAAACTTGACCTTAAATAAGAGAAGTCCACCTTCATATCCCAGTCTCTGCCTCTAGACTGGAATCCAAAGCAGTGTGTCCATCTTCCCTGTATCAAAACTCACTCCTTCTTTGTCCCCACTCCCCCTCTGTGGGAAATCACATTTTCCCTAATACCCCCTCACTCCTTGGCCCCGTTCAGCCTCTATCCCTGAGTTCAACCCAAGATTTATTCACCCAGAGAAGGCTTCCCCACCTAGATTACTCCTAGTCCCTGTCTTTTACCTGAACTCCAGAAGCACCTGTTGTCAGAGCCCTGTCCTGCCAGCCTGTTTGCCAACTTTCTCAGTGGCTGCCATGTCACATCACAAAGACTGTGAGCCCTGGCATGGGGTGCCAGGCATGGGAACGTGTCCCATGTCTTCCTCTGCATCCTCCCCCACCACACACACACTTGATCTGTGCCCATCAGAGCCTGCTAGATGCGTGACTAACATCATTCAATCATGCACCTCCCTCTCATCTTCACTCCCACCCCCACTCTAGTCTTAATCACCAAACTCTTTTTCTCTTTTTTGAGGGGGTGGGGGTGGGGGTTGTGCAATGCAGCTTGCTGCAGTGGAAGCACAGAGTCCTAACCACTGACCTGCAAGGGAATTCCCTCCTTCTCTCCTGATGTATCTTTTGTCAACCCACAAACATACTCCAGAATCTGCAGACTTAAAAAACAGAGGAAAAGGCAAACCAAGAACCTCCCTTAACAACACATCCCTTTTCCAACAGCTGTTCCATTTCTCTGCTTTTTTCTATAGCCAACCTGATTGAAAAACTTGACTATACTTTTCTCCCGGGACTTTCAGACTTTTCGATCACGACTCATAGTAAGAAAAACATTTTACAAAGCAACCCCTGTCCTTTACACACTCACACAATCACCCACACTCACACACATGTACTAGGATACATACAGTCACACAAACACACATATGAAATGGAAATAAACATTTCATAAAATATTACTCATGGAAAATACACTGAGACTTTCCGTTCTATTCAATGCTATGTTATGCCATTTCAATTAAAAAAAAAAAACTGACTGCTATAGACTGACTGTGTCCCCCCACCCTACCTGCTGCCATCAAATCCATATGTGAGACCTAGACCCCATGGTGATGATATTTGGAGGTGGAGCCTTGGAAAGGTGATGAGGTCATGAGGGTGGAGCCCTCATGAATGGGATTAGTGCCTTTATAGCAGAGGCTTGAGAGAACTCCTTCACTACTTCCTCCAGGTGCAGAAGGCATCCTCTCCATTTGAGAAGACGGCTGTATACCTGGAGGTGGTCCTCACAAGACACTGACTCTGCCAGCACCATCATCTCAGACGTCCAGCCTCCAGAACTGCAAGAAATAACTGCTGTTGCTTATAAGCTACCCAGTCAATGGCATTTTTGTTGTAACAGCCTGAACAGACTAAGACACTGCCTAAACTGTTGCTCCATCTCCCTTCTCCTAGTAACATTTTGACATTGAGAAATGTTTAAATATATTTAAGGTCAAAGGATAGTACAATCAACTTTGTTGTTACAACTGAGAATTTACAAATATTAACACTGCTATGTGTCCTTAGGATTTAAAAACATGTCCCCTACACTGCCTCCACCCAGCTCCCCTTTCCCTTTCTCCCTCTTTGGAGGCAGAAATTGAGCTTGTATTCTGGCTGTGTTCTTAAACTTCCACTAAATCGATGTGCATCTACACAAAGATATATTTTTCTAAGTATTTGAAATTTTTGTACTTCACATTTAAGTTTTGGGTTTTCAATTCACGTCACTTTTTGCATAAGATGTGAGCTCAGGATCAAAAGTGTATAAAATTTTGGACACAGTTGTCCCAACATCCTTCATCAATGTACCTACTCTCTCTCCATTGAATGAAGTGCCTTCTGTATCAAACAGCAAGGTTTTATGTATTGGCTCTGTTTCAGGGGCATTTCTTCTTTAATTCTCTTCCGTCTGGCTTACATCACCATCTCTTGACTAAAACCAGTCTTCTCAGGGTCCCTGATGATTTATGTCTAGTGACATGGTTTCTGTTTTCATCTTTACTGCCCTTGCAGAAGTTTTAGGAGAATTGGCATCCCCATACTTCTCTGACTCTAGGACAACCTACTTCTCCTGGTTTTCCTCCTGCCAAGAGCACTGCCCCCTGTCCATTTCCTTTGTGGATGCCTTCTGCTCTACCCTGGTGGCTCAGAGGTTAAAGCGTCTGCCTGCAATGCAGGAGACCTGGGTTCGATCCCTGGGTCGGGAAGATCCCTGGAGAGGGAAATGGCAACCCACTCCAGTATTCTTGCCTGGAGGAGCCCATGGATGGAGGAGCCTGGTGAGTTACAGTCCACGGGGTCACAAAGAGCCGGACACGACTGAGTGACTTAACTTTCACTAATTTTCTGCTCTACCCAGTCCCAGCACTCCTCCTTCTGCAACCCCACTTTGTTTTGTTTTGTTTTGTTTAAAAAGAACACAAATATGTTTCCAAAGTAGAGAAATGATGCCAGGCATAACCAAAAGAGGAACATAACACATACCTTTTTATTACCCATCACCTAATTCCCTTCAGGCTTTCCTTGTGGCTCAGCTAGTAAAGAATCCGCCTGCAATTCAAGAAACCTGGGTTTGATCCCTGGGTTGGGAAGATCCCCTAGAGAAGGGAAAAGCTACCCACGCCAGTATTTGGCCTGGAGAATTCCATGGACTGTATAGGCCATGGGGTCCACAAAGAGACAGACACGACTGAGCCACTTTCACTTTCTGCTTCCCCACAGGGCACGTGGACTATTGGGGAGGGGGGGCAGAGCATGTGAGTTGCCCACACCCGCCCCCCCCACCCCATCCATTCTCCCCTTTATCTTCTGTAATCGAACTGCTCAGAAGTTAGATTAGGAAACGTAAAGCATTGACCACCTTAAACTGGTTTTGGTTCCTTAAAAATAGGTTGTTGATTAATCAGTCCTGGAGTCACTTCGGAGCTAGCATTGCGCAAGTGCAAGATGGGAACACCGTCCCACCCCCCACCCCCCTACCCAGGTCTCCAGGATGACTCCAGAACCAAGAATCTTCTATCTAGGGAACT
This sequence comes from Capra hircus, assembly GCF_001704415.2. Classification (NCBI taxonomy): domain Eukaryota; kingdom Metazoa; phylum Chordata; class Mammalia; order Artiodactyla; family Bovidae; genus Capra; species Capra hircus. The sequence goes on along the minus strand of NC_030836.1, from coordinate 24,169,369 downwards.
CAAAGAATAGAAAAGTTGCCAGCCGAGTCCTTTAGGAAGCAAGAAGTACTTCCAATATAAAAAAGTCCCACTTCGAAGCACCACAGGTAGCTCTGCTACCATAGGTGGACTGATTCCAGACTAGCCAGCTTCCAAGTTCGAAATTCACCTAACCCTAGATAGGGCAGACGGCTTTGATCCCGGCCTCCTGTCTCCTTGGGACTTCCCTGGTGGTTCAGACGGTAAAGCGGTAAAGCGTCTGTCTACAATGCGGGTGACCTGGGTTTGATCCCTGGGTCGGGAAGATTCCCTGGAGAAGGAAATGGCAACCCACTCCAGTACTCTTGCCTAGAAAATCCCATGGATGGAGGAGCTTGGTGCAGGCTACTGTTCTTAGGGTCGCAAAGAGTCGGGCACAACTGAGTCACTTCACTTCTTTCTGCCTCCTTGTCAGTCGACCTCCTAATCAAGCTTTCTCTTTTCTCGAAAGCCAGTGCCATAGTATCGGCTTCTATGCATGTTAGGCAGCCAGCCCTTGCTAGGTAACGTTTCCCTCCCACACAGCTGTCTACAGCTGTGTGACTGAGTTCTGGCTTGAGATGGAGAAGTGGAATTGGTGTGTGCAACTGCAGAGATATTCTCTCAAAGAAAAAGACCTACCCTTCTCCTGTTTGCTGCTTTCTGCAGTTTGGATGCCAGAACAGCCGCTTTGTTGTTCTGTCAGTCATGTCCTACTCTTTGCGACTGCAGCACACCAGGACACCAGTGTCCTTCACTATCTCCTGAACTTGCCCAAACTCATGTCCATTGAGTTGGTGATGCCGTCCAGCCATCTCCTCCTCTGTTGTTCCCCTTCTCTCCCTGCCTTCAATCTTTCCCAGCATCAGGGCCTTTTCTAATGAGCTGACTTTTCGCATCAGGTGGTCAAAGTATTGGAGCTTCAGCATCAGTCCTTCCAATGAATATTCAGGACTGATTTCCTTTAGGATGGACTGGTTTGTTCTCCTTGCAGTCCAAGGAACTCTCAAGAGTCTTCTCCAACTCCACAGTTCAAAAGCATCAGTTCTTTGCCTGGGACCCTCCAATGTGAGGGAGTGTTTTCCTACAGGAAGTAACTCTGTGATGCCAGCTGGAAGTCCTTCAATTCAACTCAATGCTGATGCTGTTCACATGGAGATATGTCAGCTGCCAGGAGCAAGTCTCAGCCCCACAAGACTTCAGGTGCCAATTGCAAGTGCAGGGCTTCAGCTGTGTTTCTGACCCAGCAGCTGAAAATCAGAGGGCCCTATCTCGCCCACCTCGATTTCCGTTGGTTTGTAGAGTGGCTCGCAGAACTTAGGAAGCCAGTTTGCTTATTAGAGTGTGTGTGCTCATTTGTGTCTGACTCTTTGCAACCCCACAGACTGTAGCCCTTCAGGCTCCTCTGTCCATGGAATTTTCCAGGCAAGAATACTGAAACAGATTGCCATTTCCAGGAGATCTTCCCTACCCAGGGATCAAACCTGTCTCATGCATAGGTAGGCCGATTCTAAATTATTGACTTACTGTATTACTAAATTATTGACTTAACTGTAAAACAATACATTTCAGAAACAGCCAAATGGAAAAGATACACAGACTAAGGTATGTAAAAAGGCGTGTGGATCTTCTAGGCTTTTTGCCAACCTAGGGACTTTCCAAACCCTTTCCTTTTGGGCTTTTATGCAGGCTTTGTTATGTTAAGTCGATTGATTAAATCATTGGCTATTGGTGATTGAACTCACTCTCCAGCCCTTCTCTCCTCCCCAAAAGTGGGAGGGGGACTGAAAGCTCCTACCTTTATTTGCCATGGTTGGTTCCTGTGGTCCTATTCTTAGGTATTTTCTAGAAGTCACCTTACTAACATAAACTCGGATGTGATTGAAAGGTGTTTGTTAGAGATATCAAGACACTCTCTTACCACTTAGGAGACTGTGAGGGTTTTAGGAACTCTGTGTCAGAAAGGGGGACAAAGACCAAATATATATTTCTTATTATAAGTCATTATATCACAGACCCTAAAGTGGGAGCTGCCCACTAAGGGAGACAGGGAGACTGAGAAGGCCTGAGATGCTGTTCCAACCCCATAGAACTTGTATAACAGGAGAGGAATATGCATACTGTTGATGCATAGTTTCAAGGGATTAGATCTGGTCGGCAGAGTCCCTGAAAAACTATGGACAGAGGTTCATAACATTGTACAGGAGGCAGTGAAACCTTTGTTATTTGGGATTTTTCTCACATCCAAAATTGACCTAGCTCAAGCTTGATATCCTTTTGGATTCTTTATTAACACCTGTATCTTTCTTTCCCATAAATGAATTCATGTATGAGTCTGTGGCTGTTGTTTTTCACCAGACAATACAGTCCACTCCTTCATCCTCATCACCTTCCATACTTCACTCATTCCTACAACTTGTGGATCCTTTTGGCCCTCACCCTCTCTTCATCCTCACTGTCACCCCCCTAGTTCAAGTCACCATTGTTCTTGTTCAGTCACTAAGTCTTGCCCAACTCCTTGTGACGCCACTGACTGCAGCATGCAAGGTTTCCCTGTCCTTCACTGTCTCTCAGAGTTTGCTCAAACTCATGTCCATGGAGTCAGTGATGCCATCCAACTATCTCATCCTCTGTCATCCCTTCTCCTGCCTTCAATCTTTCCCAGCATCAGGGTCTTTTCCAATGAGTTGGCTTTTCACATCAGGTGGCCAAAGTATTGGTGTATTGGAACTTCAGCTTCAGTGTCAGTCCTTCCAATGAATATTCAGAGTTGATTTCCTTTAGGATTGACTGGTTTGATCTGTTTGCAGTCCAAGGGCCTCTCAAGAATCTTCTCCGGCACCACAGTTGCTTTCTTTCCTTTTTTTAATGAGTAGGCAGGGCTAAATTTTTTTGTTGGTGTCACTGTTTTGAAGTTGTCATTGTTTTGGGCCCTGAGGCTTGCTAGATCTTAGTTCCCCGACCAAGTATTGAACCCACAACCTCGGCAGTGAAAGCTTCAAGTTTTCACCATGAGACCTCCAGGGAATTCCCCCACCATGTTTTCTAAGTTTTGCCGACTGATCATTCTGCTTCCACTCTTGCCTAGAAGTAGAACCAGTTTATTCTTTGATCCATTTTTCACCTAGTGTTCAGTATGATTTTTTAAAAAAACATAAGTCAAGCCATGCCAGTCTGTGTTAAAAACCCTTCAGTACTTTCCTGCCTTATGTAGCATGAAATTGAAGCCCTTTAACAGGCCTGCAAAGCTGAGGGGCAGTCTCTCTGCCCATCCTCTGACTCCACTTCTTTTTCACCACTGCATGTCCCCTGATTCCTTTCTCCATCATCAAGCCCTTTGCTGTCTCTGTCATATGTCATCTGGCGCATCCTTCCCACAATATGTGCCCCACTTGAACCTGCTAAAATATCACCTCCTTAAAGAGGCTTTCCCTTAGCTAGCTTTGCATTCTATTTCTCTTATAACCCTCATCACAATTTGTAATTATATATACATCTGTTCACTGACTTGGTCAGTTTCTCCCTCTCCTGCTGGCTCCAGAACCAAGGACCCTGCTTGTTTCAAGTATCACTCCATCCTCAGGAGCAACCAGAGATCTGTTGCTGTCAAATGAAAGAACCCCGATTTAGAGTTAAGAAACTTTGGTTCAAGTACCATCTTTATTGCTTACAGGCTTGGGGAAATCAATCAACTTTCTGAGCCTATGGGGAACATGCGGAAAATGAAGCCTGCCCTGATTATCTCATAGGATTGAAGTGAAAATCAAATGGGATGAGGTAAGTTCAACTTTTCAAACTGTGAACAAATGTGAGCAGTTAATTTGCTGTGGAGGTGAAGGAAACATGATGTGAGAACTTAGAATGAGAACCTACTTTCTCAAATACCTGTATGTAAAGTAGGCCTCTGTAAACTGGTCTGTCCAAGGCCTTCTTAATAATAACTGTTGATTCCTGGTCATTTCCTCCCATTATACAGTTGTAAATGGATGGTTTTCTTGGCATACAAACTTTAGCGCTACGTACACCATCAGTTCCAGTAGATGAGTCCTTTTGAATTAAGAATGAGGAGTTTAGTGGCAGCTGCTAGCTGAAATGAAAGTGTTTTGCTAAGAACAATAAAAGCCTTCCCTCCCTTGCCCCTTGATCTGCTTTGCTTAGTTTGCTGGTGATTGCTGGGGTGTGGTATTTACAGAAAAGTTAAGAAAAGTGCAGGAGGTGGCCTGTTCCTTTGCGCTGGATGCCTACGCGGTGTAAATAATCCTCTTTTAATCACAGTCTAAACATGTTCCTAAAACAAGATGTTGGTCCAAAAAAGAATTCCAGGAGGCATTACTCTAATGGTGGGGGGCTTGGAAGGGGGAGTAGGGATGAGTGGGTTAAATAATAGAATCATCAGCCCCACTGGGTTTGGGCAGGGGGGTGGGGTACACACTTTTGTTGTGTGGATTACCAAAGAAAGAATTGAAACTTCGCTTTTCCTTTTAATAATCACCTTACTCTAATAGTACTTCTGCTGTTTAAACGGTAAAGAATGTGGTCCTGTTTTCTCCTTCACAACACGTCTATACAAACACATTTGGAATTTTTTTAAAGAACTACTTTATTGGCGGATAATTTTAGATTTCTACAAAGCTGCAAGAATAGTACAAAGAGTTCCTGTATCATCACTTATCTTCCCTAATGTCAACATCTTACTATGGTACATTTGTCAAAGTTAAAAATCAATACTGGTATATTATTATTATTATCAACTAAAATCAATGCTCTATCCAGATTGCCTTAGTTTTTACTTACTGTCCTTTTCTGTCCTGGGATCATATTTGATTGGGATTGTTTTGCTTGTTTGTTTGTTGTTTAAATGTTTTTTTAAAATTTTTCTGTGAAAGTATAGTTAATTTACAATGTTGTATTAGTTTCGGTATTTAGCAAAGTGATTTAGTTATATTTATACATGTATCTATTCTTTTTCAAGTTGTTTTCCCATTTAGGTTATTAGAGAATATTGAGTTTCCTGTGCTATACAGTAGGTCCTTGTTGATTATATATTTTAAATATAGTAGTATGTGTATATATAAATATAGTAGTATGGGCTGCCCTGGTAGGTCAGACGGTAAAGAATCTGCCTGCAATGCGGGAGACCTGGGTTCGATCCCTTGATTGGGAAGATTCCCTGAAGGAGGGCATGGCAACCCACTCCAGTATTCTTGCCTGGAGAATCCCCATGGACAGAGAAGCCTGGTGGACGGCAGCCCATGGGGTCACAAAGAGCAGAGAGTCGGACACAACTGAATGACTAAGCACAAGTGTATGCCAATTCCAAACTCCCGGTTTATCCCTACTCCCCATCTTTCCCCTGGTTGGGATTGTTTTTGCATCAACATCAAAGTCATTAAAAAAAACGAACACAAATGTAAAAACAGGGAAACCTTTTTTTTTTTTTTTTTTTGAGAGCATAAGTTTGCAGGCTTACAGGTCTTTGCCAGGAAAACCATTTCTTTTTTGTGTTTCAAGCCACACCATGCAGCATGCAAGGATCTTAGTTCCCCAACCAGGGATCGAACCTGTGCCCCCTGCATTGGGAGTGTGGAGCCTTAACCACTGGACAGCCAGATAGGTTAGGTTCCATAAAAATCTTTCTTTTTATAATTTATTTGTTTTTAATTGGAAGATAATAGAAAAACCTTTTTATAGTTATGTAACATCATCTTTCCAAATTCAGACTGTAGGTCTCCAGCTAAAGACACAAGCATGAATATCTACCCGAAGGACCGTACAAAGACGCTGCGATTGGCAGTGGGGTGAGGAGAAGGAGCGGAGACTTGCATTCTATGGTGCCACTGCCTTCAGTGGAAAGAGATTGTGCTGGAGTCTCTGCCATCTCAGTAATTAGGTGAAAGTTATGCACCCTCATTTTCTTGTTCTATTCCATCCAGGTATTGATGCTTCCATGGAGGTTTGTAGTAAAGGTTAGTTGCAAAGTAAATGAACGCATTAGCAATATGCCCTGCATACTAGGACTCAGTAGCCATTACAGTTATTCTTTTATATATAAAGAAAGGGAGCAAGGCATTTTGGAAATGTTTTACTCGGGGACTGCTTGTTTCAGTTCATTGCCACTGAATAAGAACACCTTAACGTCACTGACCACAAACACACTCAGCCACATTCTTCCCTCTATATGGTTTCCTCTTCCTACGCCATAAAAATCATACCATCCTTCAAGACCTGGGGCAGATTTCCCCACAAACCACTCTCAGATGCTCTCAATGCCGAGAAAAGAGGATAACCAGGAAGATCTATGAGTCTGTTCCCTCATCTGTAAAATGGGATTTAAAATAGTCGTGGTGGATTAAAGGAAATAATGTACATAAAATGCTAATCACCACATCTAGCACAGAGTACGATCCTCTGAAATAACCAACAGTAACAGCAACAATAATAATAGCTTTTATTTAAGACAGAGGCAGTGAGAATGGAAGGAACAGTAGAAAATCTCTTAAGGACTTACACGCCAGGACAGACCTTGGAGGCTGATCCCTTGTATGGAATGGATGAGAGGAAGAGATGGGGAATGGCACTTGTCTCTAATTTTTGATCAAGAGAATGAAGGCATTCTTGGAGTTATGGGCAAGACTTTGGTGAAGTTTTTTAATTGTTGTTTTGCAGGGGGTTGTTTTGTTTTTGCTTTGTTTGAAGGGACTGTTGCAACTAGAAAATATGCCCGTGGTCCTGGGCATGGTGGAATTTAACAGGTTCTTAGGATACCTGAGGGCAGGTATTCAAAGACTGCTGACTGTCTGGGTCAGGTGTGATAGCTTAAGGTGAAAGATGTCGGATTCGTGATCTCCGAAGAAGAAGATTTAGCTTCAGGACCAGGGACCAGGCTTGATCACACAAGAGCTTTTGTGTAGCAGAGTTTTGTTAAAGTGAAAAAGGGACAAAGAAAGCTTCTGACATAGACATCAGAAGGGGGACGGACAGTGCCCCCACTGTCTAGTCTTAGCAAGGGAGCTATATACTTTTTAACTGGTTTTACAATAAATCAAAAGAATGTCTCAAGGTTGTGAAGATCTTGCTAGACCCACTCCCACAATTTACATTTTAAGATGACAGGATTAGTTAGAAGTTTCTTGTTAAGGAGAAACATGTCCTTGAGCAAGATACATTCTTATATTGACTAAGACAAGTTCAGTTCAGTTCAGTTCAGTTCAGTCACTCAGTCGTGTCCAACTCTTTGCGACCCCATGAATTGCAGCATGCCAGGCCTCCCTGTCCATCACCAACTCCCGGAGTTCACTCAGACTAAGACAAAGCAATGTAGAAAAAAATGTTTGTCCTTTTCTCCTCCTTGAGAACTCCAGACCCCTATCTCCTCCTGGGGAACCCTGGACTTCCTATCAACCTCCCTAGGAATTGACTCTCTCAGGTGCCCCATCAAACCAGAGAGAGGGGGAGATCACTGGAGTACAGGAAGTGGCATCAAGGACTAAGGATAAAAACCTTGGGAAACATCTACATTAAGAGAAATACAAAGGGTGACAAGCCCAAGGATGAGGCTTCTCCAGCTTGAGGGGCTGAGAGACATCCGGCAGTAGCTAGAGGGGAACAGAAGAGGAACGAGATTTTTCAGAGCACATTGCAGGGAAGGTCACTTATCTATGCTGATAGGGAGGTGCTAGTGAGAGAGATGGGTTGAAGTCGGATGGAGGATTCCTGGAGGGAAGGGAAGAATTGACAGAGGAGTGAGCGAACTGAGGACCTGTGGAAGGCACCAGCTGGGGTTGCATCTGAGTTTTTAAGTGGAGGTGGTTTGAGCTTAGCCAAATATTAGGTTGGCCAAAAATTTCACTTGGGTTTTTCTGTACGACCTTATGGAAAAGCCTGAACAAGTTTTTTGACCCCACCCAGTAGTTCCCTTCCATCTCTCCTCTAGCAAAACACTTCGTATGTTTAAAGGAAGGACTTTCAAAGTGTGATGTGGGACCCTTGGGCGCCCCCCGAGAGCCTCCCATAGCCACACAGTGGGATTTTCTGGACAATAGAGGCTGCATGTGCCGTGGCGTCTCCTGCTCACGGTTAATGGGAGTCTTGTGTTTCTTAGAATTTTCTAAGCTGGTGGATTTAGATTTATGTACATGTTTAGTGATTAACTTAGTTTTTTTCTCAGCACTGCTGTTGTACTTTTACAGCTGTCTCCAGTTATACCTGCTATGACATCTGTAACCTTATTACCATCCAGTAAATTGCTGTTTTGAAATTCCCATATTTTCCTTGCATCTATGCAGAAACATAAGAAGTACAGCTGGTTGTCTTGTTTAGCAATAATATTTTTAAATTTTTGGAAAATATTCCACTCTGTAAGATTTTGCCAAAAACTACTATTATTTTATAATTTTATATTTTATTTTAAAATGAAAGAAAGTATGCAATGTATTTTTCTTATATTTAAGGGTGAATTGTTGACTTTTGAAATGGAGACTAAAACAGTCACTTTCTCAATCCATCGCTGCACTGTCTACTTCTGAAGATGCTAAAACCAATAAAAATGACATATCAGAGTTCAAGGAAGGCAGGAATATGCTACTCCTATTCCCCACAAAAACAAAAATGAAAATTGGATGAAACAGTAGAAAAAGAAAGAAAATATGGTAAAGGTTAATTTATAATATTTTACCTTTCTTGTTTTATACAACAGACCATTTGGGAATAGTATTATGGTTCCAATTAAATTGTACATCATTCTGAGATCAATCATTCAGAATGTCAAGAAAGGAACTGAATTGCCTTTTTAAGACAAAAACAAAAGACACTGTTTAAAAATTAAGAACAGTTTGTTACAGATTTTCAGACTAGAAATGGAAAAACGTCTTGCATTAGCTAAGGAACTACACTCTACAGCTGAGAGACTGATTAAAACCCTGTAAAGCCAACCATGCTGAACACCTGCTGGATGAACAGTCAGTAAAAGAAATCACGATGGTGCCACTTTCCAATGACAGAGTAACTCATCAAAGACAGAGTTAATAAATCATCTGCAAAACTGTAATTTTGCTTTGACAATGGACAGATCTGCACAACTGCCCAGACATCCTAGTCTGTATTTACTTAGTATTCAAAACAGATAATCAAAGAATATCTGGAAATGCTTGACAACACACATAAAGGTTGCTGAAATACTTAAAGTATTGAATACCTTTTTGAATCTTAGGTTTTACTCAACTACCACCTTGACGTTTTTAGTGATAGTACAAAGCTGGTTGTTGGTACAACTGCTGGCACCTTGGCACAAATCAAGGAAGGGGTGCTAAACTACACCAGTGGTCATTGCTTTCTCTGCTGACTTTTGCCCAAACACAGCCAGTTTCAGTTAAGAGTGTGCTTGGTGGGGCAGGAAAAATCATTAATGTTATCAAATTCCAATGCTTATAATCCTTTTAGTGCCTTGTATGATGACAAGGGAAGTGTGCATGAAGCATTTCTGCCACATCCCAAAATGTGATGGTTATTTAAGGAAAAGCACTAGTGCGGTTAAACTAGCCACGTTTTTCGTGAGACTCCATTTTTAAAAAATATTTATTTTTGTTTATTTGGCTGTACTGGGTCTTAGTTGTGGCATGTGGGATCTAGCTCTCTGACCAGGGATCGAACTCGGGCCCCCTGCTTTGAGAGCATGGAGTCCTAGCCACTGGACCATCAGGGAAGTCCCCAGGACTCCATTTTTTTGAAGACTTATTTTATTTTTGGCCGTGCTGGGTTTCCCTTGCTGTGCACAGGCTTTCTCCAGCTGCTGCGAGCAGGGGCGGCTCTCTAGTTGCAGGGCCCAGGCCTCTCACTGTGCTGGCTTCTCTTGTTGAGGAGCGCAGGCTCCAGAGCTCAGGGTCAGTAGCTGTGGCACGAGGACTTCAGTTGCCCCATGGCGTGTGGGATCTTCGTGGACCAGGGATCATACCCATGTCTCCTGTAGGCAGATTTGTATGCACCGTACCACTAGGGAAATCCCAAAAGGAATTTGGATTTCAAATTGCTACTAACCTTTAAAAGATACCACTTGTCCAGTTTTGCTGTTATTGTATCAAAGAAGAGCCACAATCACATAAGCTTAATCAAATACTTCTCCTTTTCTAATTGCATATTTGTATGAAGCCAAGTTTTCTTCCTATTGCAACAGATTATAGAAATAGATAATTCAGCTGTCTCCTATTAAGCCAATCATTAAAGAGCTTTGCAGAAATCTGAAGTGTCACTCTTCTAATTTTTTTTGTTTTATATATATATCAATATTTACCTTTTATAAAATATGGTGTTTATATGACTATTTAACAAAATTGTTTTAAAATGAAGTAATAAGCATTTATTAATTCCATTTGTTACTCTAAGATTCCCTGGAGGAAGGCCAGGCAACACACTCCAGTATTCTTACCTGGAGAATCCCATGGGCAGAGGAGCCTGGTGGGCTAACACAGTCCATAGGGTCGCAGAGTTGGTCACAACTGAAGTGACTTAGCACAGCAAGCACAATAAGCATTAAAATATTTTCTCAGTCTTAATTTCTTGCACCAAAAGTATTAATAGATAAAACACACAGAAACAAACAAACAAAAAATCTGCTAGGTGTTCAACGATTTTTAGCAGTGTAAAGGGATATATAAGGCACTGCAGTCTGAGGGTTACTGGTTTAGGCCCCAGGGAGCAGGGGCAGTGATAAGAGAGATTCAGGAGGATAAGAAAAGGTTTTAAATAGCCGTTAATTTTTTTCTTATAACTTCAGAATATTAAAAAGCCTAAAACTCTATTAAGTGTACCTGTTGGTTGGAGTTTGGTTAAATGGGTTTTTACCAGTTTAGTCAAGGAAGCAGGATGGTGTATTAGGGCTAGAGGCACCTGAATTTGGATTCTGGTTGCGGTAAGCAGGGGGAAATTACCAAAACTCTTGGCCTCAGTTTGTCCATCTGTAATGTGGGATAATAATTTCTACCTTAAACGGGTTTCTGTGAGGATAAAACTTCTTGTAAATCTTTGCTAAAGTGTGATCTATGGACTAACAAGGGTGAGTGAAAGTTGCTGAGTTGTGTCTGACTCTTTGCTACCCCATGGGCTATACGGTCCTTGGAATTCTCCAGGCAAAAATACTGGAGTAGGTAGCCTTTCTCCTTCTTCAGGGGATCTTCCCAACCCAGGGATCAAACCCAAGTCTCCTGTATTGCGGGCAGATTCTTTACCGGTTGAGCCACCAGGGAAGCCCAAGAATACTGGAGTGGGTAGCCTATCCCTTCTCCAGTGGATCTTCTCAACCTAGGAATCAAACTAGGCTTTTCTTCACAGCAGGCAGATTCTTTACCAACTGAGCTGTCAGGTAAGCCCCTAACAGGGGTTAGTAATGCTAAATACTCTGAATCATGATCTGTATTTTAATGAGATCCCCAGGTGATCTTATGCTCCTTAAAGTTTGAGAAGCACTGATGTGTAAGACCCCTAGCAGAATGCATTCCTGTCACAGGTGCTCAAAACAAAACAAAAATTTTCCTTTTAGTGTTTACTATTCTTCAGTTTATAATTATTTTAGTCTTTTGGACTTAAGTAATTGGTTTGGTTTTTAAAAACACATCTGACCAGTTAATTTAGTGTTTTTCTTTTACTTTATTATTGGCCTAAGTAGCCCTTCAACTTATTTGAAAGATTTGGAGCTTTCAGACATATGGTTTAGACTCTAGAGGGTCTCCCTCCCTCCTTTTAATTTATTTATTTACTCAACACATGTCAAACACCTAATATGTGTTAGGGACTATGCATTACACTAGGAAGCAGCATGCAAAATGAGCCTGCTCATCACCCTTGTGAAATTCTGCTAAAGGAGTTACTTAGAGCTGAAATGTGCCATTTGTAATCCTCAGGAAGTAAAACTTTGGGCATGTAGAGGAATAGCATACATTAAAAAAAAAATCTCCAGAGTATTTTTTTTTCCTTTTCTGGATTTTCTTAACTTTTATTTTAAAATTTCATTTGCATTTATTTTTTGCGACATTATTCCCAGACTGTAAGTTTTTTTTCTTCCATTTCTTCTGGAATATCTTTTTCTTCTGTGCAACCTCCTCTTCTGGTTTAGGAACAGTCTGTTCTTTTTCAGTTGGGATCGTTTCAGTGTGGCAGGGAGTTCAGGTACAGGTTAATCCCACCGTGAGCCCCGCATTTTGGGGGCTTTGTTCAGCTGGATGTGCTCAGTGAGCAGAGAATCTACATCTAAGCCCTTCAGTTCAGCTTTACTCTCTGCATTTTTGAGCATGTGCAGTAAAAATTCAGCACTCTTTCTGGGCCACAGACCCTGTGTCCAGCCCCACTGTTTGGCCTGTGCACACCTACCAACTCCAACCTACCAACAATGGAGTGGCACACGTCACTTCTGTAGAGTGACAGCCTTCAGATACTTGGTGACTTTTCAGATATGCATATCCTTAAGGACCTGGGCGGCTTCATGAGTGTTCTTAAAGTGAACACAAGGATTTGAACCTCTTGCTTTGCTTGATTTTGTGGGGTTTTCTGGGTCAAGGGAATAGCACATCATTTTTAGAGGTCACCTCGGGCTGCTCACCCCAAAAGTTAACATAGAAACAAAATTTATTTTTAATAAATTTTAAAATTAAAATTATTTAATTAAATTTATTTAATTTATTTATTAACATAGAAAAAAATTTATTTACATCACAGAATACTTTTGGGTTTGAATTTTACATGGCCTTATGATAATGTTGCTTACCTCAGGGACTTCCTGGTAGCCTAGTGGTTAAGACTCTGGGCTTTCGCTGTCCTGGCACCAGTTTAGTTGCTGGAGAGGAAACTGAGATTCTGCAAGCCACATCTCTCACACACACACACACACACACACACACACACACATGTGGACACACATGCACACACATGCACACATGTGCACACACACACATATTTCTTACCTCAAGTTTTTTCACTTGCCTGCCATAATTTTGACCATTACTGGAATTTTAAATCTTCGAACATGTGAGCTATTTTTCCAATACTGAAATATTACTGAAATTCAGTACCAATTGAACAACTCCCTATTTTCCTATGACCCCAGCTCTTCAACTGTAATTTTACTTTTTGTTTTTATGAATGTGGCTATATTAGGTAACTCATATAAGTATGATGATATGGTATTTGCCTTTTTACTACTAGCTTATTTCACTTGGCATAATGTTCTTAAAATTTATTCATGTTGACATGATAACATATGACAAGATTCCTTTCCTAAGTGGAATAATATTCCGTTGTGTGTGTATACCACTTTTTCTCTATTTATCCATTGATAGATATTTGGGTTGCAGAAGCTGTTGTGAATAATGGGAGTGATGTGAACACGAATACCCCTTGACTATTAAAGATAGTGCTGGTATGCACATGGGTGTGCCACTAGACTACTTTGATGTAGACATGAATCCATCCCCATGCTGGTAAATAGTTCTTGACTGTAAGTAACAACTGCAGGCTTGAACTGGCAGAGAGGGAAAGGTGAGCCGTTTCTGGTCAAGACTGAATCTCTAGATATCCCTCCGGGCAACAGCAGAGAAAAGGAGAAAATAGCCTGAATTATTCAGAGCAGAAAGGGTTCCTGGTCTGAAAAATTGCATGCCTACCGTATGCAGGACACCAGGCTAATATTTTCATATGTGTTGAGGGGGAAATGTGGTATATTTCTTGAAGTAAGATAATTATGATAGTTAAAATCAGTTTTGCTCCAAATTCCCATGGCACTGAAGTGATCCCCAGTGTCACGCTTGGGCCCAGCAGGGGAGGATATCCTAACCTTAGCATGGAGCGGGAGGAGAAGGCAATGGCACCCCACTCCAGTACTTCTGCCTGGAAAATCCCATGGATGGAGGAGCCTGGCAGGCTGCAGTCCATGGGGTCGCTGAGGGTCGGACATGACTGAGTGACTTCACTTTCACTTTTCACTTTCATGAATTGGAGAAGGAAATGGCAACCCACTCCAGTGTTCTTGCCTGGAGAATCCCAGGGACGGGGGAGCCTGGTGGGCTGCCGTCTATGGGGTCGCACAGAGTCAGACACGACTGAAGTGACTTAGCAGCAGCAGCAGCAGCATGGAGGGGGCTTGTGTTTTGGTTTTTTTTTTGAAAAGAGAGTTGAAAATAAAATATATTCAAATTTCAAATATAATACAAACTACTGAAATTTAAGCTTGACAACTTCTTTCCAGGCTGTCGGAGTATCAGTTCAGTTCAGTCACTCAGTCGTGTCCGACTCTTTGAGACCCCATGGACTAAAGCACGCCAGGCCTCCCTGTCCATCACCAACTCCTGGAGTCCACCCAAACTCATGTCCATTGAGTCTGTGATGCCATCCAACCACCGCATCCTCTGTTGTCCCCTTCTCCTCCCACCCACAATCTTTCTCAGCATCAGGGTCTTTTCAAATGAGTCAGTTCTTCATATCAGGTGGCCAAAGTATTGGAGTTTCAGCTTCGACACTTCACTTTTGTCGGAGTATGTGTTAGCATAATAACCAACTGTGTATCTGTGTGATCCATTTGGCAGAGATCAGTCTCTCCAAGGGCACAGAGGCTTCACCAGAGTTCTAACTGATGCTCTTCACTAGTTGCTGGTTAAATCAATCATTGCTGCTGAGAGTCCATCTTTGAAGAACTTAGTTTCACTGGGGAGCCCCAGAACCTGTATCAGGTTCCCTGGCACTGCCTGTAGATGATATTGCTAATAAAATCAGTTCCTACACAAAAATCAAAACCAGCTTTGAGCTTTCCTAGGGACTAGGAAAACGTGCCTTCAGGGAGGGAAAGAAAAACCATTGCAAACTTGAACCACTTAAATTGACTTTCATTGATTTATTTTAGTCTATCAGTTCAGTCCTCAGAGTAGGGGAGAAGGATCAGTCCAGACTCAATTTGTTGGTGTCACTTCACTAGAGCTATTTTACTTGTAACCATAGTGAATTTGGCTATTTTATGGTAGGGCTTCCGTGGTGGCTCAGATGGTAAAGAATCTGCCTGCAATGCAGGAGACCCAGGTTCGATCCCTGGGTCAGGAAGATCCCCTGGAGAAGGAAATGGCTACCTACTCCAGTATTCTTGCCTGAAAAATCCCATGGATAGAGGAGCCTGGTGGGCTACAGTCCATGGGGTGGCAAAGAGCTGGTAACTGACCAACTGACACAACAATGGTTCAGGGAAGCAGAAAAGGCACTGGCCTGGGAGTCAAAAATGGACTCTAGTCCTAGCTGGACCTCTAACTAGTTGGGTGCTTTAGACATGTGCCTTTCCCTCTGGAATATGAGCATACCTTCTGTAAATTCCAGCAGCCCTTGGACCAGAATAGCTCCATTCCTCAGACTGGAATAGCTTTAACAGTCTGTGAGTTAGGGATATTGCTTGATCATTGTGTCCATTCTACTTTTTATTTGGCATTTTTTCATTTAATACATATATACATATATAAAAATTTGTACACAGTAAAAATACAAAATAAGTAATTTCTTCATAAGTTATGCAATTAAACAGCTACCTTTTAAAGTTTAAACAGCATTGTAAAAAAAGAAAGAGGAAATCTAGTCAGTTCTTTATATCATTCATAATAACCTTGGTATAAAATATCCATACACGTGTACAAGAGTGTACAGTTCATAAAAAGCTGTGCAAAGACAGCAAAGTTCCATGAAAAAAAAAATCAAAGAGGCTTGTGGGTCTCTATCTGTTCACCTCATGCCCAATGCTCAGTGAAACATCCCCAGTCATAATAAAAGGGCATAAGGGAGAATGCTTGGTGCATATACCATAGATTCTGAAATAGTAAAGAAAATACTTTTAAGACACACAGACAGAAATACAGCTTGACTCTTCCTCCCGTGTAGATGTCTCACTTCTTTGCCCAGAGAACACTGGGAATAGGGCACATAGAAAAGAGCCAGTGTTTATGCAGTACCTTAGACCAGAAGGCACAGGTTTGTGGGTTTTTTTTTTTTTTTTTTTCTTGAGCTTTCTAAGGGCATTGCTATAGAAGACTGCGTCACCAGAGTTTGGAGTTGGCTAGGATGCGGTTGCTCCCTAAGATGGGGATGTAGAGGGGTCTGTAGAGGGGTCTGGGAAGTCAGGGGTCTTGAAGTTATAGACTTGATATTGTGAGATAGCGTGTCTCGGTTTCCTGCTTCGTGCAGGCTTTCTTACAAGGTTGTTGCTGCTGAAGCCAGTAGCACCTGGCACACAGCTTAACCCAGGCTGTAGGAGTGAACACCCCTACTTGTGTTTAAAATAGTTTGCAATAAAACACGATAGACCCAAAGACTCTTCCTCGTGGAAGAGTTAAGGCTGGGACCAAGACCTAAATTTAACTTGTGCGGAGAGGGCTGTAGGGGTGTAGGGGAAAGAACTGTCGTTTGGGGCAACGGAAGGGGCCAGGGTGCCCTCGGACAAGGTGACGTCTGCAGCAGGGAGCGGCAGCGGGCCGAGTGAACACGCACCGAATCCCACCTCTTCAGTTTCAAAGCACTAGTAATCAGTACCCCGGGGGGCGCGGGGGCTTCTAAGACACCGTGATCTCCTCCTCGCCCTCCTCGTCGTCCTCGGAGTCGGAGAAGTCCGAAGCTTTGTCGGGGCTGCCCGAGCGCGCGGGCGAGGGGGGCAGCGGCGCTTCCAGCCGCGGGTCCCGCAGGTGCCGAGGGTCGGCGGGGGCCGCGTGATAGACCAGGCGGGGGCGGGGGCTGCCCGGGCCCTCGTCCTCCTCGTCGTCATAGTCCCCAGGACCCTTCTGGCCCACGTCGCTGAGGTCCGGGTGCGGGTTGAGTTTGGTGGGAAGGGTCTGCTCGCGGCAGCCCCCGCTAGACAGGAGCTCGCGTTCCTTGGAATTCCGCCACTTCATGCGTCGGTTCTGAAACCAGATTTTCACCTGGGGCGAAAGGGGTGAGAGCAGGGGAGAGCGGAGGTTAGCGCGGAGCCCCCGCCACCGTCTTTGCCAGCTCCCCATCCCTTAAAGCGATTTGGGACGCCACGTGGCACTTTCCCTTCACCCCCCACCCCCATCCCCGTCACCCACTTCACGCACCTCTCGCCGGGTCTTAGGGTACCTGGCCGAGGTTGGCGGGCGGGGGGGGGGGGTCGATGCTGAGCCCGGAAGAGACGGGGCAGGGAGAGTGGCTATCTATCGCGAGGAGCCTCTGCGAAGGCGGCTCTCGCCCCTTCCGTCCTCTCTAGTCCTGACCGCATCTGTACACTGGGACCTAAACGGTTTCCGAGAACCCTCCCATTTGGACCATGCCTGGCGGGAGGGGCTACGGGGAGACCGCCCTCACCTGTGAGTCTTTCAAGCCCAACTTGGCCGCCAGCTTCTTGCGGTCCGGCTTGCTGATGTACTTCTGCTTCTGGAACATCTTCTCCAGAGCCTTGCGCTGCACGTCGGAGAACACGGCTCGACGCAGCATGCCCCTGCGAGGCTTGCCGCGGGCGGCCAGTGGCCAGGAGAAGGTCCCCGGGATGGGCACGACGCTGGAGGACGCTGCGGAGGCCAGGAGTGCGAGGTGAGTGATTGGGCGGTGTCCTGCCCCGTCCGCCCCTCCATTGCGGCTTCCTTTGGTTTTCCTTTCTGATCCTTCGTCTCTTTAAAGCTCTCTTTTTTCTCCCCCTGGAGAATAGGCTACGAACCTACAAACCTGCGAGAGTGAAAGGAGCTTTCCGCCCAAATAACTTTCCCTTTCAACCGTGCAAACCCGGATTAGGTAAAACCACGGAAACACAGAAAACAGCCCCCACAATAGTCTTTCGTTTTTCCATTCAACGGTCTCAGGGAAACCAAACCTGCGTGCATCAGCTAATATAGCAGGAGAAAAAAAAATAATAAATTACAAAAGTGAAAATAAAATAGCCAGCCGAGGCCTCTTGGGTTTCCCCCCTAAGCTTTTAGCACATTGGTGGCTTTTGCATTCTTTGGATGAAAATGAGGTGCTTTACTGATTTGTTAGGAGAAAATCCGCTTTGGATTTTTTTATTTTTGGAAAAATCCAATCGGTATTCATCTTTTTTATATTAATCTTTCCTCCCCTCACCCGCAAAACGTAAAGAATTCGGCCCGAATACATGAAAAGTGGCAGCTAATTAGCACATTGACCGCTTCCCAATGGGTATTGGCATGATAAAAGGCGGGGGTGGGGGTAGGGGAGAGTTTCGCTTTAAGGGAGGGGAAAAAAAAACCCCAAAAGAAACAGAGACTCTAATGAAGCGTGAATGGTAATTGTGTAGTAATGAACTAACAGAAAAAGACTGAGGACAAGCAGCGAAAGCCATATATTACTGGGACAAAAGAGATTTACACTTTCAAACTAAACACAACTGCAGGCCAAGACCATTGGGAGAATACTGATGGCAGAGGCTTCTCTTCCCCGAATCATTTTCATTAAATGGACATGAAAAGCTATTTATAAAGCTCGGGTTGTTTTTGTTAGAGCATTGAGCTGGGGGAGAAAGGGAGCAAATTCCATTAGCAGCAACAGCATGAATGGGGGGGGGGGGCGGTTGGTGAATTCTCTCTCCCCCTTTCAAAAATCAATTGCGTGTTTCTTTCGCTGATACCGGGAAGTGCTGTCGAGATTTTTTTTTACTCACCCCCCACCGACCATACCCAGTCTCCTTTCCCTTTATAAGAGTTCCCATCTCCTCAGTCTTGACCAGCTGTAGAGTTTTGAGTCATCACTGGGATTTCAGGATGAAAACTTCGTGGAAGCTGCTTAAGGTGTTTCTCCTTTAAACTGGGACCCAGTTATGGACCTCCCTCCGACTTCTAATTTTACGAGTTCTATGGTCTTTAAAACGTTTTGGCGGTGGGGGTAGGGTATAATTTGGGAAGTCGGGCTGGAAATAGAGGGTTGGGGGTGTGGGAGGATCTAGTCCCCCTCCCCCTGGGCGACCCCAGGCATCCCACACAAGAGGGCACCCCATGTGGTCTTGTGAAAAGCCCGCAGCCCTGAATGAGTTTTAAAGAGAAATTAGCCCCGGCTGGTAGGTGTCTCTCCGCGGCTCGGAGGGGCGAGGGCTGGTCTGTGTGTGGCTGCCCGGAGGAGCTGACCAATTGGTCATGGTGCTGAAACCTTTGTGGGGAATCGTGGCCAAGTGCACTGACTCTGTGGGAAAACGGCGGCGTGAAGAGATGCCAACAGCTCCGCGCCGGGAAGGGAACCGCCTCAAATTGGGACCATGACAATTCCTGCTAATTTGTAGAGCAGGGAATTGGTGCAAAGTGTCAAGCAGTCACTGCTTGTGCTAAATAGGGCATCAAATTGGCGCGACGGATTCGTGAATGTTGTACGTCTCGCAACCTCTGAACCAGAGCGTAACCCCGTGGGGTGGACGGAGAAATACGGCTTCGGGGCATGGAGCGATGGGGTGGGGCTGGGGTGACGTCCAGCCTCCTGAAAGGAAGGGGGACGAGACTTACCTGGGAAATAAGAAGATCTGATGAAAGGCTGGAAAGAGCCTTCAAAGTAGGGAAAGGCAAAGGTCTTGGGAGGGACACTCTGGAGCAAGGTGGGAGATGTTTCTGGGAGTGAGGGAAGGAGGAACAAGGAGGGAGACAGAAAGGGAATTTCATTAGGTCACCTGATTATTGCACAGGACAGTGAATACATGACATGATTACACCTTAGGCTGGTTCCAAAGGCTTCTTCCTCAATGACAGAGTAAAATAAATGTTTCCCTAACACTCATCTGTGGAACTCTCCCCATGGTCCTCACAGTCGCTTACCACCCACCCCCCCCCCCGCCCCCAATGTCATCCTAGGCGCAAACAAGATGGATAGAACTGGAGCGGGGGAGAAAAGAATTGCAGACCCATAATACTTGTTAAGCTAGTAAATATGTTGTCTTGGGTTTAAGGAAGGCATCCAGAAGCTGGAAGGCAGAAACGCAGACGCCCAGGGGCGTGCGTTCGATTTCCCTGAGCCACGTACTGTGCGCGCTCAAACTGCAGGTGTTCACATTCATTCTGAGGGTGGGGCGAACCTGGAGGCTTTTCTTTCTGGGAATCGTCTGGACCTACGTGTCACATTGCTTGGCCTGGGTCCTCGGAGATCTTGTGTTAAGTGTGTGCTCCGCTGTGTGCGTGGATACCCGCTGCATAAGGGAAACTGAGGCCAGAACAGAACAGCCCTCAGCGTTTTGCTTTCACTTACCGGTTCTGGGCGCCGAGGAAAGGATGGCGTTCACTCCAAACTTCAGAAACGTGGGCTCGCTGGCAGGGGAGACGGCGGTCTGCGGTGAGCCGCCCCGCCGGCTGCCCGGGCTCGGGGAGCCCAGGTCCGAGGCCCCGGTGTCTGTGAGAGCCGCAGGGGCCCCCGGCCTAGGGGGCGACATGCTGGGGGTGGGCACGCTGCCTCGGGGCAAGTAGGCGGGGGGTCGGCTGATGCGGATCAGATCCTCCACCAGGAAGCTCGAGTGACCGGAAAATGCCGACTGCAAGGACTGGGGCAGCGTTAAGGTGGGTGTGGGGCGCAAGAGGCTGGGGTACCCGGCGGGGGGCGCGAGGAGGCCAGGGAACATCATTTTAGGCGCAGGGCGGGCCGAAAAACTTCTTCCAATGGCCAGGAGGTAAATTCCTGACTTCCCGCCCCTCCCACCCCCGTGGTGCCCTCTCTCTTGGGCTTAGCAAACGTCTTTAAGGAACGATCCTACTTGGGCGTCTGCGAGTCCTCCGTAGTCCTCCCGTCGAGGTGATGGTTTTATAGTGGCCCTCCCGTTAAAGCGCTTTGAAAAGTGACAGCTCTGACAATGAAGTTCAACAAAGTTCTCCACTCGAGCTTCATTCGCCGGAGGCTCTGGGCGATCTGATTGGCGCAGGGGTGCAATTTATGATTGGATTAGTCTTCATAAGCATGGCCCGCACAATGGGCCGGCAACAAAGGCTGGCGCGCATCAATTCTGCGTATCGACCGCCTCTTTGCAATACAGTGCGCCCCCAAAGCTCTCGCCAGGAGTTTTTGTTCTGGAGCAACACCCGGGCTAATTAAATGCCTATTTAGAAGTTTCAGATGACATCTTGCCTTATAGAAAAGGAATTATTTAGAGAACACATTAAATTTATTTGCAGCTCCCCTGCTGAGCCTGGAAAATAAATCAATAAATATTCATAGAAACTCATCTCCAGGCAATCAGTAAAATAATCCTCCCCCCATGTGCGGAGAGCAATGGAAAATTTCAAGTCAGTGAACAAAAAAATATACTCCTCTTCCCTCTCTGCCCTCCCTATACATTACCCCAGCTGAGGCATCAAGTAGCTGTGAGGGGTGTGTTAAATAAAAGTGGGGTAGAGGAGTGCTGTTCTAAAATAAGAGGGAAACTTGAAATCGATACTTTGGAGCTATTGAATGGGCATCCTTCAGGGGTCCGAAGAGGGAGGTCTTGATTTATTTCATGTTGGGAAAGTGAGTTTGAGAGAGTTGGTGATACCTGAACAGTAATATGATTCTCCTGCAACTTAGAAAACAATTTTCAGTGACCTGTCTTTAGAAGTGGCACAGAGGAATGAACCGCAGCTAACCCAGGGGAGGCTCAGAGGGGAGCCTCGAAAAGGGGCGAGGTGGCAGGGTTCCATTTCCCAGGGCTTACCTCTGCTGGAAGCTGCCTTGTGCAACGAGACCTGAAGGCTCTGGGTGCTCCGCTGGCTCTTTCCCAACCTCTGGGAGCCCTTGGCAGTTTCACTTGAAACTCACAGCCTGGACTTTTAAAACCACAGCAGCAGAAGGTTGGAATTTGTCCTGAGAGGGTCCTACCCATTGCCAGCACTTCCCCAGGCATAGTTTTGCTGCTTCTTAACAACTGCAATGTACAAATGTGTGAAAACAGAGTGAAGGGCGAGGTCCCCAAAAATGTTGGTCCACACCAGGAAAGACGATTCTTACTTCATTTGGTACCTCAAATCAGAATCTTCCTGTAGACCGCACTTGGCTTTCCTCTGGGTTGGGGCTCGGGTGATGCTGAGCCTCAATTCCGTTCCCCGGCTAGATAACAGATGTGTTAAATGTCCCATTCATTTCTTTAGTGAGGCTGAACCTCCCCAAAGAGAAGTGTGCAGCCCCGCCAGGCCGCCCTGATCCTATTAACCATGAACTAACTGTCACCTTCAGCTGGTTTTCCTTTTTGCTTTTTAACACAAAGCTCTCTCAAAAATCTTATTAACCAGCTTTATTTCTCTCGATGGTTTTGTTCAGGGCGTTTTGTGTTGATGATCTCCATGTCGCTGCTTTAACCATTCAATAAAAGTGCATCTGTGATTTATATCACATTAAACCAGAGATAGAGCCCGCTAAAGCTCTCCCTTGATTCAAATTAAAAAGTTATTTAGAGTTGGGCTTGGAGCCGAATTAATGCTCCAGGAGGACACAAGTATGGAGTTTCTGAGCCCGAGGCATTCTGGGGAGCAGGAGGTGGAAAACCACTCAGGAAAGAGCATCTTTTAAATAAATGGCTACTTAAATAGGGAAAATGCATTGCTGAAGTTAACCGGAATCCCCTGGAATTGAAAGAGAGACATATTTGAAAAACTTCAAATGTTCCTCTTTTAGAAATTTTGCCGTAAAATAGGGGAGAAAAAGGTTTAAAGTATTTGAACACCTGTGCTCTCACATTGGCACAAAGTTTTCATTCCGTATCACCCCTCCCACCAACTGCTTTCTGGAAGCAGAAAGACCAGCTCTGGTTTGTGCATCCCCTCCCACCTCTCTTCTTTTTCTCCTCTTCTTCATTCTAGTCCTTTCCTCCTCTTCTCCTGCATTCCTTCCCTTCTTTCTTCCATACCCCCGTGTTGGATTTCTCATCAAGCAAGAGGGCTCAGGGCTAGAGCTTCTGACTGCAGCCTACTGGACGACAGTCTACTTTTGCATGACTTTGTTCTGAGGGACAGTAAGGACTCAAAGCCAGTCTAGGGCTTTCCTAACCTCCCCTCTTGTCTAAACTTCTTTTCCATCTGGGTTATTAATATTTCCCTGGGGTAGTTTTTACAATTAGTATCTTGCCCATGGACCTGCTCCTTGATCCCCACCCTTATACACACACACACACACACACACACACACACACACACACTGACCATTCTGCCTCACACTAGACTGACTACTGCTAACGTCTCTTCTTTTAAAAAGGGGGGCCTGACACTTTTTGGAAGGTGGGTCAACCCCTTGCTGTGATCCACGTGTTCTCGGCCTCCATCTCCATAGCTTCCTAAAGCATTCCTAAGGCGCCAAAGAGGAAAAGTGAGGGCGGGGTGAGGGCTGGCGGCCCGTGAAAAGGCAAAGTAAATCCCAAGGAAGCAAGAAATCAGACGAAAGGATCTTACTTGAAGTGATCTCCTTGAACGCGTCTTTTCAAACTCCACCATAGCCTAAGGGGCTGCGCGGTGCGGCGTGGCGGCTGCGGCTAAGACCTGTGACTAATGCCGTTTGACCTGAGCCCATGGGGTTTTGTGCGTCCTGCCATTCATTGTAATGTCGTTATCTTCGAGTTTATTTCAGAGAAGTCATTTGCATCCTCTCTCCCAGAACGGGGGTTTTCTGTTTCTCTTTCTGGGGAAAAGAGAGAATCGGAGGCTCGGATTGGGGTGAAGGCCCTCGTCTGTGCCGCGGGCGCACTGCTCCCCGGGGGAGGCCTCGGTAGAGGGAGCCGGGGCTCCGGGGCCTCCCGGCAAAGCTGTCGGAGCCTTCCTGGGAAGGGAGGAAGGACTCCTGGAACCCGTCTGGGGTTTCCACCCGACTCCTACCCCCGGGAGCCATGGAGAGAGGGCGGGTCCCTACCCCACGCTCCGAGCTCTGGCCACTGCGCACCCTCTCCAAAGTGGGTCGCACCGCGAGCGCCAGCCCGGGTAAGCACAGGCCACCCGTGAGGAGGTGAAGGGTCTGCAAAGTAAAGAGTGACTTGAGATTCTTTGCCCTCCGAAAAGATAACGAACGTGGCTTTGGGAAGACTGGGACACCAGGTTCACACTTTTGGCCAGAGTTCAAAGCCCCGGGCCGTGGTGCTGCTGACCGGAGCTACCAACCAAGAGCGCCTTGCAAGTTGGCAGGCTGGCTGGCGGCGGCGGCATCGGAATCAGCGCCCGCCGCCTGGCTTCCAGGGCCCCGGGGCAAAAGAAGGAGCTGACGAGCGAGGCAAAGAAGGAGAGCAGCGAGGCTCGGGCTGAAAGAGCTTTCCTGCAGCCTCAGCTCTTTAGGCGAGTCGCTCTATTAAGACACCTCTAAGGGGTTCACCTTCAGAATAGGCCACAAGGAGCTACCGGCCGCCCAGCCCTTTCTAGCGTCTCCCCCCACCCTTCATTCCTTTCACAGTCACTCTCCCCCGTTTTCCTTGAAAATCCTTCTATTGTGCCAATCAAGCAGATGGTTTGCAGGAAATATAGCTTGGCCTCGCTGACCGAAACTAATTTTAACTAGCTTTGCAAGCCCGAAAGGTTTGTTTTGCTCTTACAAAATAGCCCCCAAAACAGCTGGCAAGGGTGAATTAAACCCATTAAAGACACATTTATAAGAAATTATATTCACTTAGATTGCCTGAACCCCTTGTGCAGCCTAAGAGGGGAGATGAGCGCATTTAAATGAAAATGTCACTGAATGCTCCCCTCCTTAACGTAGCCTGAAAGTCTCAAAAACATTTTACTAAATAGATTAACTTGACTATTGTCTTGCATCACATTTATCAGCTTCATTAAGTGAATAGCTGAACAAATATATTACGCATGCATGAAAAGCTCTTTTTCCAAGAGCCTCATTGTATCCTCAGCCCTGACAGGTGGTTAACTGTGTGTTGTGTTTTTTTGTGGGTTTTTTTTTTGTGTGTGTGTGTTTTCTTTTTTTTCCAAACCCAAAGAAAGGGAATCTCTGTAGAACAGAGCTGTGCTCAGGCCCGGCTTGGCGGGAGTTTAACTCTCTACTTGGGCCCTGCAGCCAAGTGATATTAGCACCATGAAATGTTGACAGAGGCGATCTGTGCCCATTCAAGATAATGAAAATGAAATTTTAGTGAGCTGAGCCTTGAGTGCTTTTTCTCTCCATTACTCCAACCTCCTTGTCTCGGAAATTAATTTTATAATGCTTCTTTTCAAAGCTGATGTCCCCTCCCCCTACCCCCATTAAAAGTAAATTGCTTTTGCCTTTCCTTGATTAACT
Source organism: Capra hircus (assembly GCF_001704415.2). Classification (NCBI taxonomy): domain Eukaryota; kingdom Metazoa; phylum Chordata; class Mammalia; order Artiodactyla; family Bovidae; genus Capra; species Capra hircus. The sequence goes on along the minus strand of NC_030836.1, from coordinate 24,144,199 downwards.
GGCTCTCGGCAGACAGCGGGGTTAAATATCCTTTTAACTTACATTTGGATCCGTTTCATTTTACTGTGTGTCTTGGGCGAAAGTCCTTGTCTCCTGGGCCTAGGTGTCTCTGTGTGGGAAACCAGTGATCTAAGGTCCCTTTTATGTCTGATCTTCTAAGGTTTAAAAACTCTCTGCTCTTTGTCACCCCACTGCGGGCCTCAGCTCTGCAGGTCTCAGCTCTGCAGGGAGGACCTGGGAGACTGCAGAGACTACATTTCCGGGCACCAGGGGTGAGGCCTGAGGGGAGGGAAGAAGCGTGGAGGGAGACAGAAGCTTCAGGGCAGATCAACTTGGCTTCTGCTCCTCAGGTCTCTGGTCTGGAGATCCGCTAAGAGCCCTTAGGCTAATGGCGCTTGCACCCCACCTACGATCTCACCCCGAATGGCTCCCAGTGCGCACTTCTCTTCTGTCCTGATTCCGCAAAGAGGTGCACCCCAATGCCAGGGGTGAAACAGGAGGTGACCCTCCCTGGCTCGGCTCCCTGGGTCCTGTGCATTGCATATTTCAGCCTCTCCAATTACTCCTTGTGCCCCCCTCTCCATGAACCATTTCCTCACAGCCCCCACCTACCTCTTTCTCCTTATCTCAAGCTGAACTATTGATTTCCTGTCCCAGAATCTTTCCGGATAAAGAGGCTGGGACAAAGGTGAAGCTGGCTGACAGGTGCACCGGGTGGACAATCATACAGGATCTTTCTCTGGACCTGAAAGGGCCACTTTTGCCAATGGTGGGACAGAGAAGAGAGAGAATATGAGATGTATTCTGTTCTTCCTTCCAGGCCCAAGGACTCACGGCTGGGGAGCAGGTGCCTCTTGGGGAGGCTGGGTTTGTGTTGGGGGTTGGGGCTGAGGGTGGGGTGGGGTGGGTGGAGGCGGCCCCGAGGGAGTTGGCGGTTTAGTTGGTTGGGTGGCAGTTCCCAGAAAAGTGAATGGGATTGCCCTCCACCACCACATGCACTTGGAGAACAGAGGACGCTGAGAAGACTATTCTTGTTTATGTGGAGTGGCTGTGAGAAATAGATGCTGCCTGGTTTGCACCAATCTTTCAAGCTCTGTCTCCCTCTGGGGAGCTTGTTGTCTTAATATTAAACCTTAGTCCGTCTAAGAACCTATAAGGGACAAAGACTTTTGCCAATGGATTGAGACTCTCTTTCCTAAAGCAGAATCTTGCTTCACTTTCTCCTTTCTTTTTTCTCTCTTCATGTTAAAAAATCAGAAGCTGTGTTCTCAAGTATAGAAGGAAGCAGAGTCATTGTAGGTCTAGGGTCAGCTGGTTAGAGAAGGTGGGGGTAGGGGGAGGAGAGGGAACATCCTTGGCTAAAGGTTGTGAACTCTCCAACTCATCTTTGAAATTTAGAGATTGCCCCTTTGGGAAAAGAGGTTTGTTTTTTTTTTTTAATTTATATGTCCATGGGAGGATTAGAGGTAAGACTTCCATTCTTTATAATGTGAAAGTTAATTTTAAAAATTATTTTTCTTCTGACAAATAGGGAGTCTTGATTTGGTCAGAGGAGGGAACTGTCAGAGAAGCTGTTTGGAACCATGAGTCAGTACTTAAGAGGGAAGTATTCTGTAGTGTGTGGGACTCTCATGTTGCTGGAGGTTTACTTGCCTGAGGCTGAGGTGGGTTTCGAGGTTATTGTAGGAAAGGGAGAAGGAAAAGCCCCCCAAGACTTTTGCTTTCTCTGCAGTTCTGCTTGATCAGTGTAGGGAAGTTGGAGGGAGGCATGAGAGAATGTGACATTCCTCTTACTTGGGGAAGGGATGGAGTACAATAGTCTTACTTTAGGTATTACCTATACTGCACAAGGGCCTACTGGCAGCTGCCACCTGCAGGAGGAAAATCAGAACATTCTCTAGCCTGTTCACCCTCCTCCATGACCAACTTTCCCCTCGAACTGCAGAGAGAAGATGGTCATCAGACAGAAATGCCTTCCATTTCCTTCCTCTCAGTTTACTCTCCGTTCTATTCACGTCTCCTGCCTCCTTAGAGTTAGTTATTTAATAAATAAATATTGATTATTTAATCTCTGTTTACCCTTCCAAATCTACCTCCTACTCCTTCTCTCTTTGCTTTTGCCCTAAGAGACTAGCAAAATGCATCTAGGTATCTTGTTGGTTGGTTTTAGTTGTTATTGTCCAGTCGCTCAGTTGTGTCCAACTCTTTGCGACCCCATGGACTGCAGCACACCAGGCTTCCCTGTCCATCACCAGCTCCCGGAGCTTGGTCAGACTCATGTCTATTGAGTCAGTGATGCCATCCAACCATCTCGTCCTCTGTTGTCCCCTTCTTTTCCTGCCTTCAATCTTTGAGTCGACTCTTCATATCAGGTGGCCAAAGTATTGGAGTATTAGAGCTTCAGCTTCAGCATCAGTCCTTCCAATAAATATTCAGGACTGACTTCCTTTAGGATTGACTTGTTTGATCTTGCAGTCCAAGGGACTCTCAAGAGTCTTCTCCAACACCACAGCTCAAAAGCATCAATTCTTCCGCAGTCAGTCTTCTTTATGGGCCAACTCTCACTTCCATACATGACTACTGGAAAAACCATAGCTTTGACTAGATGGACCTTTGTTGGCAAAATAATGTCTCTACTTCTTAATACACTGTCTAGATTTGTCATTGCTTTTCTTCCAAGGAGCAAGTGTCTTTTAATTTCATGACTGCAGTCACCATCTGCAGAGATTTTGGAGTCCAAGAAAATAAAGTCTGTCACTGTTTCCATTGTTTCCCCATCTATTTGCTATGACGTGATGGGACCAGATGCCGTGATCTTCATATTTTGAATGTTGAGTTTTAAGTCAGCTTTTTCACTCTCCTCTTTCACCTTCATCAAGAAGCTCTTTAGTTACTCTTCACTTTCTGCCATAAGTGTGGTATCATCTGCATATCCGAGGTTATTGATATTTGTCCTGGCAATCTTGATTCCAGCTTGTGCTTCATACAGCCTGGCATTTCACATGATGTACTCTGCATTCAAGTTAAATAACCAAAGTGACAATATACAGCCTTGACATACTCCTTTCTCAATTTTGAACCAGTCCATTGTTCCATGCCCAGTTCTAAATGCTGCTTCTTGACCTGCATACAGGTTTCTCAGGAGGCAGGTAAGGTGGTCTGGTATTCCCATCTCTTTCAGACTTTTCCACAGTTTGTTGTGATTCACAAAATCAAAGGTTTTAGTGTAGCCAATAAAGCAGAAGTAGATGTTTTTCTGGAATTCCCTTGCTTTTTCTATGATCCAGTGGTTGGCAATTTGATCTCTGGTTCCTCTGCCTTTTCTAAATCCAGCTTGAACATCTTGAAATTCTCATTTCACATACTATGGAAGCCTAGCTTGGAGAATTTTGAGCATTGCTTTGCTAGCATGTGAAATGAATGCATTGTGCAGTGGTTTGAATATTCTTTGGCATTGCCCTTTGGGATTGGAATGAAAACTGATCTTTTCCAGTCCTGTGGCCACTACTGAGTTTTCCATATTTGCTGGCATACTGAGTGCAGCACTTTCACAGCATCATCTTTTAGGATTTGAAATAGCTCAGCTGGAATTCCATCACCTCCACTAGCTTTGTTCATGGTGACGCTTCCTAAGACCCAAGATGTTTGGCTCTAGGTGAGTGATCACACCATTGTGGTTATCTGGGTCATTAAGATCTTTTTGTATAGTTTGTCTGTGTATTCTTGCCACCTCTTCTTATTATCTTCTGCATCTGTTAGGTTTCAAGGGATTAGCTCTGATAGAGTGCTCAAAGAACTATGGCCGGATGTTCGTGACATTGTACATGAGGCGGTAATCAAAACCATCCCCAAGAAAAAGAACTGCAAAAAGGCAAAATGGCTGTCTGAGGAGGCCTTACAAATAGCTGAAAAAGGAAGAGAAGCGAAAGGCAAAGGAGAAAAGGAAAGATATACCTGTTTGAATGTAGAGTTCCAAAGTAGAGCAAGAAGAGATAAGAAAGCCTTCCTAAGTGAACAATGCAAAGAGATAGAGGAAAATAATAGAATGGGAAAGATTAGAGATTTCTTCAAGAAAATTAGAGATCCAAGGGAACATTTCATGCAAAGATGGTCACAATAAAGGACAGAAATAGAACGGTTTCAGTTAGTGGGAGCACCAACTCAAGGATAGCAGAGAAAGGTTGGGATATTTCTTCCTCCCACTCCTTTCTTGCTTTTTGTTGCATTTCTGTGAGTAACTGTAACTGCAGCTCCCAAGTTCACCAAGCCCTGACGATACTGTCTTGTCCACCTCCTGACCTTTCAGACATAGGGATGTAGTAGGATATAATGGCTTCACACTGTTGCTAGGCTTTGGGTGCAGCAGTGCCTCTTGCTTATTCCCTTAACCCTGTCTGCACTTCTGTAAGTGGCTCCTTCAATGGAAATGCTTGCTGCTGAACTCCTGACTGAACCTTGTTCTTCACTATCCTTTCTGTCTGTAGTTTCAATCTCCCCTTCACCACAGGTTCTTTCAAACTGTGCTTTTTTAAAAGGACCCTCCCTTGGCCTGATATCCATTTTCAATTACATATCCTTACAGACTTCCTCTAACTTTTGTGAGGCCTGAGCAAAACTACAGATGGAAGCCTGTGGCCCACCCTACTTCATGTCCCACTCTAACTCCATCCTATATCGGGAAGGTCCTGCAACCAAGAGTCTGGACCCCTGGTCCACATATCCACACCCCCTGCACCTCTCTCCAAAGACATGTGGTCCATGTCTCAGGTTCAGGCAGAGGCACACTAGCGACATCATCCACCCATGGGAAGATAGACCCAGGAAAAGACTTGTGTCGGCTTTGAAAAGAGACTTGGTTCCATTTGGACAATGAATTCCAGAGTCTAGAAGGGAGCATATAGGCTGTGGGTGAGCCTGTCCCCTTGGTCACGTGGACATGGGTGGAGCTGGAAGGAAGCCAGACTGGGGCCCTCTCTAAAGTTCAGGGTCTGGTTTGAGCTCCCTGTTTGTCCAGGCTGAAGCATGGTACTTCTTTTACAGCCAGACTTTCTGAAAGCAATGCCTAATCTTGTTTTCTTCTGTTCTTGCCACCCCTATGACCTTTCTTCACCTGCTGCCACTCCATTCCACTGAGATGGATTTCTCGGTGTCGTTGGTGTCCTCCCTGTTGGCAGCCAATGATCTTTTATTATTTAGTGTGGCCTCAGTATTTGTCACTGAGGACCTCTCCCTTCTGGCTTCATGATCTTCTTTTTCCCTCCTCAGACTGTTCCTTCTTGCTCTGTCCACGAACTCTCTTTTTCTCCTCTAAGCCCTTAGATGGTAGCATTACTCTGGGTTCTACCTTTGGCTCTTCCCCAGATACTGAAATTTTACTCATTACTTATTCTGTCCCTACTGAGCACTTGCCTAAGTATGTCCCACTTTCTCAATCCACAGTGCCTTTGGACTTGAGGATCCTTCTAGACTCTCATCACCTGGCTGACTTCCATTCATTGGGAAAGATTTGGCTTGAGCTTCACCTCCTTTGTGATCCTTCTCTGATGTACTCTGAGGTCCATGCCCCTTGGATATTTTCTTGTAGTATCTAACAAACTACTCTTTATTACTGCATGTTACCCTCTATTTAGAGTTGCCAGAGGAAAATATTGGAGGTATACATGTGAACCTCAAGCAAATCTTATTTTAGTGCAAGTATGTCCCAAATATTGTGTGGGATACACGTACACTAAAAATCGTTTATCAGAAATTCAAATTTAACTAGATATTCTGAATTTTTATTGCCTGCAACTGTACCTATTGGAATAATTTGTGTGTTTGTTTCCCCTATAGACCATGAACTCCTTGAGGGTAGGCACCGTGTTCTTTGACTTTGTGTCCTAATGCCTGGCACGTGGCAGGCATTCAGAGAATATGTGCAGAGTGATAAATCAAGTTCTGTGAGCACTCTCTTACCTCATTTCAAAGGACCTTTCCTGCTTTGAAATTCAGTGTAGTTAGTTCACTGATCTCTCTTCCAACCTCTTCCGCTGCTGCTGCTGCTGCTAAGTCGCTTCAGTCGTGTCCAACTCTGTGCCACCCCACAGACGGCAGCCCACCAGGCTCCCCCGTCCCTGGGATTCTCCAGGCAAGAACACTGGAGTGGGTTGCCATTTCCTTCTCCAGTGCATGAAAGTGAAAAGTGAAAGTGAAGTCGCTCAGTTGTGTCCGACTCTTCGCGACCACATGGACTGCAGCCCGCCAGGCTCCTCCGTCTATGGGATTTTCCAGGCAAGAGTACCAGAGTGGGGTGCCAGTGCCTTCTCTGTCTAACCTCTTCTAAAGTCTTATTATTAGCTCTTCCTTTTGTGGTGTTGGGTTCTCTAGATGCGAACCAGATGAGAAAGCTCCCAGGTTTTCTCAAAGACTGTCTGATTTTCATCTATAACTCCTAGGGCAGTTCTCTTTGCTTACTTGAATGATTAGCTGATGACTTCTACTGGCATTGTTGGTCATTATTAGATATTACTAGCTAATATGCTTAATTGACTAAATATGTTTACAGAGAGTCAACTTCCACAGCACTAGAACAAAGCTCCAATGAACACAAATACACTAACTCTTAATCTCACAGCATTAAATTCAGTAAATGTTTAATTTTTGCAGTGTAAGTAATGATCTGGCACGTTCCCCACCCAGACCTTAGGGAAGTATAAATATTTATGTTATATAAATGTGTATATTAATATATATGCAAACATGTATGTATTAATATAAATATATATGTTAATGAACTCATCACTAAGAGAAATTCTGTTATTCAGAAAGCAAAAAATTGCTTTGAAAACTGGTGCCTGTCAGCTAATCTTTATGTCTTAGGTACGAAATCTGACATGAGACAGAAAGTCAACACAGGTATGGGTTTCAGAATTGGTTAATTATGGTGGGAAGGAAGTTAAAAGAAAGCAGGAAGCTCAGAGAAAATGCAGAGATGTCCAACTTATCAGAAAAGAAAGTCAGAGTGTAGAACTAGAGTGCCCGGTCCAATTCAGTAGCCACCAGCCATGTGGGACTATTTAAATTCAAATTAGCTAAATACATAAAGAATTTAAATAAAAATTAAAATTTGAACAAAAAATCTAAACAGTTTTATTAGAGTATAGTTGATTTACAGTGTTGCGTTAGTTTCAGATGTACAGCAAAGTGAATCAGATTACATATGCGTGCGTGCAAGCAAGCTCAGTCACTTCAGCAGTGTCTGACTCTTTGCAACCCTATGGATGGAGCCCACCAGGCTCCTCTGTCCTTGGGCTTCTCCAGGCAAGAATACTGGAGTGGGTTGCTGTGCCCTCTTCCAAGGGATCTTCCCAACTCCAGGATGGAAACCACATCTCCTGCATTGCAGGCGGATTCTTAACTGCTGAGCCACCAGGGAAGCCCTTACACGTGCATACGTCCACTCACTTTTAGATTCTTTTCCCATGTAGGCCACCCTAGAGTACTGAGTAGAGTTCTCTGTGCTATACAGTAGGTCCTTATTAGTTATCTGTTTTATATACAGTAGTGTATATATGTCCCAATCTTCCAATTTATCCCTCCCCACCTCTTACTCCTGGTGACCATATGTTTGTTTTCTACATCTATAACTCTATTTCTATTTTGTATATAAGTTCATCTGTACCCTTTTTGTTTTAGAGTTCACATATAAGTGATATCATATATTTGCTTTTCTCTGTCTGACTTACTTCACTCAGTATGATAATCTCTAGGTCCATTGTGTGTTACTGAAAATGGCATTATTTCATTCTTTTTTATGGCTAATATTCCAGGGCATAATGTTATGACATCTTCTTTATCAGTTTCTCTGTTGATGGACATTTAGATTGCTTCCATGTCCTGGAAATTGTAAATAAGTGCTGCAATAAACCTTGGGGTGCATGTATCTTTTCAAATTATGATTTTCTCCAGATACATGCCTCAAAAGTGTGGTTGCTGGATCATATGGTAGCCCTAGTTTTAGTTTTTTAAGGAACCTCCATACTATTCTCCATAGTGGCTGCACCAATTTACATCCCATCAACAGTGTAGAAGTGTTCCCTTTTCTCCACACTCTCTCCAGCATTTATTGTTTATAGATTTTTTGATGGTGGCCATTCTGACCAGGATGAGGTGATACCTCATTGTAGTTTTGACTTGCATTTCTCTAATAATTAGTGATGTTGAGGATCTTTTCATTTGCCTCTCTTGGCCATCTGTATGTCTTCTTTGGAGAAATGTCTATTTAGATTTTCCTCCCATTTTTTGATTGTGCTATTTTTAAAAAATATTGAGCTACATGAGTTATTTATATATTTTGCTTCATTTGCAAATATTCTCTCCCATTTGGAGGTTTACCTTTTTGTTTTCTTTATAGTTTCCTTTGTTGTGCAAAAGCTTTTAAGTTTAGTTAGGTCCCATTTGCTTTTTTTTTTCATTACTCTAGGAGAGTGGTTGAAGAAGGTCTTGCTACAGTTTATGTCAAAGAATATTCTGCCTGTTTTCCTCTAAGAGTTTTATAGTATCCAATCTTACACTTAGGTGTTTAATCCATTTCAAGTTTATTTTTGTATTATGTTAGAGAATATTCTCATTTCATTCATTTACATGTAGCTATTCAGTTTTCCCAGCAGCAGTTATTGAAGAGACTGTCTTTTCTCCATTGTATAGTCTTGCCTCCTTCGGCATAGATTAGGTGACCATAGGTGTGTGAGTTTATCTCTGGGCTTTCTATCTATCCTGTTCCACTGACCTATATTTCTTTTTTTGTGCCAGTACCATACTGTTTTGATTACTGTAGTTTGTAATGTAGTCTGAAGTCAGGGAGCCTGATTCCTCTAGCTCCATTTTTCTTTCTCAGGATTGCATTGACTATTCATGGTCCTTTGAGTTTTCATACGAACTGTAAATTTTTTGTTCTAATTCTATGGAAAATGCCATTGGCAATTGGGGATTGCACTGAATCTGTAGATTGCTTTGGGTAATATAGTCATTTTCATAATAGTGATTATTCCAATCCAAGGACATGGTATATCTCTTCATCTTTTTGTGTCCCCTTTTATTTCTTTCATCAGTATCTTATAGTTTTCCGAGTACAGGTCTTTGGCTCCTTAGGTAGGTTTATTACTATGAATTTTATTCTTTTTGATGAGATGATAAATGAGATTGTTCCCTTAATTTTTCCTTCTGATCTTTTATTGTTAGTGTATAGGAATGCAAGAGATTTCTGTGTATTAATTTTGTATCCTGCAACTTTACCAAATTCACTGATAAGCTCTAGTAGTTTTCGTAGCATCTTTAGGATTTTCTATGTATAGTATCATGTCATCTGCAAACAGTGATAGTTTTACTTCTTCTTTTCCAATTTGAATTCCTTTTCTTTTTCTTCTCTGATTGCCATGACTAGGACTTCCAGAACCATTATATGTTGAATAATAGTGGAGAGAGTGGATATCCTTGTCTTGTTCCTGATTTTAGAGGAAATGCTTTCAATATTTCATACTTGAGAATGATGTTTGCTGTCGGTTTGTCATGTATTGCCTTTATTATGTTGAGGTACATTCCCTCTATGCCCACTTTCTGGAGAGTTTTTATCATAAATGGATTTGAATTTTGTCAAAAGCTTTTTCTATATCTACTGAGATTATCATATGCTTTTTATTCATCAATTTGTTAATATGGTATAACACATTGATTGATTTATGTGTAATGAAGAATCCTTGCACCTCTGGGATCAAATCCCACTTGATTGTGGTGTATGATCCTTTTAATGTGTTGTTGGATTTGGTTTGCTAGCATTTTTGTTGAGGATTTTTGTGTCTATGTTCATCAGAGATATTGGCCTGAAATTTTCTTTTTTTGTGATCTTTATCTGGTTTTGATATCAGAGTAATCGTGGACTCATAAAATGAGCTTGGGAGTGTTTCTTCCTCTGCAATTTTCTGAAACAGTTTTAGAAGGGTATGTGATAACTCTTCCCTAAATGTTTGATAGTATTCGTCTGAGAAACCATCTGGTCCTGGACTTTGGTTTCTTGAAAGGTTTTTAATCACAGTTTCAATTGAAACCGTGAGATTGGTCTGTTCGTATTTTCTATTTCTTTCTGATTCAGTCTTTGAAGGTTGTACCTTTCTAGGCATTTGTTAATTTCTTTAGCTTGCCCATTTTATTGGCATATAGTAGTCATAGTGTACTACTACTATGGGCATGTAGTAGTCTCTTATGATCCTTTGTATTTATGTTTGATAATAATAATGATGATATAACCACCTATTTAGCATCTACAGAATCTCAGGTATTGCTTGAAGTGCTTATGTATCAACTCATCTTCACAGTCATCTCAAGAAACAGCAGCAGTAGTTCCAACACTTACTTTATTCATAGAAGTAGATATTAGATTTCAAAAAAGTGAACTTTGTGAGGGTAAGGGACCCAGAGTGAGGGCAGCTCTTAGTTCCTCTCTACTCTGACAAAAGGAGATAGAAATAGGTGACCTTTAGTTCTCCACTGGCTCCATTTTGGAGAGTGTAACTATAAAGTACTTAGCACATATCACTATCAGTTGGGATGATTTTGGCTGCATTAGCAAAAAGACCCATCCAAAAATAGAGTAAACTACAGAGAAAAATTATTATTTCATAAAAGAACTCCAGAAGTATAACAGATCCAGAGTCTGTTAATTTCTTTTCTCATTTATGTCATCAAAGCCCAGGTTCTTTTTCTCTGCTCTGCCTTCTCCAGTGAGTTGACTGAGCTCTTTTGCTGGGTCCCGCACAGTGTCGAATGGCTGCCCCAGTTCCAGGCATTACGTGAAGATGACAACATGCTGCAGAAGGAGAGTCCATTCATTGTCTTCTCTCTCCTTTTATCAGCAGGAAAAAAAATCTTTTCCAGAAGCCCATCTTGGAGGATGTCTACTGTAGTCTCATTGGCCAGAATAGTGCCAGGTGCTCAAATCTGAGCCAGTGAACAGCAAGAAAAATGGAATTACCTTTTTTTTTTTTAAATCAAGTGGATCAAGGGTCATCTTCCTAGATTCCTGGAAATACATGGGTGTTAGATTTCTGAACAAAGAAAATACTACTTGGCAAAGGAAAGGGGGTGTGGCTTTATATAGGCAACAGTGTCTATTACTTTGTGTCAAATTAAGCAAAGTGTTCAAAATGTGCCTTACCAAAAGCTAGACCCATGATGAGTACTCCTAGCTGCCAGTTAGTAGTCTTTCTCCTGTTTGCTGACCACCACCGATACTGCCAGTGGGCACCAATATCCATTCTTCTTCTCATTGTGAGCACATAGACCACATTTCCTAGCTTTCCTCACAGTTGGATGGAGCCATGGACTCTGGTCGAGCAGTGGGATGCTGGCAGAAGTGATGGCGATCACTTCCAGTCTTGGCATATGAAGCTTCTCACGTACAATCATTTTCACTTTTCCCTCCATTGGGACATGACGGCCATATGTTAGAGTGGCAGCGATACAGTATGGAATGAACCTAGACCCCGGAGTCATGGCTTGGAGGAGTGCCACCCATCTTATATTGGATGGTGCCAGAAGTAAGAAATAAGCTTTTATTATAAGATTTTATCAGAGAACTTATCCTATTGTGACTGCTGTACCCATCAAAATACCTTCCTTGTACCTTGCTTTTGGGGGCATAGGGGTGCAGATCTGGTGTGCAGGTCCCAGGCTTCTAAGATGGTAATTCAAACACGTGTAAAATGCCATACATGTTAAAAATAAAATCCCTTTCATGGTAACTTTACTTAAGCACTTCCAATGATAAGGAGCTTACTATTTCTAGCAAGAGATAACCTCTGGTTGATGAGGTGACATATGAATGAAAGGTGGCAAATAAGTACATGTGCCAAATTTCACTGATTGATAGTTGCATTTAAACTACTATGTAGAGAAGGATTTTAAGATCATGTCTGGGGACTTCCCTGGTAGTCCAGTGGTTAAGACTCTGCACGCCCACTGCAGGGGCACAGGTTTGGTCCCTGGTCAGCAAACTAAGACCCCCACATGCTGCAGGGTGCAGCCAAAAAAATAACAATAATAATAATAAAATGAGATCATCTCTGAGTAGCCTGGGAAAGTTTTCTGCTCTTAATTAATATTACCTTCCAGGACCTGGCGGCAGAAATTGTAGACCCATGTTCCATATAGCATCTGTGGTTTGAGAACTATGAGAGCTACCAGGAGAAAGCTCACAGAAGAAAAGTTTGTCATTAAATAACAGGAATCAGGGAATTGGATATTGGGGTGCATTTCTAGGAATGATAAGACAGTTGCAACAAAAATTATGACTTCCATTTAGTGAGTACTGTGCTAATGCTTTATATACATATTATTTCCTTATCTCCTCATAACAAGTCCATTTTACAGACAAAGGCATTGAGGCTCAGAAGTATAAAGAGCTTGCAGGATATCATGCATTTAATTTACTGGCAGAGGCAGATTTGGACCAGTGTGGTCTGATCCAAACTATGTCTGTCTATGCTGTCTATGGGACTGGGGAGGGAGCTGCTTATAGCCAGATTTCTAAACTTCAGTTTTTGTTGTGGAGGCTGTGTGGTACATTGTAAGATGGTTAGCAGAATTGCTAGCCTCTAGTGGCTCAGACCTTGATGCTGGGAATGATTGAAGGCAGGAGGAGAAGGGGATGACAGAGGATGAGATGGTTGGATGGCATCACCGACTCGATGGACATGAGTTTGAGCAAGCTCTGGGAGTTGATGGACAGGGAAGCCTGGCATGCTGCAGTCCATGGGGTCACAAAGAGTCAGACACGACTGAGCGACTGAACTGAACTGAGTGGCTCAGGTGGTAAAGAAGCTGCCTGCAAGGAGATGCGAGTTCAGTCCCTGGGTCGGGAAGATGCCATGGAGAAAGGAATGGCAACCTAACCCAGTGTTCTTGCCTGGAGAATCCCATGGACAGAGGAGCCTGGTGGGCTACAGTCCATGGGGTTGCAAAGAGTCAGACACGACTGAGTGACTCAAACTTTCACTTTCCACCCATTAGATACCTGTAGTGTATTCTTCCTTCCCAGACAGAGAAAAATGTCTCCAGACACTGTTAAATTGCCCCCCTGGCTGAAGATCACCAGATTAGAGGAAGGCATATCCTATGTTCTGGGCAGGCAAGTGATCTGGGAAGGGGCTGAGGAATGCAAGGGGTCTCTTAAGGTAGCCTGGAAACCTTCATCACATGCAGAAGGCAACAGCAATGGGGAGACTGAGTTCCTGAAGCTCATGCATGAAGTTTCCTAGATATTTCCTGTTAAGAGGCAGGACTGAATAGAGCTGAGCTTTTAGGAGAAGGTTCCTGTGGCCCCAAATGGTAGTTATAGGAAGGATGTCAGGTGAGGATTTTAATCACACCGGTCACTCTGAATGCCACTGAGAACCTACTTCTGCCCCTCTCTCAAAAAACCAAGCGCTACATCTCCTAGTCAGTAGATATGGAAGGACTGTTGAATGAATGGTGAACAGTTAGACCAAGGGAAGGGAAGAAAGCAATTGCACTTATTTTTGAGTCACAATATGGTGTGAGGCAACATTTCTGAAATAGCTGCTAGGTCTATACTTGGCAGACCCTAAGCAGCACATTTTAGACATTTGGAAAAGACAGTAATGTTCAGATGAAAGAGAAAGACAGTGTCTCTTCTAGTGAAAATCAGTGACCAAAATCTAACACATTCCCTCAATGCCTCTTTAACTTTTAAATGGAAGTCTATTTTAGGGACTTCCCTGGTGGGCCAGTGGCTAGGACTCTGTGCTCCCAATGCAGGGAGCCAGGGTTTGATCCCTGGTCCGAGAACTAGATCCCACATACTATAACTAAGACCTGGAGCAGCCAAACAAATACATAAATATTAAAAAAAAAAAACTGGAAAAAAATAAACGGAAGTCTATTTTATGTGAAAACAGAGATGTTCTCCTTTGGTATAAACAGAAAGAAAGTTGCTTTGGAAAAAAGTATGAATGTATTTGGCAAAACCAATAATTTTCCTTGTAGGTAAGTGTTCTGAGGGAATGTTCATTTGCTTCAGTGCTTACTGCTTATTTCTCAAAGTGAGTAGCTTCTTGATACACGTGTTTAGTTAGAATGTGTCTTAAAGGATTTCTCAAGATCAGAGCCTGTAGAAGGATCGTGGTTACAGAAGTTAGCCCTAACTTCATCAATTCAGGGAGATAAGAATTACTGTGGGGTCACTGTCCTCTAGCTTAGAAAGTTTAAAAGGAATTAGAGAATATTGAAGCTTATTAACTGCAAAGCTGACAAAACATACTGACAGTGCAAATTTATGATCATGTATAACTTCTGCCCCTCTCTCAAAAACCAAGCGCGACAATCACTTGGTATTGCTTTCTAAAAAATAAAGCTGGCTTTGTTTTCATCCTCTCTCATTTCCATTTTCAGCATAGAACAATTCACAAATCCATATTTTTTTTTTTTTTACTGTCACCATTCAAGATATTTTGCTCTGGGTTAAGTGTTCTAAATGGTAGAAAGCATGAAGGGAGGGGAGGCGTTGTGGGCCTTGCTATTCACATTTTGCCTGTTAATCTAATTTCCAAGGTATGGGCTCCAGAAACTTAGCTGCCCACATAGAAAAGCTTTCCCTCCACCTGGTAGATTGTTTAGCCAAGCTTTTTAAATGGGCAGAGTTTGGGGTTGGGGGGCAGGGAGAGAAATGAATTTTTTTTTTTTTTTTGCAAGTTTCCATGCAGAGCAATGGAAAGAATTTAGTGGTTGTCAACATGAGTTTAGTACAAAGGTATGGTTTAAAGTGTTAGGTTCATTTTGACTGAGCTTCAGGTCACGCAAGCCTAGGGAAACCTGTGCTGCTATTTGTTTCTTGTGTGTTTTAAAAAGAGTTCAGAAGACGCCAGGGAGGGAGATGAAGCGGAGGTGGGGGGCGGGTAGTGTCCCAAGGGAAGGACGTCCTTTAAAGGGTGGCTACTTCAGGGGTGTTGCTCGCAGGGGCTCTCAGCGACTGATTGTGTGAAAGGGCAGCTTTGAATGAACAGCCCCAGCCAGGCTTGATTTTGAACTGTTTTTCAGTCCTTGATTCCTACAAACAAAATAGAATACCTTGTCGAATAGAGCCCATTGAATGAGGATGATGGGTTAAGAGCGGGGGTACGAGGTGGTAGCGTGGATGCTTGTTTATCCAGGAGGAGTTGTCCGTTGTTCCTGGGGCCGGTGAAAGGAAAGACGCCAGAATCTGATGGCTGGGGTAGCATTGATGTGAGGTAACGGGGTAATCGGATTGAAAGGGAGCCATAGTGTTTGTGTCAGTTCACATCTCGTCAAAGGAATAATATGAGGTGCTACCTAGCTGAGGCTTTGGCCATGGTTGGGGTTGGGGGCGGTGGTTCAGTTAGCAAGCATCCAGGCCTCATTGGATTCAAACATAAATTAATTCTCACAGGAACATTGCCTGATTAATCTATTTGCATAATAGTAGAAAAACTACAGAGTGGTTACTCTTTTCTTTTTTCCTTCTGTGGGGATTTGGACAAGAAAAGCTTTAAATTCATTTGAAAGAAGGGTGTGTGAGAAGTCAGCAGAGAAAGCCCCCTCTGGGGCTCCCAGGGCTGCTTTCTGGATGGAACGGGTTGGTAGTCGAAGCAGGGCCTGTTCACTCAAGACATTTAACTGTTCCCGGCCAAAAGCCACCTACTTTTAAGGCCCTCTCCTGGCACTTGCTTTAGGGGACTTAGCTCTTGGCTCAGGTGATAGGATGAGGCTCAGAGGAGGAACAGGCCATCGGCCCCAAGTGGACAGTCCACCTTGGTTCACATTCTGGTCCAATAAGATCATTGTTTCAGAAAATACATAGATAGGTTCTGTTCATGGGTGTTTGGGAAGATAATCTCAGGTCTATTTGCCATTCCACAGAGAAACAAAGTAATTTCATTGCCAAAACTCAAGCCATTTGCAACCTATTTTGACGAAGTCCATCGATTGAGGAAGTACCTGCTTTGCACTGCCTGGTTTGTTATGTATCGTGGGTATGTCCGTGGGATCAGTGTTATCTTTTAAGAACCTGCGTTATAAAAACAGAATGGACCAAAAGCGGCTAAGGATTCAAGAGTTTCAGATTTTCTCTGTCAAAAGTTATTTTTCCTGCCGACATTTCAATAATGGAAAATTTAAATGTTGCTATGAACATTACTTAGCAAAGCCAGCTTTGATTACTTCCGTCCTCTGCTCAAGAATAAAAAGCCTTCTTCTTGTAGACCCATAGACACTATCTTCAGTGCTTCTTACCCATTCTTAACCACCTTTAGTCCCTCATCTTCCATTGTTGTGCTGAATAAAGCCACAAGCCATTCAAATAAAGCTGCCCTGTTGGCTCAAAATACTTCTATTTCTACAAGTTCCAGATGGAGATACTTTTAAAACAATAGCAGGGAAAATCCTATTTTCTAATTGACTTCATGGGTAATTCCAAATTTCATAATGAAAGCGTCTTGCTATAAAAGAAATGCCTGTGGTAGGTGCTCAGTGAAGGTTACTTTCACTGTCCCTTCCCTTGACTGTGTCCAGAACAAACATGAGAAAATTCCTTTGTTACTTAGGAACATCCAGGAACAAGAGCTTAATACAGCAGAGAGGGGAAAGGATGTTCTGGACAAGTCAGCTGCTTTGTGGGTGCCAACCAGCCTAGGATCCCCTTCTTTGTGATCTGTACTCCCTCATCTCCTGAAGTGACTTAGCAGCATCTCCTATTAAGAAGGGTGAGCCTCCAAAAGGTCTTTTTTTTTTTTTTTAAGCCTTTTTTTTTCCAGAGCAGTTTTAGTTTTACAACAAAACTAAGGAAAAAGTATGTATATATGAATAACCTCTCCCATTATCAAAAGCACTTACCAAAATGGTATACTTTTGCCAATGACGACTCTACATTGATACATGATAATCATCCAAGTCCATAGTTTAACTTAGCGTTCACTCCCTGGTATGGTGCATTCTGTGGGTTTGGACTAATGTATAATAACACATGTTCATAATTGCAATGTTATACAGAGTATTTTCACTGCCCTAAAGGTCCCCTGTGCTCTGCCTAGTTATCTTTTTCCCCTACCCAGCCCAGGTAACCAGTGATCTTATTATTGTCTCCATAGTTTTGCTTTTTCCAGAATGTCATCTAGTTGACATGCCCTCCTCCAGACGGTCTTCCCAACTCAGGGATCGAACCCGCATCTCTTTGTCTCCTGCGTTGGCAGATGGGTTCTTTACCATCAGTGCCACTTGGGAAGCCCCGCCCCTGCCCCTGGCGTCATACCAAAAAGGAAAATCTTCAGTGGCTGTAGTTTCCAAAGAAAACTTATTATTCATTATTCACGTAGATGAATTTGGGTCTGCAGAGCCAGCCCTTCAGGGACTAATTGATTACTTATTTCCTCCCAGGCACACAGTTTTCTCTGATGTGGGTCCCGCCTCCGCGAGACCAAGGTTGTAGCTCCAGCTGTTCTTTTAATTCACCATGACCTTGGGCAGTCACTTCACCTTTGCTCCCTGATTTTATTAAGTGGAGAAATTGATATCATATCTAACTTTCTCAAAGGAATATTGTTACAGAGAAATTAGTGGATTTTTAAAGGACTTAAAATATATAACGTAAATGTTAGCTGTCATTGGTATTTATGTTGTCATTCGTGGTGATATTATTATCTCTACCCCCACAATTATTTAGCACTGCTAAAATAATTAGTGCTATTGCTACTGCCTATTCTAATTTTATGCTTCTTTTTCTTTTTACAACTAGAACTGAAAAGCAGAGAACCATCAGATCATGCCCACATCCCCGGCAACAAGTTATTTTTTCCCTTTTACTTGTTTATTTTTTTAAGGCTGAGCTGGGTCTTCGTTGCTTTTTTGCACAGGTTGTTTCTCTAGTTACCATGAGCAAGGGCTACTCTTGCAGGCTTCTAATTGAGGTGGGTGGGCTTCTCATTGTGGTGGCTTCTCTTGTTGCTGAGCACAGACTCTAGGGCATGCAGGCTCTAGTAGCTGCAACTCTTGGGCTCAGTGGTTGTGGCAGAGGGGCTTAGTTGCTCCTCGACAGGTGAAATCTTCCCAGATTCTTCTCCACTGCACCATCAGGGAAGTCCCTAGTTTTTTTTCCCTTTAAGAGAAAGATTCCTCTGCAAGTCCCTCTCAGTTGGTTCTCCAAAGCTTGTCATAGTGTATACAAGTCACTGCATGGGTTGGCCATGGATAAGCACTATGTATTAAATAACTCAGGTATGATAACCTGTGACCAGGAGCTGATTTTTCCCTCCAGGGTACATTTGGCAATGTCTGGAGACGTTCTTAGTTGTCACACATTTGGGGAGTAGGAGGTGGCAGGAGAATGCTGCTGGCATCTGGTGGAAGAAGCCAAGAATGCTACTATTCAACATGCAGGACGGCCCCCCTCAAAGCACTTTCTGGTCCAAAATGTCAATAGTGTCAAAGGTGAGAAACTCTGATCTGACCAAAGGACTTTCATTTTTCTTCTAAATTTATTATAAGCAGGTTTGCTTTTTAATTTTTTACTATTTTTAGTTGAGAAATAATTTATATATGGTGATATGTGGAGATCTTACGTTTAGTTACAGTTTGATCACTTCTGGAAAATGCAAATATCCTTGCACATCAGATTCCTATCAATACGTACACCATATCCATAATCCTTAAGAAGTTCTCTTGTACCCATTCCCAGTTGGTTCCCTCCCCACCCCCCAAAACAACCATGGTCTGATATTTTTTTTCACTGTAGATTATTATGCCCATTGTTTTGGAATGATAAGGATGTCCTGTCTGGAACATGGTATTTCGTTAGGCTAGTTAGAGCAGGGACCAGGGAGCTGGACCACAAGAGTGAAACTTGAGAGGTATGAAGGAGGCTGCTGCTGCTAAGTCACTTCAGTCGTGCCCGACTCTGTGCGACCCCATAGACGGCAGCCCACCAGGCTCCCCCGTCCCTGGGATTCTCCAGGCAAGAACACTGAAGTGGGTTGCCATTTCCTTCTCCAATGCATGAAAGTGAAAAGTGAAAGTGAAGTCGCTCAGTCGTGTCCAACCCTCAGCTACCCCTTGGACTGCAGCCTCCCAGGCTCCTCTGTCCATGGGATTTTCCAGGCAAGAGTACTGGAGTGGGGTGCCATTGCCTTCTCCAGAATGAAGGAGAAGTCACATGCAAAGAACAGAGAAGCAGGTAGCTGGCATCAGAGAGATCTTGCAGCCAACAGCTGGCGGAGAAGGTCAGATAAGTAGGAGAGAAGTAAAGAACCAGGACAGGGAGCAGGGCCCTGGTCATGGGGCTTTGGGGAAGGGGCTGGGTGAGGGCTGTTGGCTGACTCAGGCAGAGCCAGGCTGCTTGAATAGAAATGCATGTTGAGAACCTGGTGTGGCGGAGGTGTATTTGTTTCCTAGGGCTGCCCTAGCCAATTACCACCACCTTGGGGGCTTAAAACAATAGAACTTAATTCCCTGGGCCTCACAATCCAAACTCAGTGTTGCAGCACTGAGCTTCCTCTTGAAACTCTAAGGCGACAGTCCATTCTTTACCTCTTTCAGCTTACAGTGGCCGTCAGCTTTCCTCGCTTCCTTGACTTCTGGCCACATCCCTCCAGTCTCTGCCCTGGACTTTATGTTGCCTCCTCTTCTTCTGACTGTTCTCCTCTGTGTCTCTCTCTTTTTGGCTGTGCTGGGTCTTTGTTGCTGCACGCAGCCTTCCTCTAGTTGCAGTGAGCAGGGGTTACTCTCTGGCTGCTATGCGACGGCTTCTCATTACGGTGGCTTCTCTTGTGGAGCACAGGCACGAGAGTGCGCAGGCTCGGTACTTGTGGTGCGTAGACGCCACAGCTCCGGCTCTCAGAGCCTAGAGTGCAGGCTCAGTAGTGGTGGCGCGTGGACGCCACAGCTCCGGCTCTCAGAGTCCAGAGCGCAGGCTCAGTAGTGGTGGCGGGCGGACACCACAGCTCCGGCTCTCAGAGCCTAGAGCGCAGGCTCGGTACTTGTGGCGTGGGGACGCCACAGCTCCGGCTCTCAGAGTCCAGAGCGCAGGTTCAGTAGTGGTAGCGCGTGGACGCCACAGCTCCAGCTCTCAGAGCCTAGAGCGCAGGCTCGGTACTTGTGGCGTGGGGACGCCACAGCTCCGGCTCTCAGAGTCCAGAGCGCAGGTTCAGTAGTGGTAGCGCGTGGACGCCACAGCTCCGGCTCTCAGAGTCCAGAGCGCAGGCTCAGTAGTGTTGGCGGGAGGACGCCACAGCTCCAGCTCTCAGAGCCTAGAGCGCAGGCTCGGTACTTGTGGTGTGTAGAAGCTGCAGCTCCGACTCTCAGAGTCTAGAGCGCAGGCTCAGTAGTGGTGGCGGGCTGACGCCACAGCTCCGGCTCTCAGAGTCCAGAGCGCAGGCTCGGTACTTGCGGCGTGTGGACGCCGCAGCTCTGACTCTCAGAGTCTAGAGCGCAGGCTCAGTACTTGTGGCGTGGGGACACCACAGCTCCGACTCTCAGTCTAGAGCGCAGGCTCAGTAGTTGTGGTGCATGGCCTTAGTTGCTTTGCAGCATGTGGGATCTTTCCGGACCAGGGATTGAACCAGTGTCCCCTACATTACAAGGCAGATTCTTAACCACTGGACCACCAGGGAAGCCCTGTGTGTCTCTTATAAGTATACTTGTCCCTGGATTTGGGTCTACCTAGATAATCTAGGATGTCTCATCTCAAGGTTCTTAATTGCTCTGTAAAGACCATTTTACCAAAAATTAATAAAACGACTTTTATCAGTTCCAAGGATTTGATGTGCATATCTTTTTCTTCCCTTTTCTCTCTTGGAGAGGAAGAAATTTTCAGTTTACCACCAGGAGCAAAGTTGAGAAGACAAGTTTCTAGAACTGGTCTATAAAGTCAGAGGGAGCCTACTGCAGGGCTGGCTGAAGGTTAAGCTGATAGTCCACAGATCTCAGTTCCTTTATCTTTCTCCAGTCGAAGGTTGGAATTAGTTCCAGGGAATGAAGGACAATAACATTTTTGCACTAGAGTGCTGCCAGGCACAGTGGTAAATGCTTCATTATTAGATTCCTTTAATTCTAAAAAAGACCCTCAGCAGTAGCTGTGCCATTTTCCCCTCTTCACCTGTGTATTTTGGAAAGAGTCACACTTAGAGAAAACTTGAAAGAAAAATACTGTAAGCACTAATATATCCTTCATCTGGGTTTACTAACTGTTGCCATATTGCCTTGTCCTCAAAGTATTCACATATACATCTGGGGAAAGGAACCTGAACCATTTGAAAATAAGTCATAGGTCTCATGGTATTTCAACCCTAAATAAATCAGCATCATTTATATGTGATTTGACACATAAGGAACAGTAACTTTTATTTGACAAATGAAAAAGTGGAGTCTCAGCAATGTTAGGTAAGTTTTTCAAAGTCTCAGAACTGAAGTACAAAGCCAGCATTTGAGTAAAAGGCTGTCTGACGCTCAAACCTCATGGCTCTTTTTGCACATTTTTATTCATTTGTCTATTTATTCAGTGATTTTGGTGGGACCAGCAACTATAATACACTGAAGATACGTTGGAGGCATGCAAGTTGGAAAGATATATATTGGTAAACAGATAAATAACTAAGATAATTTCAGGGTCTGTGATGAACAAGAACTGGTAGGGGAGTAGCAGTGTACACACTAGGAGATTAAAAGGAAAAACAGCTCGTGGCCCCTGCCTTAAAAGAGTTTGTAAGGGAGCAGGATCCTTAGAAATGAGAAGTGAGATTCTTAGCAGTGAGGAAACTTCCATTCTTTTTCAAGGAGCTTCAGCAGGAGATGCTTTGCCAAAAGAGAGGATGGACTAAGGAAGAAGAAGACATAGGATACTGGAAATAAGAGATCCAACCCAGAAGAAAGCAAAGGGAAATCTCGGCAGCAAGACTAGAGAAGCAGGAGGATGGAAGGGTGCGAGAGAAGACACAGAACTGAAGATCAGCTGATGCCTTTGAGCACATGGTAAAGAGAAGAATATTTAGGGGTGTTTTAAAATTCTGAGAGAGAGTCTTGGAAGGACTTAATGATAACTACCCAGAGAGCTATGTAAAGGAAAAGAAACTGTTAGCTTCAGGAAAAAGAAAAAGACAAGGCAATGTAACCATAGGCTAATACTAGCTTACCATTGCACATTATTTGTACACATGTAGTAAAGGATACATGTAATGGTGATTGTACCAAAAATAGTGATATAATTATTGTGGTAGAGTGGTGGGAGGCGTTGAACGTGAAGGGTAAACCTTCACTGTCCATTATGGAAAGTCAATAGCTGATGTTTAAAATGTACAAGTCAGCAAATGGAACTAGAAGCGAACTGTTCAGAAATATGGAGGATTTATTCATGTTGGTGTATGGCAGAAACTAACACAACATTGTAAAGCAACTATCCTTCAATTTAAAAAAAAGGAAATATGGAGGTAAATACCAGAAGAAATTGTTTAAAATATATGAAAATAGCTCTATCTCAAAAGCAGGAAGAAGAGACTAAGGATTATTATTGTAAGATTTGTGGTATTATTTAATAATTAAATGATGTGCATGTACTACTTTGATACAAAGTTTCATAAAAATGAACAGAAGTTGGTAGAAGGGAAGGAAGAGAGGGAGGAAGAGAGAGAGAAAGCAAGGGTAGTCAGAGGGAGGGCAAGAGGCTGACTGTTGAATTCCCTGTCCTCTGCCTATCTGGAAGAAAAGCTCATGGCTGGTTAGAACAAACAAAGATTCAGGGAAAACAGCCTCGGGGAAGATAAGGGCAAGAAAGGGACGCTGATCATTCACAAACTGGATAATCAGACCTTAAATTATTTAAATTCGATGTTCTAGAAAGAAGGCTGTGTATCCAACAGAAAACAAGGGATCAGTACCCTTTAATGTTGAAGCCAGATTCTCTAGATTTGAACAAGAATCCAAAATACTTATCACATGAGCTCTTAAGATCAAATGGTTCTGAAGACATTTTCATCTTGAAAAGGTACAGGCATTTTCCTCATTCCTAACTTTCATAACAGCTTTATTGAGTAATAAGTATAACTAAGTAAAATTGAACTCCCAGTTTGTGTACTTCACCTTTTTAAAGACTGAATAATTCATCCAAGATTTTTCCCAAATGCTTCTTATTTTCAAGAACTTCTAGAGTCTGGGAATGAAAAGAAATAAGACCTCAACTTTGCCCTTAATCTATTGTACAAGGGATATTTAAAATATTTTAAATTAGGCCACAGGGCATAACTTTTATATCTTTCCATATTCTATCAGATTTGCCAGGGCAATCCATTTTGTATTTTTAAAGAGTTAACACTCTGAAATAACATTAACATTGGCCTATATTTTTCTTCCATTAATAATATTGCTTGCATTTTCTAGACCTTTCTGTAAAAGCATATTTTTTTTTTCAGTATTTCCTGAGTTGTTTTGGTTACAAATCCTCCTAAATTTCATTTAGGATAGAGGTATTGACATACTGATATTAAACTTTCAGCTCTTATTTGTCCATCTCCAGTGTCTTGAACTGCTGAGCTTCATCATAGCTGTGATATGTAAAGGGTTATTTCCCTAAAATCTCTTTAAAAAATTTCCTTTTACTTTTTAACCTGCTATCGAGTTTATATAAAATGGTGGAACCATTTCACAGGGTCACTCCTGTGAATATTTGCCTTGCACATGGTAGATAATAAATAGTTGATTGAACAAATGTAGGATTGGTGAACTGTTCTTATTTGGGGTCATAGTAGGTGAGAGTTAGTTTGAACATATGTAGAATTTAAACACAATCTGAAGGGAAGTAGGATATCTTAGTGCCCTCCCTTCAAGCCAACACCAGTTCTTTTAGCTGCTATTTGAAACACTTGTGAATTATTTGCCCAATGGTAGGTTTGGGAAGCCCTTCCCCTACAATCCAGTCTCTTGTTTTCTTTGCTATTATTTTCAACTACTGAATCAGATCCAGAAAACCCCAAACTGACTTTCTTTGAAGTTAAAGACTTTTGGCTCCACCCAAGCCTAGGATGTCAAGTGAGAGTAACAAGCATTACTAAGACAGTAATAGGGTTAAAAAAAGACAAAGGAAGAAAAGAAGGGGATACAGAAGGTAAACATTCATTACTATTTAGAATATATCATTTCAGATTAATGAATATATAAAGAACTGAAATAACACACCCCAAATAGTCTAAAAATTTTCCTATTCCCATAGAAGTCTCTGAAAATTTAGACATTTTAGTACTTGTATTATAATCATTTAATAGAGTTGGACTGAATTATATGAAAATATTTGGCCTTACATATCTACCATAGTTTGATAATGCTGCATAATGAGATAGAAAT
The DNA here is from genome assembly GCF_001704415.2 of Capra hircus. Taxonomy (NCBI): domain Eukaryota; kingdom Metazoa; phylum Chordata; class Mammalia; order Artiodactyla; family Bovidae; genus Capra; species Capra hircus. Next base: position 24,119,815 of record NC_030836.1, on the reverse strand, counting down.
TTATGGCATCTGAAAGTTTTTCCCCCCATTTTAAATAGCTAGTCATTCACTTATAACCAGATGAAGGTTTGTTTGAATGTATGCAAAGGAATGGACTTCCTGTGTGGCTCAGTGGTAAAGAATCTGCCTGCCAATGCAGGAAATGTAGGTTTGATCTCTGGATCAGGAATATCCCCTGGAGGAGGAAATGGCAACCCACTCCAGTATTCCTGCCTGGGCAATCCCATGGACAGAGGAACCTGGTGGGCTGCAGTCCATGGGGTCTCAGAGTCTGACGCAACTGAGCACACACAAGATCAAAGGAATGGCTCTTGATCACAGGTTATTTCCAAAAGAGCAGGGGCGGGAGAGTACAGATGTTTAGGTCCTTTGCACAGGACTAGCGATGGAGGGCTCTCCAGGGTCATCTTGCCTCATACTTGCCCTCATTGAATCCCTTCACCCCACCCCACCTTTTCCACAATGTTCTTACCCTGTCTGGGCTGCTAACTATGTGATTGATGATTCACAGTTAGAAGACTGGTCAACAGTATGTTGACTGATTGATTAGACAGCTGCTACACAGGTTAGTTTGAAAATATTAAGAAAAATTTTACACTGGCAACAGTGGGACCATAATTATACTATTCTTGGGGTATTTTCAGTTCTAAACAGCAGCTTCACCGTTGCATCAGATGTTTTCAAGAACTTACCTTTAAAAAAAAAAAGCCCAGGGATTGAACCCGAGGCCCCTGCATTGTGGGCGTGGAGTCTGGACCACCAGGCAAGTCCCCTTTTAAAAAAACCTTTACTGGCTCCCTATGACAACTAAGTACAACCTACTTTGGTGCTTAAAATGATAGGAAGTCCAGAAAAGAGACAAGACTATGGTGTGAAATGTATTGCTTCTGAGACAAAAGTACCATCTCTGTGTGCCATTAGAGTCAGAGTTCATTTCACGATAAAAGAATCACAGAAGTGGAAACCAGGGCTTCCCTGGTGCCTTAGTGGTAAAGAATCTGCCTGAAATGCAGGAGATGTGGGTTTGATACCTGGGTTGGGAAGATTCCCTGGAGGATGAAATGGCAACCCACTCAAGCATTTTTGCCTGGAGAATTCCATGGACAGAGGAGCCTGGCAGGCTACAGTCCATGGGGTCCCAAGAGTGGGACACAACTTGGTGACCAAACCATCACCACCAAAGTGAAAACCAGTGAGGATATTTTCCCCAAAGAGTATCTCTTTTCCTGGCTGCCTTCTTATTTCCACCCTACTCTTATCTCAGTGGCTATTTTAATAATTTCTGAGTTAGGAAGAATTTTATTAAGTTTTATCTCAGATGAGAAATTTGAAGGGATATTATAGTTCTGATGAGTGAATTCCAGGCGGAGCTCCCCAGTAATAGCTATTCAGGATGAAAACAGTGATGGTCTTGTGGCCAGCAGAATGAGTGAGGCACTATGAAACTCAGAGCCTTTTGCTGGAGTGGTTTGAGGAGGTGGGTGTGCTTTACTGGGTTTTGGTGAGTAATTCTAACCTTGTCATTTGAGTTTTTAAAAAATTATTATTATGAATAAACATGTCGAAGAGATTTATGTAGGGGATCGTGGTTTAATCATTTCATTAGTTGACGCCACAAGAAAATGACCCAGTAGTTGCGAATGACAATGCAAATCAAGAATACTTTTTACATAGTGCCCATCTCCAGAAAAACATTTTTCTCCTAATGTTGAAGGATCCATAATGTGTCTTTTGCCAAAGAGAGAAAAATATTTTCCTTCTAAGCTGGCATGGCACGCATGCTCAGTTGTGTCCGACTCTGTGCGATCCTATAGACTCTAGCCCACCAGGCTCCTCTGTCCATGGGATTTCCCAGCCAAGAATACCGGGGAAGCTGCTGGTAGACTAGATAGCTGCCAATAGGGAAAGCAGGCTGTTTTCTTTCAAAAGCCTAATAGAAATCTCTTGGAAATGGTTGTAGGCTCTGAATGAGAGGGCCAGAGAGCTTCTGAGAAGCACATTCTGTAAGAAACATTTTTCTATCTGCAAGCATTCTTTTCTGACTGTACATCCACATGCCGAGATTCTCTCTCCTAGGGTCCTGCCGTCCTAACCACCTCACCTTACTGGTTCCTCTATAAAACTAGCAAGCAAAACCATTTCTGCAAAGGGTGCAGAATTGTGCCAATTATTTTAGATTCATTTTTGAATGAATTGATTTTTAATAAATTGGCTAGGAAGTAATAGGGTTGAATGTCCCCCATTTCACAGAAGGGCAAATTGAGGCTTTGAAAAGGTCTTGCTTTCTCATTTTCACCCACGAAAATGCCATCTAGATTCCAGGGAGCCTCTTTGTTTTTAGGTCCTTGGCAGGGTATCTGCCTTTGGGGGCGGTTTGATAGGAGGGTGTTTGTATTATTCACAGTCAGGCTGGGAGTAATTAGCTGAGTAACAAGCACTCACTCAGTGTCTGCAGAGTCTCCACAATTCAGTGCCATGCAGAGATTAATCAGAGAGGGAGAGCATGCAGCCCTCCAAGAGCCTGGCACATGAGTGGAGACACATGTGGCTTACCCTCACCTGTGTAAGGATCTGTGGGAGACAGCAATAAGGTAGCACTCTGTCTAGTACAATCCAGGCAACTGTCCTGGATTGAAATAACCCTTAGGGGATACTTGCTGCTACTGCTGCTTCTAAGTCGCTTCAGTCATGTCCGACTCCGTGCGACCCCATAGACGGCAGCCCACCAGGCTCCCCCGTCCCTGGGATTCTCCAGGCAAGAACACTGGAGTGGGTTGCCATTTCCTTCTCCAATGCATGAAAGTGAAAAGTGAAAGTGAAGTCGCTCAGTCGAGACCGCATGGACTGCAGCCCACCAGGCTCCTCTGTCCATGGGATTTTCCAGGCAAGAGTACTGGAGTGGGGTACCATTGCCTTCTCCAGGGGGTGCTTAGAAGCCCTGAATTAAGTCCTGACTCTGCAGTTTCTGGCTTATGATTGGGCAAGGCTCTGCAAGCTTTTTGCAAGTTTTTTTGGCTTGTCAGTCCCTCTAGCTGCATCTCAAAGCAAGCTCCTCGCTCTCTGTGCTCCAGCTGTGTCCCTCTCCCTCCACCTACAGGGCCTTTGCACAGGCTTCACCCTCTGCTGGGAATGTTCTCCTATACACCCCTACCCCTATCTCATTCCTACTCTTTCTTCAAGTGTCATTTAAAATGTCACTTCCCTAGGGAAGCTTCCCCGACATCCACAGGGGATCTTCCTACTACAGTGTTGGTCACAATAGTAATCAATTTCTTTCAAGATTATCTGGCTTTTATTTTTTGTCTCCACTAGATGAGGCAGAGATCAGGGTTGGTTAGTTTACTATTGCTCCCCTTTGAGCATATTGTCTGACAGAAGGTAGATGTTTAATACATATTTATGGAGTGAATGAATAGACGCTATCACTTAATGCCCTGAACCTCAGTTTACTCTACAATAGGAATCATAAATTCTATCCCTTGTGCTTGTTATATGGGTGAAATGAGATCTTGGGCTTGATAACATCTTGAATGGTGCCTGCATGTAATAGACATCAATAGATATTGAACAAAGACTTTAAAAATAATAGTACTTAACTGTGTGAAACAGCACTTAAGTGGAAAACCTTGAGTGGTTGTTGTTGTTGTTCTTGACGTCCAGTCGCTAAGTCATGTCCAGCTCTTTGGAACCCCATGGACTGCAGCACACCAGGCTCCCCTGTCCTTCACTGTCTCCCAGAGTTTGCTCAGCCAATCCTATTCACTCATTCAGCAACACCATTCATATGTTGCTTTATACTTCATAAAGCTCTTTTTTCCACGTCAAGTGGCAGATTATATTTTCCAAAGATGGCCCTACCAATATGTCTATCCCATCCCACATCATCGTCCACAAGGTTGCTGTCATTCCTATGGAGAGGTGAGGGGTCTGTGTTCCCTCTTCTTGAATCCCAGTAGGACTATGATGGCTGTGAACGAGTGGAAATGTATATGTGTGTGACTTCTGGCTTGGTGTTCTGCCTAATCAGGCACTTACACTTTACACTGCCACCATGCTATGAGGAATCCCTGAGGTCATCAAGAGTCAGCACTGACCTTCAGATGTGTGAGTGCGTGAACCCTCTGAAATTCCAGCCCCAGCCACTGAGCCGCCCCAGCTGATAGCAAATGGAGCAGAGACTAGCAGATCTGTGAACTAGGTGACTGTGATGGATTGGAGTAATGGTTAGGCAGCCGCAGATGACCAGAGCACGTGTCATCACAGACCCTGCTGCACTATTCAGTGAGCAGAGTGGGTATCATCACTTATTCCCATTTCAAGATGAGGGAGCAGAAGCTCGCAGGGGTTCAGTGACTTCCCCAGGATCACACAGCTGGTAACTGGTAAAGCCCTAGTATATGCATCTCTAGGATTCGTCTTCCTAGTACTCTCAATGACTCTCCTTACATTGGCCTCAGAAGTAGAGGGTGGTACCAACTTTCTGGGAAATCCCACCTCCTATTTAAGTGGTCTTGGAAGGCTTGGGGCTCCCTTCTCTTGGGGCTTAGGTTCCTTCAGATATTCAAGTGTCCCAATCACACACTTCAGCAAGAGGAAGGAGAAAATTGCAGCAGATTATAGCCTTGTTGTTCAGTTGCTCAGTTGTGTCTGACTCTCTGCAACCCCATGGACTACAGCACACCAGCCTTCCCTGTCTTCACTAACTCTCAGAGTTTGCTCATACTCATGTCCAATGAATTGGTGATGCCATCCACCACTGAGTTGGTGATGCTATCCAACCATCTCATCCTCTGTCATCCCCATCTCCTCCTGCCTTCAGTCTTTCCCAGGATCAGGGTCTTTCCCAATGAGTCAGCTCTTCATATCAGGTGGCCAAGGTATTTGAGCTTCAGCTTCAGCATCAGTCCTTTCAGTGACTATTACAGTCTTAGATATAGCCTTGCTGCTGCTACTGCTACTGCTAAGTCGCTTCAATCGTGTCTGACTCTGTGCGACCCCATAGACGGCAGCCCACAAGGCTTCCCCGTCCCTGGGATTCTCCAGGCAAGAACACTGGAGTGGGCTGCCATTTCCTTCTCCAATGCATGAAAGTGAAAAGTGAAAGTGAAGTCGCTCAGTCGTGTCCGACTCTTCGAGACGCCATGGACTGCAGCCTCCCAGGCTCCTCCGTCCATGGGATTCTCCAGGCAAGAGTACTGGAGTGGGGGATAGTACTTAATTTTGCAAGGTTGCTAGGCATCCCTCATGCCATAAAACTTCTCCACTGAGGCTTGGCAAATGTTACTTACACATGTACACCGGAGAGACAGAGGAAGGTTCAGAGAGAGAAAGAAACCGACTGGAGGCGTATCCCCGCCTCTTGACTTCCAGGCATGACTAGAATTCTTCAAAAGGTTTACTGCCTCCATCCCGCACCCCCATACACAAACTTTGGCTCACTATCCTGCATCACTAGGAACTTGGTGGAAAGTCAGCTCCACCATGACATCAGCATTGATTAGTCCGACCAGACAAGAAGCATCCCAGTGACTGAGCACAGCACGTGGCACCTACAAATACTCGGTGAGGCAGGCGTGTTTCCAAGGCTCCCGGTGATGACAGGTTGAAATCTAGTCTCCTCTGTAGTGGGCACACAGCTCCTTCTGACTCAGTCCTTTCTCCACTCAGCCTTGTCTTCTGCTGCAGGCTCCTTGCCCATCACACTCCAGCAGCAACAAGAGTGCTATCACCTACCCCTCTGGCCTTCCCTATCCCACATTGTCATCCGCTGACAACTTCTCCTTCTTCAAATCTCAAGTGCTGTCTTCTCTGAGAAGCCTTCCCTGAAGCTTCCAAGCCAACTCAGAGTCAAGCGTTACATTGAAGCAATTTTATTTTCCTTTCTAACTGAATGCATTAAAATCAAAGAGACTTCCACCTCCAGATATTTCCATTTCCCAGTCCTAAATGCTGTGCCTATTGCAGAGAAGGTACTTAGAAAAGACTTACTTGATGAATAAATGATCTTATTTAATCATTATGACCACTGCATAAAGTCAGTGCCTTTACAATCCCATTTTGCAGATAGTGAAACTGAGTTTAGGAAGATGAAGGGACTTAGGGTACCAGGGCTAAGCAGTGAAGCTAGGTATCAAATCCAGGAATGTCTACTACCTATTCTTTCTGTCATGCCATAGCTGTGGCTGCCTCACCATTCTGGGATGGTTGGATAAACAACTGGAGAAACAATAAGAAAGTCCTCCATAGACTAAGGTCACCCAGAGCTTTCTGAACTGCTCCCGGAAAGTCCCTCACCTGCTTTGAGAATCAGCACAGATCAGAACACACCTTTCAGATTGGCCAATGTGAGTAAGGGTCAGTGTCCTTTGTCTCTCACATGATTATTTTTTTTAAGTAGAGACATTTTCCTGATCATATAAGCTATTATTTCCACACCCTAAACTTTCTAGAATAGCTTAAGACTTGAGCTGTTCCTGATTCTCATCAAGGTTTTTATGTTCCTGTGGACCCCTTGTCTCCCCCTCAGATTAACCTGTATTTGAAGTTTTGATTCATTTCATTATGCATTAATGAGGAGTTCTGAATTCTCTGTTGCTCTGAAACAGGCCCTACTGGTCCTGTTGGCTGTATGGTTGCAGAGGAAATGATCTTCTGCCACATAGCTATAGAAAGTCGAGTGGCAGAAGTAAGTTAACCCACCATTTCCACAAAGGGATATGCTGAGAATTGCCAACAATATTTATGTGGGCATTGTGCTCCCAGATACACTTGGATGGCAGTGAATTGTCAGTTACTATGACAAAATGACTGAAGAAATCAATCTGCCAAGTATGAATAGCTCTCAATGGGCTTCAAGGTTCTCAGGTTAAGGGACCCGCAAAGCTGACAGTGGTTGGGTCTCATATCGATATGACCTCCATTGGGGAGCATGTAAATTAGCAGAGATGGAGGCAAAGAGGTCTGATCCCCCAGCCCCCTCTCCCAAGAAGGGCATTTTCCAATATTCACATGGAAATGAAAGACCATTTTAGAAGGCCTGGAAGTCCAGCCACGTTAATCTATTCAAATCAGACCTTTCTCCAGAAGAACCTTGAAGGTCTTTCTAAAACACATACCTGCCCAATTCAATTCCAAAGAAAAGCTGTGAGATTCACCTTCTCAGATGACCTTTTCTTCCTCCTTATTTATCCTCTCTTATTTATCCTAGCCTCTAGCTAAGTCATATTGGATTGTGCAAAAAGTAGCACATTGTGAATAAACAAGTATGCCTCTCTCTGTCTCTGTCCATATGTGTGTGTATACACACATACACACCCCAAATAAGTTATTTTTCAGATTCTTCTCCATTGGATTCGCCATCCCTGGGGTCCTCTCCATTTCAACGAGAGTGATTTTTAAACAAAAGCTATTTATGAGTGAGTACTGGGTAAATTCCCAGTCTAATAAAAAGAAAGATAAAGCTATTCATTTGGAGCATGCAAATCATTTGTAAGGATTTGACTTCTGGAGCGATACTTGGGAAGAAGACGATATCCAAAGGCATAGGCTGCTTGATTTCATTTCTGTTATCATTGCTGTGATTTGAGGGTGACTCACGCAAATCCTTTATACATAAAAAACCCATAAACTCAAGTTTCAAGGAAATTTGATGTTCCCTGTTCTAAAGGCAAAGAATTATTAAAGAAATTATGACCAGAAAAAATAAAAGAATTCCTTTTTCTATACCAAAAATCCAAAATATCAGACTTGGTTCTATTTCTTACCAGCTAAGTCTTCTTTGTGAGCTCTTTGAATTGTGTTTTATACATTTATTTGTATTTTTTATAATTTTATTGCTGTACTGAAGCTTCGTTGCTACGCAGGCTTTTCTCTAGTTGTGGCGAGTGGTTACTACTCTGGTTGCATACGCAGGCTTCTCATTGTGGGGGCTTCTCTTGCTGCGAAGCAAGGACATGCAGGCTTCAGCAGTTGAAGCCTGCGGGCTCAGTTGTTGCAGTTCCCGGGTTTCAGAGTACAGGCTCAATCATTGCAGCACACAGGATTAGCTGCTTTGAGGTGTGTAGGGTCTTCCTGGACCAGGGATTGAACCTATGTGTCCTGCATTGGCAGGCAGATTCTTTACCACTGAGGCACCAGGGAAGCCCCGTACATTTAAAATAAACTAAGAAAAAATGCTAACATAAGAGTATCTCAATGTAAACATGCTAACATGAGAACTGGCAGAAGCACTATAGGAGTGAGAAAGCCTGATTGAGGACTTAGGCTAACCATGGAGCAGTTGGTAAATCTGGGCTGAACCCCAGCTCCATCATCTGCTAAAGGAGGATAATTACAACTATGTCATGATTAATGACACTGAGAATTCAGGGATGTCAAGTTGGTTCTTTGTAGTTGTTAAGAGGCACAAAGTCTTCTCTGGAAAGGTATTATGGAGGATGAAAGGAGAAACTCTAAAAGACTGCAAGTAAAGTAAAGTCAAGTCACTCAGTCATGCCCGACTCTTAGCGACCCCATGGACTGCAGCCTACCAGGCTCCTCTGTCCATGGGATTTTCCAGGCAAGAGTACTGGAGTGGGTTGCCATTGCCTTCTCTGATAAAGGATTGCAAACAATGTATAATTCAGTATTGGATATTGCATTAGGATTTTGGAAGCAGGAGACTTGAGTTAGAGTTGAAGGAGTCAGGAAGGGTATAATGAAAGATGCAGAAATTGGTCTGGGACCTTGAAAAACAAATCCAAATGTAGTATTATGTAGTTACTCAATATTTGTAATATGTAAAGAGCTCTTTAAAATCAACAAGTCAAGCATACCAATACCAAAAAGGGAAATGACATAAATAAAATCCATAAACAACAAAAATATCAAGAAGCATGTTAAAATATTCAAGTTAATAATGAAGGAATTTCAAATAATAGCATGCTTTCCCCTTTCCATTTAGTTGGTAGAAATTTTTTTGAAAATATTCTTTCCCAGCAGTGAAAATATCATTTTGCATCTTGGAGGGTAAATAAATACAACCATTTTGGAAGACACAATGGCAATAAAAAAAGAACATGAAAAGTGTTGTTTAATCTTGGTGAAATCATCAGAGATGTTCACAAAAATACAAAATATTTGTACAATGGGGAGCTACCTCCAGTAGCAAAAAGGAGAATTATTAGGTGCCTAACTATAGGGAATTGGTTTAATAAATTTTGACATGTAAAATTAAGAAGAATGTTTTCAAAGACTTTTTGAAGGCATTGGAAAATGTACCTGATATAATAAGCAATGAAAAAGCCAGCATGAAAATTATATATGATATATATTCTATTAAAAATGTGCCTATACATGTGTATTATACATGTAGACATAAATGTATATTACAAAAAAAAAAGGAGAGAGTAGTGACTATTTCTGAGTGGCAAGACTATGGATGATTTTTATTTTCTATTTTGTAATTTTTCTAAATTTCCTACATGAATAATAAATGCTATTTATTCCTTTGTATGTATTGTGGTTTTGCACTTAATCTAATAGAGAACTGCTGCTGCTGCTGCTGCTGCTAAGTCTCTTCAGTCGTGTCCGACTCTTTGCAACCCCATAGACGGCAGCCCACCAGGCTCCCTCGTCCCTGGGATTCTCCAGGCAGGAACACTGGAGTGGGTTGCCATTTCCTTCTCCAGTGCATGAAAGTGAAAAGTGAAAGTGAAGTCACTCAGTCTTGTCCGACTCTTGGTGACCCCATGGACTGCAGCCTACCAGGCTCCTCCATCCATGGGATTTTCCAGGCAAAAGTACTGGAGTGGGGTGCCATTGCCTTCTCTGAATAGAGAACTACTGATGTTATTGTTTTGCTTTATAGAAACTTGTTCTCTTTTCTTGTTATCATCCCATTGGGTCAACGATCTATTTTTGCTACTCTGGACTCTTCCCCAGATGCCATATTTCCCACTGAGTTCAGAGGCACACATCATCTTGTCAGATCACCTTTATGCAGTGCTCTTTCCTCCTTTTGGCCAGATCACCTACTTTGCAAGACTGTAGTGGAGGCATCAGAGAATGACATTTAATGAAGAGCATGGCCTCTAAAATGGCAACCCACTCCAGTGTTCTTGCCTGGAGAATCCCCTGGACGGAGGAGCCTGGTAGGCTACAGTCCATGGGGTCGCAAAGAGTCGGACACGACTGAGTGACTTCACCTTCACCTTATGGCCTCTAATGTGACTGCCTGGGTTCTGTGAAATCTTAGGCAAGGCATTTAACCTGTACCAAGTATCTTTTGCGGGACTTCCCTGGTGGCTCAGATGGTAAAGTGTCTGTGTATAATGTGGGAAATCCAGGTTCGATCCCTGGATCGGGAAGATACTCTGGAGAAGGAAATGGCAACCTGTTCCAGTACTCTTGCCTGGAAAATCCCATGGACGGAGGAGCCTGGTGGTCTACAATCCATGGGGTCACAAAGAGCCAGGCACGACCGTGCGACTAAACTTTCACTTTTTCTTTCAAGTATCTTTTGGGAGTAGTGGATAGTAAAAGATGCTTAGTGAATATTTATTAACTTGGTGAAATGAATGATGCATGAACAGATAATAGGAAAAAGAGAAGCCTTGATACCTACTATCCTATACTTACTGCTTTCCATGAAAATTTAAAATGTGCCTTCCTGCTCTTGAGTAGAGAACCAATCTATTTTAGAAAAAAATAAGCTTGAAGCAAAATTCAGACTATCAGGTAGTTACTGTCTTCTTTATGCAAGAAACAAACTTTCTAAACTCATTTTACTCATCTGAAAAAATGGGGACTAGTACGAGTTCTCGTGATGATTACCTGTGTAAAGTACTGTTCGGTGAATATTTTTCTATACATCTACCCTCAAACCCTTCTGTCTCTCCTCCCAAAACAAATGAAACGTATCTTTCCAGGTACTTCATCCCTATAGCTCCTGCTGCATCTTCTGTGGAACTTGGTTAACCCAATTGTAACAACAAACTGCCTTCTCATCAGCAAAATTACAATGACTGAAAAGTGAAAATGAAGTCGCTCAGTCAAGTCCGACTCTTCGTGACCCCATGGACTGCAGCCTATCAGGCTCCTCCACCCACGGGATTTTCCAGGCAAGAGTACTGGAGTGAGGTGCCATTGCCTTCTCCAACAACAACTGATGCTACATACAAATAATTCCCTTTGATTCATTTTTTTTCAGACTTTTTCTGCTGTTAAATATTTCTCTCTAGCTCTCCATTTGAACTTAATTGGCAGAATCAGCTTCTAGTAAACATTTGTCTTTCTTGTCTGTGAAAACGTCTTTTCCTTCTACAGTTCTGGGAAAACTTAGCAGATTTATTCTTTTAAAGGAAGTGATTATTTGGTAAGTGGTTGCAATTTTACTCTAAATGTGGTCATATTTAGTCTCTTTCTGGCTTGCTCATGTCTTCCTTAAAAAAAGAAAAAAGAGTAAAACTAAATAAGTCCTCTCTCACTGAATTTGACATAGATGATTATGAATGACTTTAGATATAAACCCAGTGCCCTATGAGGCAAATTATTTGAGACCACCCTATGTGATCTATAATGTTTATACTTTTAAAGAGTGTAAGAGATCTGTTTGGGGAAGTAATTATAAGAAAGCCAGATTGCAGAGAAAAAAAAAGTGAAAAAGAACCCAATGGCATTGAATTCTAAAACTCTGTCAAGCAAGAAACCAAGGCAGGAGATGTATAGTTCCGAAAGGGTTCGACTCCTTTTGAACCTTTATATTCTCTAATCCTTGAAACAGGTTTGCTCTCTTGTTCACATTCTCTAAAGATCCAAAACAGCTGGGTAAAATCTGGAATAATATAGCGTTACTGTTAACATGTTTAAATTGAGATCAAATCTTAATCTTTTTCTTTTCTGTTTATTTGCTTCAAAGGGTTTCAGGGGCAGGGATGTGAATTATTCTGCGTGTGCTTGATAGATTTTAAGCTTTATGAGAGGCAAGTTGCCTGCTGACTTTGTGAGCATGAAAAGACCACTCTGACTGGGGTTTTCAGATTCGGTTGGTCTGAAAGTAGTGATTCATGTGGGTCATTATTGCCACAAAGGCAAAAGACTTGTCTAATTGGACTAGGTGCATAGCACAACAGGTGGTTTATGCTAGGTTGTCCCTTAACCTTAAGACAGGCAGGGAAAATGTTCAGGCGAAAAATGTTATTGCAGTTGGTAGCAAAACTCCCTGATTTTCCAAATATTGAGTTCTGAAGGAGATTTTAGCATTAGAAGATTAAAAACTCAGATATCCTCAGAAGATTAAAAACTCACATATCCTCATATCCAATGACTTTGTCCCTCTTCTACCTTGGCTTAACTAAAATTCATTAGTAATTGCACTAACTTTTTTTCAATTTCTTCTTCCCTGAAACTTCTGAAGCAAGTAACAAAATTTCATCAAATGAAAACTTTTCCTCAAAGAGCCATATTAAATCAACTTATGTAAAAGATGCATTGTTCATAATTCAGTTAAAATGCAGAATATTTATATGGGATTATCTTATATGCCTTTCATAAAGATGTAAATTTGGAACACCTATATTTAGTAGAGGAGTTAAAAACAGTTTCATCTGCTCTGAATAACTTTTTTTTCATTGTGTAAACAGATATCTCTAAGTTTTTTTTATCTCCTGTCATTTTCCTAATGAGAAAAGATGTTAAGTGTCCTTACAAACCTTCTGGAGAATTGTTAATCTAAGTATACCATGAATATGGCCGTACTTCTGTGTAAGGAAACTCTTTTTTGTTTTTTTAAGAGATCTGGTTTAAGAAAAATCAGATATATTAATAAATAGATTAATAAGATGGTGTTTATTCTTATTAGAAAAGTCTTTTTCATTTGACAGAATAATTTGCACTCGAGTTCCTTTAAATGTAGCAGTATTTGTGCATTTGAAGTATGATATTATATAAAATGAAAATTTTCTATGTCTATTTATTACTGCTAAAATCAGTGCTTAAATTTTATTGCCTTAGTCTATCTAGATAATTATGATTTTTTAAAAAAGATGTACTTTCCCTTGAACTACCCACAAACTGTGAAATATTATTTATGGACCATTAGAACTGGAAAAGAACTCAGAAACTCTAATTAGAACCTGTGTGTCCATTTGGGGCTCATTGAGTCGCAGTTAGAGCGGAGATGCAGAAAAGTTGATCAGCATTATCAGTTTATTCCTGCTCTCATTTTGCAACTGTGTTATGTGTGTGCGATTCGCTTGCGTTTGGTTTAAGAGGCTGGCCAGAATTTCACAGCTTAAAAATGATCAAAGGCACGTTTTCGATAAGCTTTTATTCAGCAAGTGGCAAATGTAAAGCAAGGGATTTTAAGTCTTTATATGTGCTTTTTATTTTTAAAATACATGTCATTCAGCACAGATAAATGTAATAATTTTAAATGCTATTTGGCCTTTTGTTCGCCTCCACGCTACCGCCCTCTCACCAATGTTTCTTTAAACGTTTGAATTTGAGACATCTTTTGAAAATCGCCCCCGCCCCACGCTGTCCCGAAGACAACACCCATTCCAAGTCACACACGCCAAAAAGAACTGGCCAGAGAGGGAAAAGGGAGACCCCTTACAAACAGATTTTAAAAAGGAAAACTATCGAAGCAATTTTGCCTTGAGCAGTGACAACATACCTACCAGGCTATGACCCTCAATAAAAATCACGTTCAGAAGTGTTGAAAAGGCTAGCGAAGCAAACTGTCGAACAGGAGGAGGCAGAACTCTTGAGGGAAGGGGCGCGTTCATCATTTGACTGACGTAGGAGAGACCGACCGGCAGGGGCTGCTTTAGAACCGCTCCGAGCCGGCCCTGCACTCTGCGCTGAAAGCTGGGCGCTGGGCCGTTTGAACTCTGGCCGCTCGACAGAAATCACTCTTTTGAAAGAGCTGGCATTCACTGGGCTGTCAGAATCAAGCAACACCAAATTAAGGCGCTCGTAAAACCGCGCTGGGCTCAGAAACAGAGCCTCTTGCTTTTAATCCCGATATTTTGGGTTAATATCAGGTGTTAATTTCAAACATTTAGAGCAGCCCTTTGGAGGAGATAAGGGGACGTCATAATTTGAGGACTTTTTTTCAATGCTAGAAGAGCTGAGAAGTAGGGTTTCTTGTCACGAGCACCTCGGTAGCATTATGTGCGAAGGGAGTAATGGTGAAGGCAGGCAAAGATCGAAACACTCCTCGGCGTTTCTCCAGGTCCTCTTCCGGACGCGGCGGGTCTGCGCGCGGGAAGCGCCCTGGGCGCAAAGGCGTTCTGCAGAGTGCGGGCCGCAGCTCAGGGAGAGGACGCGGTCTGCGCCCAAAGATCAGCTTCCTAGCAATCGGCCGGGGTCTTGTGAACACCACCGACAGGGGTTCTCCCCAAAGGGTCGCTTAGAGAGCGTTGAACTTGGAGTTCCTTCTCTTTTTGAGTGCATTTGTGAAAACAAAGAAGGGCCACACAGCCCCCTGGTTTGCGAGTGCGGGTGCGTTTCAGACCGGTGTCCTGGCTGGAAAGTCAGCCGCCCCATGTCGCACCCCCACGCCAGGCTCCGCACTGTTGGGAGCAGTGGGGTCCGCGGCACATCACACTCGTTCCTTCAGGCCCAGGGGGCCCGAGGCCAGAGCCCGGCGTCTGCAGAGACGCGGGCACCCTCTGCCCCCCGCGCGCCCCACCGTGGGTTGCCGCTTTCGCGCCGGTGGCTTCGGGCCGGCCAGCCCTTCTTCTTTCAGCACAAAGGGTTCGAGGTGCGTTGCTTTCTTTGGCGTAAAGCCCTCGCCGGGTCAGAGTGAAATCTCCGCTTTTTTTCAGGAGCATGGCAACACAAAAGGTTTAAGGGGGGAAATTGTTAAAAGGAAGCCCTTTTCTCTTTAGGCTGAATGCAGTGGGGAGATTAAAACTTTCATTTGAGATTTTGCAGTATTCATGGTGGTGGGGCCGTGAATGAGGCCGAGGCAAAGCCCCCCGCGCTGCTGTGTATGCCCTTTTATCTCCCACACATCTTCAGACACAGGTTGTTTTGCACTTGAAAGAGGGGCGAGAGGGGAATGTGGGATTTTGACAGCTGATATTGGCCTCTGAACTCTTGATGGGGATTTTCTAATTAACCCCAAGTACCCATCAGGTGGCCAACAAGGAATGATTTCTGTCAAAGAGGGCAAAAAGTTTCCCATTTTGATCTCATGGATGGGAGGGAGAGGTTTTAACATTCAAAGTAAGGAAATTTAGGAAGAGCCTCTAAGCATAGAACTAGAAAAAGCTTGATGGAGTAGGTTGGGTTAGGGGAGGCAGCTGTGAGGACCCCAGAAAGAGAGGCCCTGTAAGGGCCGTCTTGACATGGCCACCATTAGAACACTTGGGGAAGGAAAATGTGGTTCCTGAGACTCAGAGAAGATGACTCTGAGAGCTTTGGGAGCTAAGTTAGCTAGGAAGTTTGGGTGGAGTGCTGTAACTTATAGTTTGACTATTGTGTCCAGACTTGGGAATTCCCTTTTTTGTTTTTTTGTTAGGTAGTTTTAATTCTAGTTCAAAGCCAAGACTCTCTGCTGAGACCCTCGCATGTGCTAAAATCAACACCATATGGTTTTAGTAAATGCCTCCAGTTGAAGAGATGATGGAAATGGTATATCAGCCTTTGTCAATGAAGAGAGAACTGCTGATTCGTTGGTTCAAAAGCAAAACTCTTTAAGAACAAGTCCCAAAAAGAAATAATTAGTTTGGAAGATGAACTTCCACATTGTAAGTCCCTTGGGGGTTCAGTTTCGGTGTATTTGGGGGTGAGGTCCCTGCAGAGTGTGTGTTTACAAAGGGCCCCAGGCAGGTGATTCTTCTGATTGTGTTAAGCTCCAGAACAGTGTTTCCCAGGTTTCTCTCAGAATAACAAGACTGGGAATGCTTGGTGTTCATCTTCGTACTGAAAAATCCAGTGGATAGTTCTGAAAGTGTGAATTTTTAACAGACTTCTCAGAGTGGTTCCAAGGGTCCCAAACCTCCTGTTTTTTTCTCCTACACCCGTTGGCTGCTGTTTCCTGGTCTCCTTCACAGGTTTCTTTCCGTCTCGCTGACCTTTAAATGTTGAGAATGCTGCACTGCCCAGGCTTTGGTCCTCCTCTTTCTAAGCCCTCTTCCTTGGTGATCTCACCTAATCTTGTGACTTTCTACTAGAATCCCAGGTTATAGATCCAGTTCAGATGTGCCCTAAACTCTAGATTCTCCATCTAATTGTTTGCCTGGTATCTCCACTTGACCTTGACCTTTGCTCTAGAATTCTTTCCTAGGAAACAGAAGGCTGTTTTGGCTAGAGCATGTGAGGGTGGGAAGGCAGTAGAGGTGAGGCTGGAGAGGAAGATGAAACCATATTATTAGGGCCCTTTAGGCCATAGGAGGGAGTCTAGATTTTACGTAAAGGGCCACTGGAAGGCTTTAAGGGTGTAAAGAGTTGGGGAGACATAACAGGATCGAATTGAGTTTTCAAAAGGACACACAGGCTGCCATGTAAGGAAGGAATTGAAGAAGGGCAAGGAAATGGAAACTCAGATAGGAATCTTTTGCAGTAGTCCAGGTAAGAGATGATGGTGGCTTAATCCAAGTAGAAGCATTGGAGAAGGAAAGAAGTGGACAGAGAAGATGATTTTGAAGGGAGTCACAACTGAACTGATGGAAGGATCTGATTGAGAACATGAAGAAAAAAGAACAATCAGGGTGGCACCCTAATTTAGGCTTAATGATTTCGATATTGTGCCATTTACTGAGAGAAGTAGGAAGGCAGTGCTTCCTAAATTTTTTCATGTTATGACGTGTATAAAAAGTGACAATATTCATAATATATAAACTAAAGAGGATTTGTATGTGTCTATGTGGCTCAGGCGCTCAAGAATCTGCCTGCAACGAAAGAGACCTGGGTTTGATCTCTGGGTCAGGAATCTACCGTGGAGAAGGGAATGGCAACCCACTCCACTATTCTTGCCTGGAGAATCCCATGAACAGAGAAGCCTGGCGGGCTGCATACAGTCCATGAGGCTGCAAGAGAGTCAGACATGAAAGCAACTAAACAACAACATACGAGGCTTGGTGAAAATGTTCATTATATTTTCTTTACATACTGTTTTGACGAGAAAAAATAAAATACAAAGTATTAGGGATGATACATCAAATGCATGTAAGAAATACCTCGTAAGTAAAATTTCTTTTTTTGAAAAAATTATTTATTTTTGACTGTGCTGGGTCTCTGTCACTTTGCCTGGGCTTTCTCTAGTTGCGGCAAACAGTGGCTCCTTTTGTTGCCGTGCTAGGGCTTCTCATTGTGGCGGCTTCTCTTGTTGCGGAGCACAGGCTCTAGGTGCGTGGGCTCAGTAGTTGGGGCACATGGACTTAGTTGCTACCCAGCATATGAAATCTTCCTGGACCAGGGATTGAACCCATGTCCCCTTTATTGGCAGGTGGATTCTTATCCACTGCGCCCCTAGGGAAGTCCCTTAAATAAAATTCCTTAAAGTTAATAAAGTTAATGAGTTGTTTTGGAACATTGCTTGGAAACAATGAACAACATTGCTTCAATGAACCTGGCTTTTCTTTTTAATGTCAGATTTTAAACTTGAAGTGTGTGTGTGTGTGTGTGTGTGTGTGTGTGTGTGTGTGTGTACGCTCAGTTGTTAACTTGTGTCTGATTCTTTGCAATCTCATGGATGGTAGCCCTCCAGGCTCCTCTGTCTTTGGGATTTCTCAGGCAAGAATACTGGAATGGGTTGCCATTCCCTGGAGAAGGGAATCTTCTCAACCCAAGGATCGAGAAGCTCCTACAGTGGTCAGGAATCACTTGCACTGACAGGTGCTTTGTTTACCACTGAGCCACCAGGGAAGCCCAGCTACACACAATTCTGATCAAGACTGTTTAACGATAAGCTATTCATCTCAACATTCAGAAAACAAAGATCATGGCATCTGGTCCCATCACTTCATGGGAAATGGATGGGGAAACAGTGGAAACAGTGTCAGACTTTATTTTTTGGGGCTCCAAAATCACCTAGATGGTGATTGCAGCCATGAAATTAAAAGACGCTTACTCCTTGGAAGGAAAATTATGACCAACCTAGATAGTATATTCAAAAGCAGAGACGTTACTTTGCCAACAAAGGTCCATCTAGTCAAGGCTATGGTTTTTGAGAATTGAGGCTTTTGAACTGTTGTGTTGGAGAAGGCTCTTGAGTGTTGGACTGCAAGGAGATCCAACCAGTCCATTTTGAAGGAGATCAACCCTAGGTGTTCTTTGGAGGGAATGATGCTGAAGCTGAAGCTCCAGTACTTTGGCCACCTCATGCGAAGAGTTGACTCACTGGAAAAGACTCTGATGCTGGGAGGGATTGGGGGCAGGAGGAGAAAGGGATGACAGAGGATGAGATGGCTGGATGGCATCACTGAATCAATGGACGTGAGTTTGAATGAACTCCGGGAGTTGGTGATGGACAGGGAGGCCTGGTGTGCTGCGATTCATGGGGTAGCAAAGAGTAGGACACAACTGACTGACTGAACTGAACTGATTCCAATTCTTTAAAATCACAATAATGAAAACCATTTTTCATAACAGGAGACAAAAGTAGAAAGAAATACTCTTCCAATTGTTCAGCAGTTTCAAGAGTTGTAACTAAGTGTAATTAACTTTAACATTGAAATCTCTTGTAACATTTCTAATGGATTTCAAATCCAATAAAATATTCTGTTATTAATTGGTTCATTCAACATTTATTGAGGCTTACTAAGTGCCAGGTACTGTTCTAGACACCTACACGTCAGTCTTTCAAAAGAATGATTGAGCCCTAATTTGTAGATCCACTTCTTTGCCAGGACTTCATTTGTCATAATATGTCACCTGATTTATGTGAAGGGAGAGGGTAGAAGCCACCACCTGGAGCCCACCCGTGTAGCCCCTAACCCCTGCCTCTCTGTCCTGTGCTTTGTGCTTCTTGAGTACCTGGAACTCCTCCAATAGCCCTGTGGATACTCTGCAGCTATCTGCCAAGGAGATGTTCCTGCCCAAATAACTGAAGGCCAGACATAACTCATTTTGTTTGCTGATTTGGGGCTTCATGAGATTGCTGGGCATGGTATCTGGCCCTGCTGTTTTCAAAGGATGCTTGGATAGCTGCACAGGGCTAGAGGCAGCTTTCCTAGGCCCTCCAATGGCCCCAGAATCCAGCTGGCCACCTTCACAGCCTGACAGCCCATGGCCTGTGTGGGTGCCATGGCACTGTGGGTAAGGAGCTCTAAATCAGCCAGTTCTAGTCAGTGAGCAGGACTGTTACAGGAGGAGTTGGGTCTCCTGCCCTGTTCCCCCACCATGCCCCTTCACATATGAAGCCCCAGTCCCTAATGTGATTGTGTTTGGCCTTTATGGAGGTAATTAAGGTTAAATGAGACCGTAAGGATGGGGCCCTAATCTGACGTGACTGGTAGGAAGAGACAGACAGACCTTGGGACGCACACAGTGAGATGCCATGTGAGAACACAGGGAGAAGGCAGCCATCTACAAGCCACGGAGAGAGGCCTCAGGAGGAATCACACCTGCTGACACCTTGATCTCGGACTTCCAGTCTCTAGACTTGTGAGATTAACTTCCGTTATTTAAACCACCTAATCTGTGGTATTTTATTATGGAAGCCCTAGCCAATTAATGCAAGAACTGAACCAAAACCAGAGGTTTTTTTTCCAAACCTGGCCCCCCAGTTGCGACAATCCGAGGAGTTTTAGACATACTAATGCTTGGGTTGGCATTGCCCAAGTGGCTCTAGTGGTCAAGAACCCACCTGCCAATGCAGGAGACATAAGAGGGGAGGGTTCAACCCCTGGGTCAGAAAGATCCCCTGGAGGAGGGCATGACAACCCACTCCAGTATTCTTGCCTGGAGAATCCCATGGACAGAGGAGCCTGGCAGGCTACAGTCCACAGGGTCGCAAAGAGTCAGACGTGACAGAGCAACTTAGCACGCATGCGCGTACGCACACATTGCGCACCCCCCCTCCCCCACCCCCACTTCTCCCCTCAGAAATTCGGATATGATTGGTGTGGTGTGTAGGCTGGGGTGTCAGGACTTTCTTGAAGCTCCATATGTAAGCCCAAATGTCAGCCAAGGTGAGAACCAGTGGGGTAATGGGTAGAAGTTTCAAGGAAGCAGACTTGGTTTGATTAGAAAAAACCAGAAACGACAACAAAAATTGTTTATTTTGGGTCTGCCGGAGACTTTTGAGAGTCCCTTGGACTGCAAGGAGATCTAACCAGTCTATCCTAAAGGAGATCAGTCCTGGGTGTTCATTGGAAGGACTGACGTTGAAGCTGAAACTCCAGTACTTTGGCCCCCTGATGTGAAGAGCTGACTCATTGGAAAAGACTCTGATGCTGGGAGGGATTGGGGGCAGGAGGACAAGGGGATGATAGAGGATGAGATGGCTGGATGGCATCACCAACTCGATGGACATGGGTTTGGGTGGACTCCGGGAGTTGGTGATGGACAGGGAGGCCTGGCCTGCTGAGGTCCATGGGGTCGCAGAATCAGACACAACTGAATGACTGAACTGAACTGAAATGGTGAGACCCCTGCCCACCCCGCCCCCCGCCCAGCTCCCCATCACATCACTGAAAGTATTTAAGCCTAGGTTGGAAGGTCCAAGGGCTTCCTGGCGGGGCCTTAACCAGATCACCACGTTGCCATTCTCCTGGGAAATGGATCATCCACCCTGTCACCCCCCAGCATCTAGCCTCCCCCTCGCCTGACACCACACATGTAGCCAGTCTGCCTGAACACCCTGGATCCCTTTCCCTGGGTAGTTTCTGCTTTGCAGCACTCACTCTCTGATCTGTCTTATTTGAGGGTTTCTCACCATCAAATGAAGAGGCTAAAGCTTCTTCTTGATGTATGCTAAGCTTCTTTCCAAATCTCAGATTTCTTAATTTTAATCAAGTCAAAATATAGCTTCCTGCTTGTAACAGGAGATGGGAATTAAGTGAGCAACTTCAAGGCATATCAAGTTCCTTGCTAAGAGAAAGGCAGATTTAGTCGATGAGCTATGCTTATTACTATACAAATTGAATTAGTGGGAAATGAAAGGGTCACCTGCTGGAGATGTCCCTTTGGCCTTGGAGGAAAAATGCTTTTTTAGACTGACTGCCTGGGAAAGCTTAGGTTTGTTGTGGGCACACCTGTCAGCCTCATTAGTGGTGGTGTTTTTTTTTTTTTTTCTGCTAGATTCTTATTAATCTGTAAATCAGCACAGAAGAGAGGGTTGTATCAAGCATTCAAGTGACCTCTGTACATCCCCTAACTCTTAGAAATTGTGGACTTGTGGGGAAGGGGAGTGATCAGAGGCCTTTCTGCTCTTAGGTCTTAGAACCTTAAGTGGGATTTGCCTTCCTGGAGGCTCTATTCCTCCTTGTTGTGCATCTTGGGACTCAGCCTGCTCCTGTGACTCTGGGTGCTACCCCAGATCTCCCCTCTGGGATTCTCCTTACTGAGTGCAGCTAGGGAGCACAATACACCTGCTCTGGGGCCCTTTTTATGCCATCTCTGAAACTAGCTGTGACGCTTCGGCATTGAACCATTTGACTGATAATATGGGGGGAAGTAACAAAAGTGGATATGACAGTGATTTTAAGCCCTACGGAGTTTAAGAGTCAAAGCCCCTGACCTACTTTTCTTGCTTATTCCTGGTGGAAACTAAAAGCCTCTCATGAGAATGCACATCATGTGTGTGAACGTGTGTTTGTGTATACATATATAAATATATATATATAAAGATATTTATTTTTTCTTTTTTTTTAGTTTTTTTTTTAAATTTTAAAATCTTTAATTCTACATGTGTTCCCAAACATGAACCCCCCTCCCACCTCCCTCCCCATAACATCTCTGTGGGTCATCCCCATTTTAAAGAATTGGCTCACATGATTGTAGAGGCTGACAAATTTGAAATCTGTGCATTTGCACCAGGTGGATGTATATAGATTTGGGGGGTTTCTTTTCAGTTAAGTTGGGATTCATCCTGGGTTTTTAAATATCGTTCTATGACAGTACATTCAGATCTAAAAAGTGCTCTTAAGCAATTTCCACTTCAAACTAATTCAGACAAACCACTGGCTTCTGTTTTCCTTATTAAGTATGCAGTTATGTTCTCAGGCCCCATGAGCAGTCTTGGCTTATCAGTCACTCTGCAGCTCCCTGGATGTGTCTGCTGCCGTGGGTTGGGTTGTATGCTTATCAAGAGAGAGTTGTTTGTTCGCAAGCCTTTTTATGCCAGTTGTTCTTCTACTGTAGTTATATGATTTAACTAAATATGAGATAAATCAATGACATTTCAGTGCAAAATGAAAGAGCTGTTGTTCCTTCAGAAACTAAGTTTGATGTCTTGGGATTAAGTTCAAAGATGATCACTAAAACAAATTCCTAGCCAGGTAAAGAAAACTGAGACTATTTGGGAAAAAATAGTGAAAACAGAAGGTTTTGTACTTGCTTCTCGAGTGTCTGTAAGTTCTCCATACACTAAAATAAAAAAGAGGCTGGAAATCACATGTGATTATTAAGGGTGTGTTTTCTGTAAGAAAGGTGAGATTATGAATCTCACCAATTATGAGATTTGTCCTCAAAGAAAAGCATTGGCCCCGATTCAGGAGATTGGCAGACTGATGTTTGTATACGTGTTTTAGATTAAAATAACACCTTTTAGATGAGTGTGTGTGTATTATTTTGTATGATCCTCTGCTTTAACTGCTCCTTCAAGTAGCTGGCCAATTTTCAACCCCGCCTGTGGGAGCTTCCACTATATGAATGGATAAGAGAAGGTACCATGGCATATCATCCCATCTCATGCTATAATACACTATTTATGTTTTTACATTTACCCCCTCAAACTAGATAATAAGAACAAAAGTGTATCAGGACAGCACATGACTTTATAAGGTCATTTAGTGACCTTGTTTCTCCCTGTCTCCCCTCTCCTCCATAATTAGTGTCCTAGGTACTGTGGCAAGTACATATATACCCTGTTTTATATTGACAGTAGCCCAGTGGAATAAATGACATTATTCCCATTTCAGAAGTAAGTAAACTGAGGCTTATATGATATATACAACATATTTCTAAGTGGCAAAGCTGAGGGACAGATTCACCTCTGCCTGATTCAATGTCTGTGTGTCACCAGCTGGCTCCACTGCTTCCCATGGTCCTTGATCCAAGAAATTGAACTTGTCACACTCAGACTAGATCAGAGGCTCTCCAGATGTGATCTTGAAACTCCTGGGGGCTTCCAGAACTCTTTCAGAGAGGCTCAAATTATTTTCATAACAATAGTAATGTATTGTTTGATTTATTCACTCTTATTCTCTCAAGAGTTGACTCATTGGAAAAGACTCTGATGCTGGGAGGGATTGGGGGCAGGAGGAGAAGGGGACGACAGAGGATGAGATGGCTGGACGGCATCACTGACTCGATGGACATGAGTCTGAGTGAACTCCGGGAGTTGGTGATGGACAGGGAGGCCTGGCGTGTTGCAATTCATAGGGTTGCAAAGAGTCGGACACGACTGAGCGACTGAACTGAACTGATTCTCTCATGAGTGTATTGTGGACTTTTCCAGAGTCTACGTGACGTGAAGATCCATCTTCTATTAAGCTAGACAGTAAAAGGGATATGCAGAAATGCAAAACAATGTTAATTCTTCTCCCTATTTTTTTTCTTTTGGAAACATTTGTTTTTACGCAAATAGGTTATTTATGTTAAGTTACAGTTTTCAGAATATTGAAGTAACAAATATTTTTAAAATCTCTCAGTTTAAATTTCTAATAGAATGATAGTGGACAGATATAATATACATAAACAAAATCTCTTGGGAGTTCTCACAGTGCAGGAGACCACAGTTTGATCACTGGATTGGAAAGATCCCCTGGAGAAGGGCACAGCAACCCACTCCAGTATTCTCGCCTGGAAAACCCCATGGACAGAGGAGGCTGATGGGCCACAGTCCATGGGGTCACAAAGAGTCGGACACGACTGAGTGAACACGCGCATACATGCTTTCCACTCTATGAGTGAGTGAGTGAAAGTCGCTCAGTCGACTGTACAGTCCATGGAATTCTCCAGGCCAGAATACTGGAGTGGGTAGCCTTTCCCTTCTCCAGGGGATCTTCCCAACCTAGGGATCGAACCCCGATCTCCCGCATTGCAGGCATATTCTTTACCAGCTGAGCCACAAGGGAAGCCCAAGAATACTGGAGTGGGTAGCCTAACCCTTCTCCAGCAGATCTTCCTGACCCAGTATTCGAAACGGGGTCTCTTGCATTGCAGGTGGATTCTGCAATTTACCAGCTGAGCTACAAGGGTGTACATGGCATTTCTCATCCTCCTCCCCTGGTTTTCCTTCCTCTCTAAACCTCAACAAGTTAAAAGGAAGAGAGAAGTGGGCATATTCTTTCCAACTCCACGCTGTCCCTGCTGAGGGTATATATAACCATGATGTATATAATCATAACCGTGGGAATATGTGGTGCTCCAGGGACAACAGAATGAACTGTACCACAAGACTGAGTAATTTCAAACTATCACTAACCTCTCTTGAAATAAACGCCTGTAGCAGAGCTTGCCTGTGTCCTATAGAAGAGGGGGAGAACTGACTGCATAAACAGGCCTTCTCAAAATTAACTTCATGTCGAATACAGTGCTTATTAAAGAATAAGGAATCAAAATGTGCTAAATTGAAACTTCCAAATTTTTATTAAAACTCCACAATAATTGCAACCACTGTTACAACTTAAGTCAGCCAAAGATACCCCATCCTACCTTGGAAAGAGTAGTTTATGACTGACTGTTTAGAATTGGTGATAATGAAAATTAGACCCACACATAACTGGTCCTGTTGTTTTAATAATCTCTGTAGACCATGTACCCGCATTGCCTGTACCAGGAATGGGCAACTCTCACTTCCCTGCCCTTGATATTTCTCTGATTGTCAACTATAGGAATGGCTGAGATACTCTGGGAAGAAAGTACAGCTGGGGAAAAAGTACTAGGATTAAACTTTGGGGCATTCTTATATGTAAGGAGTTACGGGTGGGGGAAAAAAGATGAACTGGCAAAGGAGACAGAAGGAAGAGTTGGTGAAGCAAGAGGAAAATCAGGAAAATCCCTTTTACAAAAGCAAAGGGATGAATATGTTTCAAGGAGAGTGTCCTTTGTGGGGCTCAGTGTTGCTCAAAGATCATATGAGATGATGACTAAAAAATGACCTTTGAATTCTGTAGCTCAGATCTGATTGATGACTTTGACAAGGTCAGTTTCATTGGAGAAGTGGGAATGGAAGGTGGATGGAAGTAGGCTGATGAGTGATTGGGGAATGAACAGGGGTACAACTAGACAACTGGTTTGAGAAGTTTTACTCCAGTTGCCTCAATTTCCCAGTGATAAGTGTAAGAATGAGAATGGAGTGGGGGAGGGCATTTAGAACCCAGAATCATATGTTTGGTGGAACCGTGGAGGCAGTAGATGGTAAAGAAGGGCTTGGAGAAAAGGCACTGTTAATTTTCTCACAGGTCACCGTCTTACAGTCTCTTGACTACGCTAAAGCCTTTGACTGTGAATCACAACAAACTGCGGAAAATTCTTAAAGAGATGGGAATACCAGACCACCTTACCTTCCTTGCTCCTGAGAAACCTGTATTCAGATCAAGAAGCAACAGAACTGGACATGGAACAACGGACTGGTTCCAAATTTGGAAAAGAGTACATCAAGGCTGTATATTGTCACCTGCTTATTTAACTTATATGCAGAGTAAATCATGTGAAATGCCAGGCTGGATTAAACTCAAGCTGGAATCAAGATTGCTGGGAGAAATATCAGTAACCTCAGATATGCAGATAACACCACTCTTATGGCAGACAGCTAAGAGGAACTAAAGAGCTTCTCGATGAAGGTGAAAGAGGAGAGTGAAAAAGCTGGCTTAAAACTCAACATTCAAAAAACGAAGATCATGCATCCCGACCCATCACTTCCTGGCAAAAAGAAGGGGAAAAAATGAAAACAGTGACAGACTTTTATTTTATTGGGCTCCAAAATCACTGCGGATGGTGACTGCAGCAAGGAGACTCTTGCTCCTTGGAAGAAAAGCTGTGACAAACCTAGACAGCATATTAAAAGCAAAGATATCACTTTGCCAGTAAAGGTCTATATAGTCAAAGGTATGGTTTTTCCAGTAGTAATGTAGAGATTAGAGAGTTGGACCATAAAAAAGACTGAGCACCGAAGAATTTGCTTTTGAGCTGTGGTGCTGAAGAAGACTTTTGAGAATCACTTGGACAGCTAGGAGATCAAACCAGTCAATCCTAAAGGAAATCAGTCCTGAATATTCATTGGAAGGACTGATGCTGAAGCTGAACCTTGACTACTGTGGCCATCTGATGTGAAGAGCCAACTCATCGGAAAAGACCCTGATGCTGGGAAAGATTGAAGGCAAGAGAAGGGGATGACAGGATGAGATGGTTGGATTATCACTGATTCAGCAGACATGTGTTTGAGCAAACTCTGGGAGATAGTGAAGGATGGGGAAGCCTGGTGTGTTGCAGTCCATGGGGTCACAAAGAGTTGGACATTGCTGAGTGACTGAACAAAAGCACTGCATGATTCAAGATATCCATAGAGTTGGCATTCTCTTAACAAAACTTGCTTTTCTAAGGCAATTTTATCTAAAAAAATAAAAAAAATGTCTGACTTAATGCAGTTAATTTCCTCTTCATTGTGATTTTCCTAGCAACTGCATTATTTATTTTTATATACGTTGCTAATGCCTAGTTGTGTCTTCAACTTTGTGGGATAATAAGCTCATTCATTAACTGGGGAACCTGACTTAACATTTATTGCTTTAGGAATGTGTGTCTCCAGAGTCAAACAATGGCGGGCCAGTGTACTTTTGCATTTCAGTCCATCTGTAAATTGGAGGCAATCCATTTCCAATTAAATTCGGTGGCTTCCATTCTTCCCCTTGGCAATGATATTTTGCAGTTCCTCTCATCCTGAGACAGACTCTGTTTCCCCACCCTTTGAATCAGGACTGACCTTATATCCTATTTTTGGTCAAAAGAATGTGGTAAAGACCATGCGTTAGTTCTGAGTCTAGACCTCAAGAAGTCTTGATTGCCCCTATTCTTTTTCTCAGAACTTTGTCATTGCCATGAAAATAAACTGGGACCTGTCTGTTGGAGGATGAGTCACCTTGTGCAAGCAGAGCTAAGGTGGGCAGTCAAAGTCATCCTAGACCAGTCTACCCACAGTCAGTACGCCAGCTGACCACAGGAGTGGGCCCAGCTGAGATCAGGCAGGTCTCATTCAGATCAGCAGAATTCAGGAGCATTCAGTTCAGTTCAGTTCAGTCACTCAGTTGTGTACAACTCTTTGTGACATCATGAACCGCAGCATGCCAGGCCTCCCTGTCCATCACCAACTCCCAGAGTCCACCCAAACCCATGTCCATTGAGTGGGTGATGCCATCCAACCATCTCATCCTCTGTCGTCCCCTTCTCCTCCTGCCCTCAATCTTTCCCAGCATCAGGGTCTTTTCAAATGATTCAGCTCTTCTCATCAGGTGGCCAAAGTATTGGAGTTTCAGCTTCAATATCAGTCCTTCCAGTGAACACCCAGGACTGATCTCCTTTAGGATGGACTGGTTGGATCTCCTTGCAGTCCAAGGGACTCTCAAGAGTCTTCTCCAACAGCACAGTTCAAAAGCATCAATTCTTCAGCACTCAGCTTTCTTTATAGTCCAAATCTCACATCCATACATGACCACTGGAAAAACCATAGCCTTGACTAGACAGACCTTTGTTGACAAAGTAATGTCTCTGCTTTTTAATGTGCTGTCTAGCTTGGTCATAACTTTCCTTCCAAGGAGTAAGTGTCTTTTAATTTCATGGCTGCAGTCACCATCTGCAGTGATTTTGGAACCCAGAAAAATAAAGTCAGCCTCTTGTTTCCACTGTTTCCCCATCTATTTCTCATGAAGTGATGGGACCGGATGCCATGATCTTCGTTTTCTGAATGTTGAGCTTTAAGCCAACTTTTTCACTCTCCTCTTTCACTTTCATCAAGAAGCTTTTTAGTTCTTCTTCACTTTCTGCTGTAAGGGTGATGTCATCAGCATATCTGAGGTTATTGATATTTCTCCTAGCAATCTTGATTCCAGCTTGTGCTTCTTCCAGCCCAGCATTTCTCATGATGTATTCTGCATATAAGTTAAATAAGCAGGGTGACAATATACAGCCTTGACGTACTCCTTTTCCTATTTGGAACTAGTCTGTTGTTTCATGTCCAGTTCTAACTGTTGCTTCCTGACCTGCATACAGGTTACTCAAGAGGCAGGTCAGGTGGTCTGGTATTCCCATCTCTTTCAGAATTTTCCACAGTTTCTTGTGATCCACACAGTCAAAGGCTTTGGCATAGTCAATAAAGCAGAAATAGATGTTTTTCTGGAACTCTCCTGCTTTTTCCATGATCCAGTGGATGTTGGCAATTTGATCTCTGGTTTCTCTGCCTTTTCTGAAACTGACTTGAACATCTGGAAGTTCATAGTTCACGTATTGCTGAAGTCTGGCTTGGAGAATTTTGAGCATTACTTTACTAGCATGTGAGATGAGTGCAATTCTGTGGTAGTTTGAGTGTTCTTTAGCATTGTCTTTCTTTGGGATTGGAATGAAAGCTGACCTTTTCCAGTCCTGTGCCCACTGCTGAGTTTTTCAAATTTGCTGACATATTGAGTGCAGCATTTTCACAACATCATCTTTTAGGATTTGAAATAGCTCAACTGGAATTCCATCACCTCCACTAGCTTTGATCATAGTGATGCTTTGTAAGGCCCACTTGACTTCACATTCCAGGATGGCTGGCTCTAGGTGAGTGATCACACCATCATGATTATCTGGGTCGTGAAGATCTTTTTTGTACAGTTCTTCTGTGTGTTCTTGCCACCTCTCCTTAATATCTTCTGCTTCTGTTAGGTCCATACCATTTCTGTCCTTTATCGAACCCATCTTTGCATGAAATGTTCCCTTGGTATCTCTAATTTTCTTGAAGAGCTCTCTAGTCTTTCTCATTCTGTTGTTTTCCTCTACTTCTTTGCATTGATCACTAAGGAAGCCTTTCTTATCTCTTCTTGCTATTCTTTGGAACTCTGCATTCAAATGGGTATATTTTTCCTTTTCTCTTTTGCTTTTTGCTTCCCTTCTTTTCACAGCTATTTGTAAGGCCTCCTCAGACAGCCATTTTGCTTTTTTGCATTTCTTTTTCTTGGGGATGGTCTTCATTCCTGTCTCCTGTACAATGTCATGAACCTCCATCCATAGTTCATCAGGCACTCTGTCTATAAGATCTAGTCTCTTAAATCTATTTCTCACTTCCAGTGTATAGTCATAAGGCATTTGATTTAGGTCATACCTGAATGGTCTAGTGGTTTCCCCCACTTTGTTCAATTTCAGTCTGAATTTGGCAGTAAGAAGTTCATGATCTGAGCCAGTCAGCTCCCGGTCTTGTTTTTGCTGACTGTATAGAGCTTCTTCATCTTTGGCTGCAAAGAATATAATCCATCTGATTTCGGCATCAGCCATTTGGTGATGTCTATGTGTAGAGTCTTCTCTTGTGTTGTTAGAAGAGGGTATTTGTTATGACCAGTGCATTCTCTTGGCAGAACTCTATTAGCCTTTGCCCTGCTTCATTCTGTACTCCAAGGCCAAATTTGCCTGTTACTCCAGGTGTTTCTTGACTTCCTACTTTTGCATTCCAGTCCCCTATAATGAAAAGGACATCTTTTTTGAGTGTTAGGTCTAGAAGGTCTTGTAGGTCTTCATAGAACTGTTCAGCTTTAGCTTCTTCGGCGTTATTGGTCAGGGCATAGACTTAGATTAATGTGATATTGAATGGTTTGCCTTGGAAATGAACAGAGATCATTCTGTCATTTTTGAGAGCGTTAATAAGGGGTTTTTGTTTAAGCTACAGAGTTTGAATTGACTTGTTAACCAGCAATAACTGATAGTCATGTAGCCTTGAACCTTTGGAGATGGTACTTAAGATGGAAGCTGAGTGCTCTACAATTGTGTGTGTGTGTGTGTGTGTGTGTGTGTGTTAGTCACTCAGTTGTATCCGACTCTGTGACCCCATGGACTGTAACCCTCCAGGCTCCTCT
Source organism: Capra hircus (assembly GCF_001704415.2). Classification (NCBI taxonomy): domain Eukaryota; kingdom Metazoa; phylum Chordata; class Mammalia; order Artiodactyla; family Bovidae; genus Capra; species Capra hircus. Next base: position 24,089,618 of record NC_030836.1, on the reverse strand, counting down.
GGCCATGGGATTCTCCAGACAAGAATACTGGAGTGGGTAGCCATTCCCTCCTCCAGGGGATCTTCGCTACCCAGGGACAGAACCTAGGTCTCCCACATTGCAGGCAGATTCTTTACGGTCTGAGCCACCAGGGAAGCCAGATAAAGCACTTCTTTTTTTCAATTACTTGAGACTTCAATATAGTGTATGTTAGAAATGCATGACTCTGAATACTGAGTTGTGGCTGTTAATAGCTCTTAAAGAAGTGATGACTTTTAATGTATCCTGATGAAAAGCATTCCTGGGAAAGGGCCAGGCTTATTTTACTTAGATTAACTCTGATTTACGTCACATGAACGTCTCAAATCTTAATGTTCCAGCAAGATAATCACATTCTTTCTCTCATTAAGTAGAAGGATATGATTTCAATTTGGCTTCTTCTTGGAGAGCAGAAAATTGCTGAAATGATACTAATGAAATGCTCACTGACTTACATGCCCTTAAAAATATCTCAATTATTTGTGTCAATCTCTTTTTTTTCCTTTGGCCTTTTTCCATATGCATCTACTTGGCATGTTATACAAAGAGATGTCTCCCCTCAGAGAGGGAAGAGAATGTTCACCTGTTTTTAAAAGCTGCCATCAGGATCCTGACACAGGTGAAGATTTTTTCTCTCATCACTACATTATTTCCCTGAACAGATTGTAATTTCATCAATTTTCCATGCTTATGGTCATGAATGCTTGGCATTACCACATCTTAACATTAACAAAAAAGGAATTTCATGGTTCCAGTCTTCATTTGAAGACAAAGAAGGCATGAAGACCTCATTAGAAATATGGTGTTTCTCCTGTTGGCTCACACATGCTTTCCTTTGCTTTCTCTTTCCTTCGTGTTGATGCCAAAGGCAGACATTGCGCCCCTCCCTCTGTGCTCCCCTACCCATTCCCCCAAACTCCAATAGTAACAAGGAGGTCAGAATCTTTTCAGGAGCCAGTTGTTGTGATACCTACATATGGTGATACTTAAAAAGTCTAGATTCTTCTCCTCTTTCAGAATCAGAGAAGTAACCATTTATGGGGAAACTTAGGTAACATTTATAATAACATTTATTTCCCTTTGCATTTCCTAAACTACTAATATAGCTTTGAAATGAGATACATGCATATTTCTTCTTTCAAAATTTGAAATTGTAAATTATGATAAAACCTACTATATGAGGAAAGAACTCTGTCATGTGGGGAAGTCTGTTACTCCTTGAAGTTTTTTTTTTTTTTTTATTCTCCTAGTTACTAGGTACAGAGAAGGCAATGGCAACCCACTCCAGTACTCTTGCCTGGAAAATCCCATGGGTGGAGGAGCCTGGTGGGCTGCAGTCCATGGGGTTGGGAGGAGTCGGACACGACTGAGCGACTTCACTTTCACTTTTCACCTTCATGCATTGGAGAAGGAAATGGCAACCCACTCTGGTGTTCTTGTCTGGAGAATCCCAGGGATGGGAGAGTCTGCTGGGCTGCCATCTATGGGGTCGTACAGAGTCAGACGCGACTGAAGCGACTTAGCAGCAGCAGCAGTTGCTAGGTATATGACATTGGGCAGGTTATGTAACTTTTCTGTGCCTAAGTTTTCTCACATATAGAATGATAATAAAGTCATTCGTTGGTTTCCATGGGAGATTGGTTCCAGGACACACAAGTATACCAAAATCCATGGATGCTCAAGTCCCTTATATCAAATGCCTACAACCTATGCACATCCTCCCATATACTTTAAACCATCCCTTTATTACTTATACTATCTAATATAATGTAAACAGTATGTAAAATAGTTGCCAGTGCATGCAAATTTTGCTTTTGGTACTTTCTGGAAGTTTCTTTTTTGTCCTGAATATTTTCAACCTGTAGTTGGTTGGATCCGTGGATATGGAACCCACAGATTTGGAGGGCCAAACTGTAGGAAAACCTACTTCACAAGATTGCTCCTTGAGGCTTAAATTTGCTCAGTTCAGTCCCTCAGTCATGTCTGACTCTCTGCGACCCCATGGACTGCAGCATGCCAGGCTTCCCTGTCCATGACCAAATCTGGAGCTTGCTCAACAAACTCGTGTCCACTGAGTCAGAGATGCCATCCAACCATCTCGTCCTCTGTCTTCCCCTTCTCCTCCCACCTTCAATCTTTCCCAGCAACAGGGTCTTTTCCAGTGAGTCAGTTCTTTGCATCAGGCGGCCAAAGTATTGGAGCTTCAGTTTCAGCATCAGTCCTTCCAATGTTAAGTTTGCTAACATCTGTGAAATGCGTAGGTCAGTACTTGGCACATGAAGCATTCATTGTTTCTAAATTATTTATACACACTTCTGTTTTAGAATTGTACTCTTCACAAAAACTTTCTCATAACCTCTTACAGGAATTTGATGTTTAACAGGTTACAAAGGGGTTTTTATATGGTTCTCAAAGCCCCAGGGATGTGAACAGAGCAGGGATTATCATGCCCATTTTATAGATGAGGAAAATTTAAACAGAATAATCATATGATCCAGCAATTTCACTTCTAGATATATACCCAAAAGAATTGAAAGCAAGAACTCAGCAGATATTTGTACAAAAAGGTGTATAGCAGCGTTAAGTCACAGTAATCAAAAGATAGAAGCAACCCAGATGCTCGTGATGCGTGACTGGGTAAACAGTGGGGTATTAAAATGAAAACAAACGCCTGCTCCTTCTTTCCTCTGATACTCTGCAGAATAGCCCTTGACTTGCCTTTTTTCTGTAACCATTCTCTCTGGGTATATATAAGCAAATATATGTATTTTGCTGGGGGAGGGGAGGAGAGACTACTTCTTTGAAAAGTGTGTGGGATTAACGGTACTATTCAATAACTCTCATTTTTCACTTGATATCCTGTCTTTAAATTCAAAGTAGATGTTTACCTTATTCTTTTTAATAGCTGCATAGTGTCCTATAACTTTCCCCTTTTCCTCCCCTTTCCCTTTTATTAAAAAAAACCTTATTGAGTTATATTTTAGATATAAGAAAATACACCTATTTAAAATGTGCAGTTCATTGAATTTTGACAAATGTATGCAGCCTCCCTGCTAGTCAAGACATAGAATATTTTTATCACCTCCAAAGTTTCCCTCACAGATATTCTCTCAAGAATATGTATGTTCTTTTGTGAAATGACTGTCAGAGTTTTTGCCCATTTGAGAAATGGATTGCTATCTTCTCCCTGAGTTTAAGTGTTCTTTGCATTTATTCTGGACACAAGCATTTTTTCAGGTATGTGTACTGTGAATACTTTTTCCTAGAAGTATGAGACTTGACCTTTCTCTTTCTTGACACTCTTTCTTGAACAATCAAAGCTTTTCAGTTTGTTAAAATTCAATTCGTATTTTTCTCTTATTGCTAGCGCTTTTCTTTCATGTTTAAGAAATCTTTTGGCAGATTTCCAGAAGTGTTAGCCGTCAACACTGGCATGGGCTTCCATGCCCTGCTGGGTCGCCAGTCAGTGGGGATCAGCTGGCACTGTGAGCTCCTTCGAGGGGCAGCCTAACCATCTCCGCTGACTGCTTGGGCAGGGAGAACCTGAGGGCCTACTTCCTGGCCCACCTCCACAAGGATCATATGAAAGCATTAAGAGGCCCTTCCTTGAAAAGAAGGTTGAAGTACAGATGAGGAAACTGAGAAATCAGAGAGGTTAAATAAGTTGTCCAAGATCATGAAGCCAGTAAGCGGCAGGACTCGGACTCCCCCCCAGCTTGAAGGTTTACTTACACTGTTCCCTGCTACTAAAGGGTTGTTGTCAACCACCCCAAAGTACAGATTTGGGGGAGAAACAAATTATATTAACTGAAATTGAAACTCCTACCCAGATTTCTTTCATCTGTGAAGCATCAAGTGAGAAGGGAGAGATTGTTGTGACTCTCTGACCAGCTGGTCCTTGCCCAGAATCAATTATGTTTATATCTCAGGGCAGTAACAGAACTGTCATACCAGGGGTATGTCAGACTGGCAAAAAGAGAAGCTGCCAGAACGGAGCTGTACTCTGAGGGCAGAGTACAAAACATCCAGAGTGTGTACAGAGACACTGGTTTCTGCCGTCCAAAATATTATCAAATTCCCAATCGAGGAGTGTCAGTAAGTGGAATGTTAGAGCTGGTTTGAAGCTGGGTACTTGGTCTGTACCATATGGTATGGCTGAACTGCACAGCAGCTGATGAGTAGGGGTATTCACCAACCTTAGTGAGGAGTTCAGAGTCTAGGTTCATCTGGATAATCTAGACATGTTTAGAAACATGCATGACATCCTTCATAGCATCACCGACTTGATGGACATGAATTTGAGCAAACTCCAGGAGATGTTGAAGGACAGGGGGCCTGGCGTGCTGCAGACCATGGGGTCGCAAAGAATTGGACATGACTTAGCAATTGAACGAAACCAATAATTCTTCATGATGTCATAGAAAACTGCAGCACTCAGATCCATGAATGTCAGCATTCAAAGGCAGAGGAATATTTTCAGTGGAATAAGTTATCCTGTGGACTTAACTTCCCAAAATAGAATTTCACTCCATACCACCAGCATTAAGCCATTCAGTATGTGGTTTGGAGAAAGAGCCAGAAAAACCAATGTCACTGTGAGGACTGAAGAGAGTTCTTACAGAGGTCTGCCCCACCCCACCCCCCGGCTTTTTTTAAAAATTCACTCCTCCTACAATGAGGTTAAAGACACTTTGAGCCACATTTGTCCTGGGAATGTAACCAAACTCAGGTTTCGCTGCTTCCCACTCAAAAGTCAGTACCCAAGGGGCAGTTGTGGGTAGAAAGGAAAATTATTTTTAATCAGAATGCCAGCAATCTGGGGAGAAGGCGAACTCTTGTTCCCCAAAAAATTACCCTCTGAACCAGATTCTGCTCAGTCATGAAAGTTTTTAAAGGGAAAAGGGGAATAATCTTGGTTAATCATTGAGACTGGGATTCAAAGTCAGCCATCTTCCACTGTGTGCAAGTTTGTTGACTCCTTGAGATCTTTCTTTAGATGTTATCTTGTTCACACAGTTGGTTCATGTGATTACTGAAAGAGGAAGCTAGGGGAGAGACCTGGCCATCTGTTAATTACTTAATGCTTCCTTTCTCCTTCTTTGATCTGAGGAAAGAGCCAACAGGTTAGGCAAGGTATTGTGTGATAAAAAGAAAAGTGTGCCAGGGCTGGAGATGAGCAAAGCATGGGGGTACCTGGTTGAAAGTTAGTGACAATGTAGCTTCACTAAAGTAACCAGAAAGGGGGTTTCCTGCTGAGGGCAGTTTCCCGCAAAGAGCTGCTTATATCCAGAGAAGTGAATGACATATCCAAATGTCATTCTAGCAGGCGCAGTTATAGATGAAGTTAAACAAATCTTAAAGCCTTCATGCCAGTCTTCCCAAGGGATGGAGCCAAAGTGTAAACCACTCGGAAAATTGAAGTGAGCTAGAACAATTCACGTGGGCTTTCCAGGTGACTCAGTGGTAAAGAATCTGCTTGCCAAGTCAGGAGACTCAGGAGGTGTGGGTTCGATCCCTGGATCATGAAGATTTCCTAAAGAAGGAAATGGCAACCCACTCCAGTATTCTTCCCTGGAAAATCCCATGGACCGAGGAGCCTGGCAGGCTACAGGCCACGGGGTTGTGAAGAGTCAGGCATGACTGAGTAACTGAGCTCACAGAACAATTCGCGTGGGCTTAGGAGGGTGACAGTGACCTCTTTGATGATCCTCTCCCATTATGTTAAAGGCACAAGGTTCCAAACCAGCAAACTCTTCACCCTGAGCTATTTCCCATGATGACTGCAATATCATAAAACTAGCCTGACAAACTGAGAAAGCACAGGAAAAGCAGAAAGAATGCCAACCTCTCTTTGGGCAAATGTTATAGATTGTGAAGAATCCATGAGTGAGAGTGAAGAATTAGAAATCCCAGTTTCATCTCAAGGATTTTCCTTTAGATTGCTTTGAATTATACAGATCAGTTTGTGGAAAACAGACATTTCAATAATATTGAATCTTCCAATCCGTAAACATTTTAGTCTTCTTTAATTTCTGCCAGTTCCAGTCTTTGTTGGTTTGTTTTTACTCTACTGTTCCTAACTTATTTTGTTAGATTTATCCCTAGGTATTTCATATTTTTGATGCCTTTATACATGATGTATTTAATAATACAAAATCATTTTTTCCCTTGCTTTCAGCATTTAAAAAATGCCATTCTGTTATTGTTTGGCTTGAGATCTTCATTCTTCTAAAGGTGGTGTCTTTTTTCCTCTCTGACTGCTTTTAAGATAGTCTCTTTATGATTGGTTTTCAGCAATTTAATTAAGATATGCCTTGAGGGGTGCTGCATATCCGTTCTGTCAGGTCACAGCACTCTCGGGAACTCACACGTCTCCGAGCACTCTGCAAACTTCTGTAGCTGTTCAGCTGACAGCTCTCCAGTACTTGTTCTTTGCCTGAGTCCCACCTGTGTGTGTATGGCTTAATATCAATATTCAAAGGCTCACCTCACTCTACGCAGGTTTATAGAGTTCTTTCACTGTGTAGCTCTCTTTTCAGTACTTTTCCTCACAAATTCTGGTTGTCTCAGCATCTCTGAAATCTAACCTCCGTCTCCTCTGTTCCATGAAACTATCATACTCTGGATTCACCATATCCGCTCTGAGATTTGGAAAATGCCAGTGGAAAGAAATCTGGGGTAATCATCGTGCTTAACCCACAGCCCTGAGCTAACTCTCATCCAGTGTGTGAACATAGTTGTTCCATTTATTTGTTCAGTTTTCATGGTAGTTTATAAGAGGGTTAGTCCAATATTTTCCTTCCATTTAAAATATCAAAGAAGAGGGAAATTTTCCTTACCCCCATGATTTGTTGGTAGGATGGCTATATACTTTGTCATATATATAATTTATTGTCTAAATCTGAAATCTTTCGAGAGTTAAAGAGTATTCTTAGTAATACATGGACCCAAGGGAGTCCTTAGGTTACGAAGATTCTGAATATAGATGCAGTGGGCCCTTCATACCCTTGGGTTCCACATTTGTGGATTCAACCAATTGCTGCTTGAAATATTCCAAAAAGGAAAAAAAATCCAAAGAAGCTCTAAAAAGCAAAGCTTGAATTTGCCATACAGCAGCAACTATTTACATAAATATTTACATTTTATTCACAACTTTTACGCAGCATTTACATTGTATTAGGTATTATAAGTAATCTAGGGATGATTTATGGAGAAGGCGATGGCACCCCACTCCAGTAATCTTGCCTGGAAAATCCCATGGACAGAGGAGCCTGATAGGCTGCAGTCCATGGAGTCGCGAAGAGTCGGACACGACTGAGCGACTTCCCTTTCACTTTTCACTTTGATGAGTTGGAGAAGGAAATGGCAACCCACTCCAGTGTTCTTGCCTGGAGAATCCCAGGGATGGGGGAGCCTGGTAGCTGCCGTCTATGGGGTCACACAGAGTCGGACATGAGTGAAGTGACTTAGCAGCAGCAGCAGCAGGGATGATTTAAAGCTTTCAGGAAGATGTGCATAGATTATATGCAAATACTACACCATTTTTTATAAGGGACTTGAGGATCTTCAAATTTTGGTATCTGTGAGGGGTCCTGATACCAATCCCTCCCGGATACCGAGGGATGGCTATATAGCATATTCTCTTAAATGCCTGCTCTCAAAATGAGCTCAGTTAGCTTCCGTGCATAATGGAAGTCTAGGGACGGCATACCATTATAGGAACAAATGAGCACCACATTTCTTTGGTTTAACTCTCCAGAGAATCTTTAAAGCCTCTAATAATTTTATTATTTGGGGGAGGAGCTTATTTTTCCTACTATATTTCAAAAAATATGAGTCTTCAAAGGGGTGTAAAGTTAGACTGAAGTGCCAGTCAGGTGTTATATCAACCTTTTCATGTGTGAAACTCAGGATTGTTACAGACAACAGCTGCAGATGATACAAAGACCAACAAAAATCTCTTAATGGTGGAGTTGGTGGTGGCATGAAGAAAAGAATGCTGCATATAACTTCTAGAACTTTGCCAGTTATTTGAAATAAGGCCTTTAACAAGTTACTATACCTGTTTCAACTTCAAAGGCTTCATCTGTAAGTACCAACCTATTGATTTCCTGTTACTTACATATTTCTTACCAAATGCCTGGGGTTGATGACTCCAGATAGAGGTGGCTGACTAAGCCTAATAGCGACTACCCTGCATTGCAGGTTTGCTACATGCCAGGCTTCTGCTAAGTGTGTCACTTGCATTATTTCATTTAACGCTTAAAACAACCCAGAAAGGTAGGAATATTTTGAGTTTAGCAGTGAGGATACTGAGGCTTGGAGGAGCATGAGGGAGATAAAGTCACATGGGTCACTTAACTATTAAGAGCAGAATCCAGGAGGTGTCCATTTGTGCAAATACCAGGGGCTTATCCTTTCCATGTCCTCCTTCCCAAGGACATTGCCTTTGTGGCACGAATGTTAACACACAGGAGAAAGGCAAATGAGGAAGAGGCCAAGGAGTGCCTTTCTTACTGAAGAGAAGTGCTGGTTTAGAATGCTGTACTACCAACAGCACAATTGCTTGACCTCTCTGGACATCAATTTCTTTTTTTTTTTAACATTTATTTGGCTGTGCTGGGTCTTAGTTGTGGCATGTGGGATCTAGCTCCCTGACCAGGGACTGAACCCAGGCCCCCTGCATTGGGAGCATGAAGTCTTAACCATTGGACCACCAGGGAAGTCCCTGGACATCAGTTTCTTAATATGCCAAATGAGAGCACTGGATTAGATGAGCCCTTGTGAAAATTATTTTCTGTGTTTCAATAGTTTCACCTTTCCATGAAGCTGAGTCTTACAAACTCAGTTTCTGAATCCCAAAAACTTCTCAAGGCTTCCTACTTCACAACGCTTATCTTACATGCCACCAGGGGGCGCTATGCAGGAAAGATGAGCCAGGTTATCTTCGCCAAGGAAACCCCTGCTAGGATTTTTCTAACTCTCCCAGGAAAACCTGAGGCTTTCCTCAGACTTAGAAGCATGGCTTCTGCAGAACAGATGCTTGATAAATATTTGCTGATTATAAGGAGGAACAGACCGGGTGAAGACGTGGAGGAGAAATCCAGAGAGCTGGGTTCTGAGTGCTCACCCTGCTGCCAAGAAGCTCTGAGATAGTCACACAGTCGGGCATGGCAGGGCTTTGGTAACTTTTTCTGTAAAAGGAGAATAATGGGGTTACTGGGGGAAATGAAATCATGTATCCAAAAGCACCTTGAGGGGAACTTCCCTGGTGGTCCAGTGGCTGAAATTCCATGCTCCCGATACAGGAGGCCCAGGTTCAGTCCCTGGTCAGGGAACTAGATCCCACACACCACAGCTAAGACCTGGCACGGCCAAATGATAAATAAATGTATATATTTTAAAGTTAATAAAAACACCTTGGAAAGTATAAAGTATTGTATAAATATGTTGTTGTTTATTCACTAAGTTGTATCTGATTCTTGCAACCCCCACGGACTGTAGACTGCCAGGCTCCTCTGTCCATGGGATTCTCCAGGCAAGAGTACTGAAGTGGGTTGCCGTTTCCTCCCCCAGGAGATCTTCCCGACCCATGGACTGAACCCATGTCTCCTGCTACTGAGCCACCGGGGAAGCCATATAAATATGACAAGGAAAGAAATGTCCCTAGGAACACAAACCCCAGAACACTCTACTCACCGGCACATTATCCTCCTTAGTAAATGTTGCCCCCACGCCCTGACACCACGCACTTGTTGCCAAGGGCTTCCTCGTGTGTATCCCTGCTTCTCTTTCCTGATGTCGATGCAGAGACAATTTTTAGCCTAGTTAGGGTCGCTAAGAGTCAGGCATGACTGAGCGACTTCACTTGCACTTTTCACTCTCATGAACTGGCGAAGGAAATAGGAACCCACTCCGGTGTTCTTGCCTGGAGAATCTCAGGGACGGGGGAGCCTGGTGGGCTGCTGTCTATGGGGTTGCTGAGTCGGGCATGACTGAGTGACTTCACTTTCACTTTTCACTTTCATGCATTAGAGAAGGAAATGGCAACCCACTCCAGTGTTCTTGCCTGGAGAATCCCAGGGACAGAGGAGCCTAGTGGGCTGCTGTCTATGGGGTCGCACAGAGTCGGACACGACTGAAGCGACTTAGCAGCAGCAGCAGCACATTCCTGGACATAGGGGCTACTCATGGGGCAGCTGGTTGTTGTATGTCCTGGTTGGGCCTGAGATGTATCCAAATTCTTGCTGTGATAGGGAATTATATACACCCTTGGTGTGTTTTTTTAATCCATTCAGTCTCTGGCATTCAACACGCACCCAGAGATCTCTCTGGAAAAACTGGGGAAACTGGTTTGATTCACACCCATTGGGTCTTCCATGAGCCCTTGATAAATTACATGTTCCTGCATGGCACCTCTTACTTCATTTCCAATTTAGCAAGAAGTGAATCTTAAAATTTAGAAATATGTAACTCATAAATATGCTTTCAGTACTTTCTAGCCCCCAAACACAAATCTCTGCGCTTTTGCTGTCCTGAAATATATTCAGCTGAGATGATATTTTCCTCTTCCTCTTCTAGACTGCCCCACATAGATTAATCTTCTTCAACACCTTTAGAGTCAGACCATTCCTGGAATCCCCAAACTCCAGTGTTTTCCCACTTCCCATTAAAAAGCAGTCAAGTTCCTCCAGAGCCCACGATGTCTACCCATCTCCGTTTGCAGCCCACACTGCTTCTGTGTCTGTTAGCTGCACTGCAGTCCACCTGCGGTTGCCTCTGACTTATGCACATACTCCAGACTCTCCTGCCTCTGCTCCTGTCTTTCCACTCCTACCTGCATATGGCCAAGGCCTGCCCATTCTTCCAGCCAGAGTTTAAATACCAGCTCTTTTTGTGGAGTGATTTCTCCTTCTCAACTCTCAGTTGGTACTATCTGCTCTGGGGAGCCATGGCTTTCTTCTCCTTGTGTCGGATTTATCTTTGTATACCCACAGTATCAGCACATGATAGATGCCCTATAAATATTCGCTAGGCAGCACAGATGAATGGAATTAATCTAAAGAGCCTTTATGGAGTATCCCATTAGGCTGTGTATCAATCCAAAAATTAAAGGTTGTCTTTTCTTTAAAAGTAGTTATTTATAGCCATTTCTACTGTCTTAGTTCCGCAGCTGACCCCTTGCTGAGTTCTCTGCCTGTTTTTGCTTTTTTCCACATTAAATTTACAGTTTACATCAAGCTCGATCTTTTTTCCCTGTTCCCACTGTTCTCATGTCTCTTTACAATGTATGCAATTACATGAGCTGCCTTAGAGAGTGAGATCTGGTTTTAAATCTTGTGATTAACCTTTCACATTAGGAGATTGCCAGCTCCAAATTTCTTCTGCACTTCTCTTGTTTTGCTTTGGACTAATTTCTCTATTTCATCTCTTTTGTTTTGTGTTACTTTGTAACTCGATTCTTGGCTGCATCTGACCAGCTTAGGAGAATTTCTTGCCTTGCTACGTTTTATAGAATGACTCCTTTGCATAAAATCAAACAAATCGATACATGTTGAAAAACACGCTGTGTAAATCTGTCTGGTAAGAGTTTCCAGGTGGTTGCCAGACTTGCAAAGTTCTTGTTATTCTGATATTTTGAACACAGGATCGTAGGAGATGTTTTGAAATTTTACTGAAAATGCAAATTCCATGTATTTGCACTTGGAAAAGTTTCCTAAATAGATAGCTACTTAGCTTTAAATTGGAACATGAAATTGGAAATCTTTTCAAATTCATAAAATGCTGAGTTTTTGGTCTATATCTGTTGAATTCTTATTTTTATCCAATTTTTTTAATTATAAAAAGAAAAAACCCTTTAGAGTTTAGAAGGCCACTTTTGTGTTTATAGTGCAGTAGAAAAGTTTTTTTGCCACTGACCCAGCAAAAATGATAAAGATGTGTATTTTTAAAAATACATACACATGATATATTCCTTCAGGAAATGAATAATATATGAGTAAACAAGATATTTGACTTATAAAGTCTTTTTCTTAAGATCCTTGCAATAACTTCCAAGAATACTTGATTTCCTGGCAGTCTGAATACAACTAACATGAACAATCAGTATTTAGACCTACGAAAGAGGTTCATTTATAGTAATTGGTTATAGACAACAGCCTAGGGTAAAGTTAATTCCAACCTTATCTGAAAACCCTGATAGTGTTAAAATGGATGTCTAATGTGTTATTAGTGATATTTCATCTGAGGACCTTATCAAGTTGCACACAGCAAAGCCCTTGTCATTATTTTTTACTCTCCCAAAGTGACACTTTAATGAAATGTGCCAGCACCCCAGTGTTAGGATATGTTTCATTAATGCCCAGCACTTTTGTTCTATGCTTTACATTTGGAAACAGATTTAAGTATTAAGTGCCTCTAATGTCTGCAGCCAGGGAATCCTTTCCGAATTTGTAACAGTGACCAGAACAGACCGCACTACACTCTCCAAATGGTGCAGTTTTGCATTTGAATGTCTGAATTATCCCGGTTTCTTAGAGACGCCCGCAACGCCAACATCTTAAATCCTCAAAATACTGTCCGCTTCATTGAATGCTCGTGAATCTAAGCATATGTGTAATTATTCTGTAATTCCCCCCAAAATGTGGTTCCTTGGAAATGCATACTAGGTTTCTCCCATTGTAAATGCAATGACTATTTCTTTGTGGCCACTTCTTTAAATACGGTAACAAGCAAGTCTGTGTGTCTGGGTGAACCGCCTTGATAATGATGATTTCTTCCCAAGCTCTCCTTGGGACACCCATTGGAGAAAATATGCCCTGCATTTGTGTAAGAGCTGGGACCCTGATCACAAAAAGACCACTTAAGATGGTGTACATTACAACTAGAGGATTTCTTGCCAGAAACAGGCCTAATGTCACTCACAATGGCCTTAGAAATCGTCTCAGAGAGTAAGTTGGACTTTGCGTGTGTTACTAGAGCCAGCTGTGGTAATCCATGGCTGCATATAGATTTTAGAGAAGAATAGACTCCCATGCTCCTTAAAAAAGCTTTGGATGTGGTCCACCATGGGAAATTAAAATATACACTTTAGAAACTGACAGCTGGAAAGAAAAGTGGTGGGGGGGGGGGGTGGTGGGAAGAAGTCGACCAGACAGTTAGGGTGTATTTTAACTTCGGTTTTTCTTTTAAAGATTTGTGCTTTCTTTGGGAGAACCCAGCAGTGGGAACCACCTTAGGGTTAGAGCAATGGTTGCAAACTGAGCTCCTGAGTATGTGGAAGTCCTTTGCAAATGGTTGATGCCCCGTTCTGACGTGGCTAAGCTGTTGTTATTACAGCCCCTCATTAATTCCAGCGCGAGTCAGTTAATTTGGCCTTTTGGTTTAGCAGAGTGCAGTGGTTTTGTGGATGTTTACTGGTAAATACAACTGAGCATGGCATTGGGAGTTGGTGGGGGGAGGAAGGAAAGTCAACTTGCAGGGTCATAGCTACACTGTGGATAATTTGATAATCACTCCACAGCAGGTGTTTGCATTGAGTAATTCCTCCTCTTGGCATAATTTTGCAATCACTTGGCTTTTCCAGGCCAGGCTGTTCCCGCAGCACCATTTCTAATGGTAGCATTCTGAATGATCTCAGCATCGCGTGAGCAGGAACATTAGCTTCCTCCTGGTCCATGTCAGTTACTTGTTTATTCTTGGCAAGACAATTTTTAGAAATTTAAAATCTGGGAGAAAATGGGGGGTGGGCTGGCTAGAGTAGGAAAATCTGTCTTATTGATTATTTAAAATAATTTTAAAGTTTGAATTAAGGGAAAGATGTTTTGATCTTTTCAAAAATACGCAAGCACAAGTGAAGAGAGGAAAAGTTGGCACTTTTTGCACTGAAGAGGGGAAGTCAGCATCTGGAGGTAGGGGGAAGGAGTCAGGAAATGAAGGGCAGGGGTGGGAAACAGCACTGATAGTAGAGGCCTGTTCTCTGCACTTGACAGACCCTCATGAGTGATGCTGAGGCTGTGTTTCCATTAGATTGAAAAAGACCAATTTTAGGTTATAAAGTAAATTTTAGAAGTTTAAAAGAAATGAAGGCCGCTTATTGCTATTCTCTGGAACTCTGCATTCAGTTGGGTACATCTTCCCCTTTCTCCCTTGCTTTCCACTTCTCTTTTTCCCTCAGCTGTTTGTAAAGCCTCCTCAGACAACCACTTTGCCTTCTTGCATTTCTTTTTCTTTGGGGTGGTTTTGGTCACTGCCTCCTGTACAGTGTTACAAACCTCTGAAACGAAACTCCGATACTTTGGCCCCCTGAAGCAAAGAGCTGACTTGTTGGAAAAGACCCTGATGTTGGGAAAGATTGAAAGCAAAAGGAGAAGAGGGTGGCAGAGGATGAGATGGTTAGATAGCTTCACCGACTCGATGGACATGAATTTGAGCAAACTCCGGGAGACGGTGCAGGACAGGGAAACCTGGGGTGCTACAGTCCACAGGATTGCAAAGAGTGTGACATGACTTACAGACTGAACAGCAGCAGCAAAGAAATGAAAGAAAGACATTATGAGCTCAGGACTCACTATGTCGCTTAGAGATTTGGATCGCTTCCCAAGGAAAGAATGATGTGCATAAGATCAGCAAAAGATTTCTGAGTTCTTCATGTCTGTTTATTTTTAAAGTACTGTGATGTATCATTTATCTGAATGTTATTTGCCAATCTGAAGAGAACACAGATTTAAAACGGCTTCTGAGTGGTCAAAATATGTGTTCCTAAGTCTGCTCACTAACTTTATGACTGACAAAACCCCTCAATACTCACTCAGAGCCTAATTACTTGTACATTACAAATACTTCTAACACACGTGGATATCCGCTTCTCCAGCTCATAAAAGATTAGCAGGAGCATAGCAGATGGGGAACAAATGAGGAGAAGATCTCAGACATACTGGGAGCAGCAAGAAATAATAGCTGACAGCTTGATTGTGAAGGGGGAGACAGAAAATCCATATACAGCGAACATAACGCGATGAAAGCTTAGCAGTCTGGAACCATTAGGGGTTTATAATTTACCAATCCCAGAAGGACTCACTCTGTTGTAGGACAGAATAGAAACTGATGCTCGTAATTATGATTTCGAGTCATCAAGAAAAAAACTGTGTTGTTAAATGTGCCTATCTTTTAAAAAGGCATATTTAGAATAATTTCCACTGGCATTGGCTAACATTAAAATGCCGGTCTTTGTGCTTGAAAAGCTGACCTTTAGTTGTTTGGAAATTTCTATTTATGTGGGGATTATTTTTCTCTCCATAATGCCAAATAATTAGTACATAAAAATTCCTCGTGCTTGGAGTTTGGGCATAGCCAAATATTCTTACTCAAACTGAATTTCGTAACTATAATTCTATCTCTAGTGACACACTGGTATAGTGAGGGGAGAAGAAACACTAAGATGAGCCAGAAAATATTTTTGGTCCCTGCTTCACCTCTGAGATTCCAGGTGTCACGGGGAAAGTCAGTTAACTCTCTGGAGCTCAGTTTCTTACCCATTCAATGGGGCTCTCTGATTCCATACAATTTGACAAACTAAGATTTTTTTTTGATATAGTAACTCAATAAATGATAGGTGATTCTCCATGTGCTTGATTCAGAGACGGAGCACACAGGTTGCCTTCCATCCTGTGGGGATTAGGGAGACTCACCTCAGACTTTATCCTCACCAGCATCCTGCTAAGATAGTCAAAAACGATTCTAAAAGAGCTTGGAGCCAAAAATGTTAATTACCTTTATTTCTGAGTGGTGAGAACGAAGAAGATTTTTCTTTTCTTATGCTTTTTTCATACTTCCAACATTTCTAAAACAAACAGGTATTATGAGGGAAAAAGTAGAGAAGCTATTTTAAAAGCATAGACACAAAAGCGAAAAATTTGAAGCCTTTTAAACACTTAGAGAAATTCAGTCTTAAAGACAGAGCTCATTCAAAATGCTGTTGTTCAGTCGCTAAGTGTCTGACTTTTTGCGACCGCATGGACTGCAGCATGCCAGCCCTCCCTGTCTCTCATTATCTCCTGGAGTCTGCCCAAGTTCATGTCCATTGAATTGGTGATGCTATCTAACCATCTCATCCTCTTTCTCCCTCTTCTCCTTTTACTTTCATTCTTTCCCAGAATCAGGGTCTTTTCCAATGATTAGGCTCTCTATATTGGGTGGGCAAAGTATTAGAGCTTCAGCTTCAGCATAGTCCTTCCAGTGAATACTTGGGACTGATTTCCTTTAGGATTGACTGGTTTGATTTCCTTGTAATCCAAGGGACTCTCAAGAATCTTCTCCAGCACCACAATTTGAAAGCATCAGTTCTTCAGCACTTGGCCTTCTTTATGATCCAACTCTCACCACCATACGTGACTGCTGGAAAAACCATAGCTTTGACAAGACAGGCCTTTGTCAACACAGTGATGCCTCTGTGTTTTAATACACTGTCTAGAATTGTCATAACTTTCCTTTCAAGGGGCAACCGTCTTTTTTAGTTTCATGGAAACTTGGCAACTATTTTCTCTGCCACGTTCGAGACTCTCAAAATCAGTGGCAATTTTTCAGACTGGAGGAGTAAGAGCAGCATCCAGCAACCCAGGGGAAACGACATTAAAAGCAAAGTCCCCAAATAAACAACTACTTGCAACCCTGGACTCCCAGCTGCCTCTGTCTTCTAGATTATCATGGCAAAGTATCCTCCTTGCCAGGAATAATCTTCACTGTGACTTGTCAAACACTAACTAATAAGAAAGGAGCGTTTTTCTAGACTCCGAATCTCTGGGTAATTTCCCCAGGACCATCTCCTCGGGTGATTGTTAGAAAATCTGCAGCCTACCTGAAACCTGTCTAAAAACAGTGGAGAAATAGGAAAGGATCCGGGAGGCTGACAAAGCTCTGTGGATATTTAATGTCCCAGGAAACTGGGCTGCTTGAATGCTAGCAACTTGGAAACCAGTCGACTGCCGTTGAGGAAAAGGGGCCTGGCTGAGACAGCCCCAACTTGGCAACAGCTTGTGGGGAGTAAATCCTCTCACTCAAGGTTTTGCTTAATCTGAATACATTCAGTTTCAAAATCTGCCCTTGATCTAAGCCCCTTAAGCTTCTGGGGGAGGACTAAAGGCCTTCAGGGTCAATGCCAATAACAAAAGATGAGAAAAATGCCCCTTTCCTCATATCTCATTGCTGCGTTCTATAAACTGTTAACTCACTGCAGAAAATGTTTCCTTTCAATGAAGTTGTCTTTGAAGATCCCTCCTGCTCCCTTTACTTTAAGATGACATTCAGTGCTTCGTTTTTTTTTAAGACTTTCAACATGGTTAATAGAAGGAACACCAGACAAAAGGTTAGAAAGCCTGAGTTATAACCCTGACGGTTCCCCACCAGCAGTGGGACGGTGGCAGATCAACTGCTCTGAGCTTCAGTGTCATCAGTGCAGTGAGGGTGTTTGGGCCAGACCTGTTTTTCTCCTAACTGTGGTCTTGTTAACACTTGTCTTTAAAGGTACTTTCTCAGGGATGGGTGTTAGTCACTCAGTCATGTCTTACTCTTTATGACCTCATGGCCCTGCCAGGCTCTTCTGTCCATGGAACTCTCCAGGCAAGAATACTGGAGTGGGATGTCGTTGTTGTTCAGTTGCTCAGCCGTGCCCGACTCTTTAGACCCCATGGACCACAGCACGCCAGGCTTCCCTGTCCTTCACCATCTCCCAGAGCTTGCTCAGACTCATGTCCATTGAGTCAGTGATGCCATCCAACCATTCATCCTTTGTCATCCCCTTCTCCTGCCTTCAGTCTTTCCCAGCATCAGGATCTTTTCCAGTGAATCGGTTCTTCACATCAGGTGGCTGAAGTACTGAAGTTTCAGCTTCAGCATCAGTCCTTCCGTGAATATTCAGGATTGATTTCCTTCAGGACTGACTGGTTTGATCTCCTTGCAGTGCGAGGGACTCTCAGTTGTCTTCTCCAACACCGCAGTTCAAAAGCATCAATTCTTCCGCACTCAGCCTTCTTTATGGTCCAATTCTTACATCTATACATGACTACTGGGAAAAACCGTAGCTTTGACTACATGGACCTTTGTTTGCAAAGTGATGTCTCTGCTTTTTAGTATGCTGTCTTGGTTGGTCATAGCTTTTCTTCCAAGGAGCAAGCATCTTTTAACTTCGTGGCTGTTGTAACCATCTGCAGTGATTTTGGAGCCCAGAAAATGAAGTCTGTCACTGTTTCCACTGTTTCCCCATCTATTTGCCATGAAGTGGTAGGACTGGATGCTATGATCTTCATGTTTTGAATACTGAGTTTTAAGCCAGCTTTTTCACTCTCCTCTTTAACCTTCATCAAGAGGCTTCATACTGGGTAGCATTCCCTTCTCCAGCGAATCTTCCCAACCCAAGGATCGAACCCAGGTATTCTGCATTGCAGGCAGATCCTTTACAGTCTGAGCCACCAGGGAAGCCCATTCCCACAGGTAGGGTGATTATAATGAAATAAGCTTGGTGAACGGACTTCCCTGGTGACTCAGACAGTAAAGCGTCTGTCTACAATGCAGGAGACCAGGGTTCGAGCCCTGGGTTGGGAAGATCCCCTGGAGAAGGAAATGGCAATCCACTCCAGTACTATTTCCTGGAAAATCGCATGGACAGAGGAGCCTGGTAGGATACAGTCTGTGGGGTCGCAAAGAGTCAGACATGACTGAGCGACTTCACTAAGCTTGGTGAACCCTGAAGACCACGTTGCTCCTTGAAGATGCACAGTCTTATTAGCATATTAAAGGCTCTGAGAAGTCCTGTAAGTAGAGAAACTTTTTCAAATGTTTTCAAACCAGTATTTCCCAAATTTCTTTACTAAACTAGGAAGCTCTTTTGTCTGGTAATTCCCACTGTGAAGCCAGAGTCCCTTTCTGCCAATGACATGAAAGGTTCTGTGTCTGGTCTCCATTTTAGCAGTTACTTGAGTGTTTATGTAGAGGGTGTGATCAAAGTCAAGGCATGATACATTTTACATTGTTGGAGGCTCAAGATTGGGAGATAGAATTTATTCATTGGTTTTGGGAAGTAAGATCTGAAGCTACCCAGTAGCTACCTTAGTTTCTGTGGCTGTTGTAACAAATTGTCACACATTTGGTGGCTTAAAACAGCAGAAATGTATTTTCTCATGAATATGTTGCAGGAAGGGGGACCCCTTCCAGGGCCCAACACTGGGCTCTTGTCTAACACTCGGAAATGAATTGTCCAAGGAGACACATGTGCTGACAAAGCAAGAGATTTTATTGGGAAAGGGCGCCCGGGTGGAGAGCAGCAGGGTAAGGGAACCCAGGAGAACTGCTCTGCCACATGGCTTGCAGTCTCGGGTTTTATGGTGACGGGATTAGTTTCCGGGGTGTCTTTGACCAATCATTCTGACTCAGAGTCCTTCCTGGTGGTGCATGCCTTGTTCAGCCAAATGGATGCCAGAGAGAAGGATTCTGGGAGGTGGTCGGACATGTGGTGTCTCCTTTTGACCTTTCCTGAACTCTTCCGGTTGGTGGAGGCTTATTAGTTCTGTGTTCCTTATCGGGACCTCCTATCCAAAAACAGCTCAATGCAAATGGTTACTATGGTGCCTGGCCAGGGTGGATGGTTTCAATCAGTGTGCTTCCCCTAACAGATATTTTATTGACATTGTGTAGTCTGTATACAAATGCAATTGCAAGTATAAAGTTATTACCCAAGTTCCTATGTGTAATATAAGACCCTCTGTCCCAGGCCATAAAAGTGGTATTAATGTAGTAGTGAAATGAGTATGAATTCCATTAATCAAACTATGAGTCCAGACCTGTCACTTAATATCTATATCACCTTAGGAAAGTTATTTAATCTTCAAAACCTCAGTTTTCTCATCTGTAAAATGGAGATAATAATAGGACCCATCTCTGTAGAGTTGCTATGAGGAATAAACGAAATGAGGACTGTAAAGGACTTAGCAGAATTCCTAGTGCTTAACTGTGTCTGACTCTTTGTGACCCTGTGGACTCTTTGTGACCCACCAGGCTTTTCTGTCCAAGGGATTTTTCAGGAAAGAATACTGGAGTGGGTTGACGTTTTCTTTCTGCAGGAAATCTTCCTGACTCAGGAACTGAACCCTCATCTCCTTTGTCTCCTGCGTTGCAGGTGGATTCTTTATGTGCTGAACCATAGGGGAAGCCCAGCACATTGCCTAGATGTAAATACTTAATACCTCCTGGCTATTATGGTAATGTACCTCATCAGGGGTGGAGGTGAGTTCTGGGAGACCCTTAAAGCAGTAAGAGCAATGTGGTAGAGACCTGGAATTGTGGCATATGAGGATGATTATCCTTGGGGGACATGAGATCTGTCTTCAGATATACGGGTATAGGTCTTTGAGCCACAGCAATACAAGATGGCAGCCACCATGGTCTTGGAAATAAAAGTCCCCTGTGATTCCTGGCTGTTGGAAGAACTCAAAGAAGGTCAGAAAGGAGTAAGAGATGGCAGAGTTAGCTGGGATCTAGAAAATAACAATGACAGGACACTTACAAGGTGGACATGGATGATGACTGGGCCACCAAGAACAATTTATGAAAACCAGATATACAGCCTTTAAATAGAATGTGGACCTAAATACCCAGAAGCACCTCCCTTTTGTATGATTTGTAACAAAAATTCATCTGAATGGAGTTAATAATTCTAATGGAGTGGTGGATCCAAGAACCACATCAGTGCTAGCAGAGTGGCAGAATTCTTACAGCATCAGAGTTGTTCTGCAGGAGCTTTGGTGCCTAATGGTGTCTAAAGAAAATGTGAAGCTCTCTCAGCTGCCTGAGACACTCCCTGGTAGTTCAGATGGTAAAGAATCCACCTATGATGCAGGAGACCTGGGTTCAATCCCTGGGTTAGGAAGACTCCCCTGGAGAAGGAAATGGCAACCCACTCCAGTTTTCTTGCCTGGAGAATCCCATGGACAGAGGAACCTGGTGGGCCACAGTCTATGGGGTCACAAAGAGTCACACACCAGTGAGTGACTAACACTTTCACTTTTTCAACTGCCTGAAGGACAGTGTTACAGCAGTTAATCAAAAAGGAAAATCACAGACCCTCCCCTACCCCCTTTCAGTTTAAGCAGTCTTCATTTTCCACAGTATTAAATTTTCTAGATGTCTTGTAGACCTCGAAGTACTGGAAAGAAAGCTCCCATTCAAGGGCTGCTTAAGATACTGTAACTGATGCTATTTTTTTGTCCATTTGAAATGTATGTTTTGCTCTAACAAATCATCCTGTCAAATGTAAGCACTGTCCACATAGTTGAACTTCAGGGGTCAAGAAAGTGTGTTTTAATTGATTCCTATCCTAACTGGTGGGGCACATCTAACTCAGCTGTGAAAAAACACCTCACACAGTCACCTTGCTGCTGGTTACATGGCCTGGGGTCTCTGCCTTCTCCCTTTTCCCCTCCCCCTGCCTCCCTCCCTCCCTGCAGTAGCCCTCAGCTTGGAGTGACTTGCTAGAGTAGACGTGAAGCTTTCCAGTCACAGCCTATGGGATGCTGCTGAATGGGTGAGGGTGCTTTGTCCGCATCCCTGGTCTTTTCTCTAAGTCTTAAATGATGCCCACTCCCTTTCCAAGCCTTTGTCCTTTCTCCCATCCTCCACTGCCACCACTGGCTGAGGCATAGATTGTAACCCCCCCTGCTCTCTTCCTGAGACTGGCCTTTGGTGAGGAATTCAGGACTTTCCCCATATCTTCTCACCCCACTTTAATTGAAGGGTGCTGCTTTTTCCTTCCTCCTCCTCAAGTCCCTTTTTGCACCATCACCACACAGCACTTTGCAATGCCGCTTCCTTGCTTTGATCAGAAGCCATCAGGTAAGGCTGGAAAGGGTCTCTGACCTCCTTCATTTAGTCTTGGAGCCACATTTATTTATTCTTCACAAGATCCCTGGCGGGCTACAGTCCATAGGGTCGGACAGAGTTGGGCATGACTGAAGCAACTTAGCAGGCATGCACCAGCCTGGGAAATGAATATTGGGTTCTCACCCCTGTCACCCTCTGCTGTCATCATCAGCTGACGTGTTTTTGTGTGTGTGTGTGTTTCTTTGTTTTTTGTTTGTTTGTTTTGTTTTGTTTTAAGCTCAGGCTTTGATAAGGAGGAAAGAGTAGTCATCAGGGTTGCTCAGACCTGCCAGCCCTCAGAGTCCTTGGTGGTTACACTTGGAGAAAGGTCCCAGAAAGCACTTGCAAGCACACACAATCTCTCTGAATGAATTGTCTTCTTTTGCTGTAATTGCTTTGCTCTTAAAAATTGAAGAAGTTATAAACGGGGCTCTCATTTGGTCATCCTTGCAATTCATTTAGATCTAATTTGAAAGCTGACAACTGGAACAAAAAGAACCTTGAATTTGGTGCCTACTTTGGTTTTGGTACTGCTGCTTCTCTTGGTTGTTAGCAGGGATTAGGAAAGAACTCAGTGTGCACAGAAGATCCTTGAAACTCCTGGCAAATGGCTGATTTTTCCACTATTCTGTTCAGGACCACTAAATGCTTAGATGTGGATGCATACCAAAATAAAAGCATTTCACTGTGTCCCAAGATTTTATATATATATATATATATATATATAAATGAAATATATATATAAATATATATATATTTATATATATATATATGAAAGGCAATGCCAAAGAATGCTCAAACTACCACACAATTGCACTCATCTCACATGCTAGTAAAGTAACGCTCAAAATTCTCCAAGCCAGGCTTCAGCAATACATGAACAGTGAACTTCCTGATGTTCAAGCTGGTTTTAGAAAAGGCAGAGGAACCAGAGATCAAATTGCCAACATCTGCTGGATCATCGAAAAAGCAAGAGAGTTCCAGAAGAACATCTATTTCTGCTTTATTGACTATGCCAAAGCCTTTGACTATGTGGATCACAACAAACTGTGGAAAATTCTGAAAGAGATGAGAATACCAGACCACCTGACTTGCCTCTTGAGAAATCTGTATGCAGGTCAGGAAGCAACAGTTAGAACTGGACATGGAACAACAGACTGACTCCAAATAGGAAAAGCAGTATGTCAAGGCTGTCTATTGTCACCCTGCTTATTTAACTTATATGCAGAGTAGTACATCATGAGAAACGCTAGGCTGGAAGAAGCACAAGCTGGAATCAAGATTGCTGAGAGAAAGATCAATAACCTCAGATATTCAGATGACACCACCCTTACGGCAGAAAGTGAAGAAGAACTAAAAAGTCTCTTGATGAAAGTGAAAGAGGAGAGTGAAAAAGTTGGCTTAAAGCTCAACGTTCAGAAAACGAAGATCATGGCATCTGGTCCCATCACCTCATGGGAAGTAGATGGGGAAACAGTGGAAACAGTGTCAGACTTTATTTTGGGGGGCTCCAAGATCACTGCAGATGGTGATTGCAGCCATGAAATTAAAAGATGCTTACTCCTTGGAAGGAAAGTTATGACCAACCTAGATAGCATATTCAAAAGCAGAGATATTACTTTGCCAACAAAATTCCATCTAGTCAAGGTTTTTCCAGTGGTCCTGTATGGATGTGAGAGTTGAACTGTGAAGAAAGCTGAGCATCGAAGAATTGATGCTTTTGAACTGTGGTGCTGGAGAAGAGTCTTGCGCGTCCCTTGGACTGCAGGGAAATCCAACCAGTCCATCCTAAAGGAGATCAGTCCTGGGTGTTCATTGGAAGGCCTGATGCTGAGGGAAAAACTGCAATACTTTGGCTACCTCATGCGAAGAGTTGACTCATTGGAAAAGACTCAGATTCTGGGAGGGATTGGGGGCAGGAGGAAAAGGGGACGACAGAGGATGAGATTGCTGGATGGCATCACCGACTCGATGCACATGAGTTTGGGTGAACTCCGGGAGCTGGTGATGGACAGGGAGGCTTGGCGTGCTGTGATTCATGGGTCACAAAGAGTCAGACACGACTGAGTGACTGAACTGAATTGAATGTTCTCGTTGTTTTTCAAGAGCTAGAAATCCAACTTAAACTCAGTTTTTTAGAAAAGGAAATTAGTAACTTTACCCCTAACTTTGGTCTTCCCTTGTGGCTCAGCTGGTAAAGAATCCGCCTGCAATGCAGGAGACCTGGGTTCTATCCCTGGGTTGGGAATATCCCTGGAGAAGAGAAAGGCTACCCTCTCCAGTATTCTGGCCTGGAGAACTCCATGGACTGTGTAGTCCATGGGGTCGCAAAGAGTCGGACATGACTGAGCAACTTTCACTCTCACTTTCACCCCTAACTTAAAAGTTTAGGGAAATACTAACTTTGGGCTTCATTAGATACATGGATTTAGACACTGTCCTTAGGATTTATCTTTTTCTCTCCCCACTCTGGCTATCCTGCCTCTCCTCTATGTTGATTCCATTCTTCGGTAGACTGTCCTCTCATAGTGTAGATTGTTGCCAAGGACACCAAGCTTTCTCTTAACTCCTCAGCAATTCAACCAATTTCCAAAATATCCTGAAACTGGTTTTCCAGGTTGTCAGGTGTCCTGCAGCAGAGGCAGTTTTTCAGATGTGAGCAATCCAGGGTTGAACTCTGAACAACCAAGCCTCGGTCACATGTCTATTCCTGAACCAACCCTGTAACCAAGGATCTGAAATGCTCTGTGTGACCACCCTGGGTCACACCTTTGTTCCTGAGCTGCACCCCAGCCCTCATCTTAATAGTGGGGTGATGGGGTTTCTAAGCACACTCAGGTAGCTTTCCCAGAAGGTGTGGGAATGAATGAAAGACAAATGAAAGCAATATATGTGTGTCCCCTATGGCTGCATTAGGGACCTGGTGGCAAATAGTGAATAGAATCTTTCCTCTACCTGGCTGTTCTGGCTGGTTCACTGAGCCCTCGGTAGAGTCTAGGTGGAGAGAGGCTGAGATTCATTCAGATACCAGTGTATCTGGTTTGTTCAGATATCAGCATTAACATTCTCTAATTCACTCAGATACCAGCATTAACATTATCTGATTCATTCGGATACCACCGTCACCAACATACCAAGATACCAGATACCAACATTCTCTGGGGCTGTCCCCCTCCTGAGTTCAGTGGACCCAAGAGCTCCTGAATATGTATTATCCAACCTGGGACCACTGTGAGAGTGAAAGGAAATAAGTATGCTAGGACATCAGGCAGAAGCCAGGGCTGTCCCAGGAACTCTGGGACAAGTAACTTTCCTATATTCTGCGAGTATTGACAGAACCCTTACTGTGCTGGCTCTGGGGCAAAGCAGCGAAAAGGGTGTCAATTTGGGATGTTTGTTTCAGCTTCTTTCTCTCCGTGAACTGTAGCCTGCCAGTCTCCTCTGTCTGTGGGATTTCCCAGGCGAGAATACTGGAGTGGGTTGCCATTTCCTACTCCAACAAATCTATGAATGCAGGATACTCCCATTTATGTATGTCTTCTTAGTGTCTTTCATCAAACTTTTATAGTTTTCATTGTAGCGATTTCACTGTACAGATCTTTTACCTCCTTGGTTAAATTCATTTCTAAATATTTCATTTTTTGATTGCATTGTAAATGGGATTTTTAAATTTCTTTTTTGATTAGCTTGTTCTTAGTATATAGTATATAGAAACACAACTGATTTTTATATGTTGATTTTATATCCTGCAACTTTACTGAATCCATTTATTAGTTCTAACAACATTTTACTGGAATCTTTAGGATTTTCTTTATATAAGATCACATCGTCTGCAAACAGGGGTAGTTTAACTCTTTCCTTTCCAATTTGAATGCCCTTTACTTCTTTTGTTTGCCTAATTGCTCTGGCTAGATTTTCCAGTGTTTTCTTTTAAATGCGGTTGACATACAATACTACATTTATTTCATGTGTACAACATGGTGATTCAACATTTAAATACATTACAAAATTCTGGTACTATATTGATTGGAAATGAAAGAGTGGGTGCCCTTGTCTTATTCCTGGTCTTAGAAGAAGAGCTTCCAACTTTTCACTATTGATTTTGATGTTAGCTGTGGGTTTGTGATATATGGCCTTTATCACGTTGAGATACATTCCTTCTGTACTGAAGTTGCTGAGAATTTCTATCATGAAAAACATGTTGAATTTTTCAAATGCTTTTTCTGTCTGTTGAGACAATTATACTATTTTATCCTTTATTCTGCTAATGTGGTGTATCACATTTGTTGGTTTGCATACATTGACTCATTCTTGCGACCTAGGGATTCATAAACAAAAGAATGAAATTGGGTCCTCATCTTACATCACCCACAAAAATTAACTTGAAATGTATTAACATGAAACTATTCATCTCCTAGAAGAAAGCAAAGAAAAAGCTTCTTGACATCAGTCTTGGCAATGATTTGGGGAAAATGACACGCATAGCACAGGCAACAAAAGCAAAAATGAACTGATAGAATTACACTAAACTAAAAGGCTTCTATACAACAAAGGAAGCAATCAACAAAATGAAAAGGCTACCCACAGAATGGGAGAATATATTTGCAAACCATATATCTGATAAGGGGTTAACATAAAAAATATATAAGGAACTCACACAACTCAGCAGCAAAAAGCAAATAACTCAATTAAAAATAAAAAATGATGCTGTTGCAGGTGGAAGATGGGATAGATCTGTGGACAATTTTATTTTTATTTCTACTGTGGGGTTCAGCATCATAGACTTCAACTATTATTATTTTCTTTCTTAGAGAATTCTGGACTCTGGATAGAACACAATTTTATTTTTATTTCTACTATGGGGTTCAGCATCATAGACTTCAACTATATTTATTTTCTTTCTTAGAGAATTCTGGACTCTGGATAGAAAGTGTTCTTTTCCTCTTCACTTTGGTACCCGCATTTTTGTCTTTGGCATTGTACTCCTGAGTTTAGGGGACTGAAAGAGTAACTAGAAGAATCCAAGTGCCCTCATATGATTTTGGTGACCTTGTGCTATTTGAAGTCTCTTCAGATTATTTCTTGGGTATATCACCTCTTAAGAATGGATTGCTGATGAGTTTAATTTCATGGGTTTTTTTCTGGAAAAATATGGGGTTCACCAGGCTAGGACTGAATTTGATAAGAGCATTCTAGTAAGTAAAAGTTTAAATGCTTTTCATTTCCTGATGAGAAGGTATAGTCTGTGTAAACTCTAATCGTATTAAAGTATTTCTCAGTCAGTTCAGTAGCTCAGCCCTGTCCGACTCTGCAACCCCATGGAGTGCAGCACGCCAGGCTTCCCTGTCTATCACCAGCTCCCAGAGCTTGCTCAAACTCATGTCCATCAAGTGGGTGATGCCATCCAACCATCTCATCCTCATCCCCTTCTGCTCCTGCCTTTCAACTTCCGCATCATCAGGGTCTTTTCTAAGGAGTTAGTTCTTCGCATTTCTATCAACTGCTTATTATATCAGTAGTCTTTCCTACAGGATTTAATAAACAGTTTATGTGTTCCATCCTCAAAGAAACTTCCTCTCTTAATTTCTATGGCAACTCACTTGTACTGTTCTAAGGACCCTTTTCTTATTACTACCTTTCATTGTATAAGGAACAGTATTTCTCCTTCTAGACTGTAAGCTCTGTAAAGCCTATAACCGTATTTCCCACCTCCAAGTCTCCACCATGTCCTGCGGAGGACAGGCGATCCTCAGTGTTTTGATGGATGAATGAATATATGATTTGGAATTTAGGAGAGAAGGAATTGATGCCTTTTAAAAAAAATACATTAAAAAAAATTTGCAAAATACAGAGACAAACAGAAAATAGACATTATCTATACCCCTATTATTGACAGTCACTATAAATACTTCAATTTATCTTTTTTTCCTTAACATATATTTAGACAATATATTTTGCCATAAAATTGCAATAGTACTTAAATGCAGGTCTGCATCTTTTTTAAACTCCTTGCTATGTAGTTTGAGCATTTCCAAAGTCATTAAATAGTTTTCTAAAACACCATTTTGAATGGCTACATAGTATTTCAATGATGACTAGATAATGATTTACTCGTGGACATTGGATTGATTGTCATATGGGCTATTATAGACATGCTTTGATGGACATCTTTATGCAAAAATAGAAGGCACAATTTGGTATGTTCTTAGAAATAAATTTATTATGCCTAAAGTTTAAGAGTTTTTGATACACATTTTCAGTTCCCTTCCATTTTTCTCCATGTGTACATGTGTGCTGTGTGCTAAGTTGCTTCAGTCATGTCCAATTCTGTGTGGCCTTATGAACTGTAGCCGGCCAGGCTCCTCTGTCCATGGGTATTCTCCAGGCAAGAATCCTGGAGTGGGTAGCTGTTCCCTTCTGCAGCCATTTTTCTTTAAAAGTGTCTCCAAATAGTCATTCAGTAGATGATACTTTATTCACAGGAGTGACACAGAGGAGGACCACCTTACTCCAGAGAGTGACATCTGCACAGCAAGCTGAGTTTAAAAAGTGCTTCTCTCTCATTTCTTTTGCACCTAGGAGCTATTTTCTACTCAAGCAGGCATTATTTCCATCTTACAAATGAAAAAAAAAAAAAAAAAACCCTAAAGCTTGAGAAGATTAAATGATTTGTTCAAGATCTTATAGCTCGTCAGAAGTTTTAAGTTATTTTCAGCCGCACATGTTCGAGACACAAAGAGGAGATAGGGGTGTAGATGGAAGGACAAATTCAACAGATGTAACATAAAGAACCTTTGATGGTTGGAAATAGAACCTCTAAGGAGAGAGTGGCACATTTTGTGAATAGACAAGTGAAAAAAACCTTTTGGAGCTAGGGCTGTCAATTTAGATTCTAGGAACATTTCACAAAGGGTAGTCCCTTAAACTTAAACTCCTAAACCTCAAAAATACTATCCAGAAATACCTTGATAACTTTTTATCTTTGTGATCCCCTAATTATGTCTGGTTGGAGATTGCATTCTAGGCTAGAAGTGATTTTATAAGGAGGAAAGGTTGTCTAGAACTGGTTTTAGGTCCCCAGGCACTGTCAGAGTTAGATGGGACTTTGGAAATCATTTTAATTCCCTCATATAAACTAAGTCACAGAGAGAAGTAACTCACTCGGGGTCATACAGGTTCTACACAAGATCACACAAGGGCTGCATGGTGCAGATCTAACACGGTTAAGTACAGAGAAGGAAACAGGTTAAAATAAAGCAAAGCAATATTTTTTAAAGGTCTGTACCAAAGGAGGTCTTAATTCACTTAGCACAGTATGAGTATTCCTATTGTGTTACATCCAAATGCAATTTCAATTTACACATAATGCAAGGAAATGCTATGTAAATCCCTCAAATAAGCTTTCCTGTTTTTTTTTTAATTACACTTCTTCTTCTTCTTTTTTTTTTTTTACTTTTAGTTAAATGATTTACTTAATAGAATCTTATTAGAGTCATACAAATAAGAAAAGAGAGTCATGTATTACCAGGCATCTTAGTAAAGTGTAAGTAAATCAGATCAGTTGTTTCTGAAACTGGTTGATTTTCAAAATCACTTGGAGGACTTTTTGAATAAACAGATTGCCAGAGTCCCACTCCAGGGATTCTGATTTAGTAGGTCTGATGAATTAGACTGCTTCCTCCCAAACTTATTTTTTAAAAAAGAAAAGATTTTCGATTGTAAACTGGATCCTTGAAAATAAGATCATGAATTCGCAAGAAGTCTTAATACATAACACAGAATGCCTTTTTTTGAAATGTCAAAGTCAAGTGACCATTCCTGTTTAAAAATTAATTTGGGGTGACAATAGATACTAAATATCCAAAATGGCCCTGTACTTAGAAATGTCTGAAAAGTTAAGTTAGGAAAGCAGTAATAGCCAATAAATGGATTTTCTGTTGTATAAATGTTTATACAGATGTTGTAAGTGAGACTTTTCGAAAAAACCCATAGGTTGCTGACAGCAGCCAACTTTGCATATGTGTGTTAACAGGAGAATGTGCTGTGTTTCAGATGAATGGGGACGCGGGTCTAAATGACTTTCAGATTAGCTGGAACAGATGGAAGGGTCACAGTTGAGCAACTTGACACACCAGCATAAAGGCAACGTTGGAGTGGAGTTCATTGCCTCTGACAGATACTGTCAGTCAACCCCAGCGCTCTCTCAAGTTAACCAACAGCGTAGGCCTTCAAAGATTTTTAAAAAAGAATGATTTTAAAAAGTATTTTGAGAAAAGAACTGGAACTTATCTTTTTCCTTTTTAGGACACAACTCTGTCCGGGACCCACTAAGGATTTTAGAAACAAAGCATTAGATTATAGACATTTGGAAACTAATATGCTAACACTTGGAATTAGGGCCTTTCAGTAATAAATCATTTTGTAAAAATTTTGTCCACATGGTGGCTTTCGAGAGTCTTGTTGTTACACTAATTAAAACACAGTGCAGAATACCAGAATGAAGGAAATGCATATATTTTTCCCTTAACTATTCAGCATGTATTTTGATCCACTGTTGTTATAACAATGAAGTGAAGTGAAAGTCACTCAGTCGTGTTCAGTTCTTCAGCGCCCCATGGACTGTAACCCACCAGTCTCCTCTGTCCATGGGATTCTCCAGGCCAGCATTCTGGAGTGGGTAGCTGTTCCCTTCTCCAGGGGATCTTCCCAACCCAGGGATAGAACCCAGGTCTCCTGCACTGCGTCTAAATTCTTTACCATCTGAGCCACCAGTAACAATATGTACAAGCAAATACTAAGGTATACCGCATTTATGTTATTTTTTCTAGGTCTAACTTTTTAACTTGATATGTGTTAAACTCTGCATGTAAATGCTTAAAAAAAAAAAACAACAGAAAGCTTCAAGAATAAGATGGGACTTGGAGGTAGCCTTGCCCCCTCAGGCCACTTAGGGGACCCTTAAAGAGTCTAAAGACTCCCTCAGACCATCAGTACCAGGTGGACTCACTGTAGAAAGCTACTGTTTTCTTGCACGCCTCAACACTACTGGTTAATCCAAATTAACACATTGGTTCCTAGGTGCTTCTATGCATGTTGCTAGAAAGGTTGAAATCCTGGAAATTTCAGAAAGATTGCAAAAAAAAAAAGAAGGAAAAGAATGCTTACTGTTTGCAACAACATGGATGGATCTAAAGGATATTATGCCAAGTGAAATAAGTCAGATAAAGACAAATACCATACAGTTTCTCTTATATGTGGAATCTAAAAACAAAGCAAATGTAATGCAAAAGAAACAGATGCATAGATACAGAAAACAAACAGGTGGTTGCCGGAGAGGAGGGGTTGAGGGGATAAGTGAAATAGGTAAAGGAGATTAAGAGGTACAAACTTCCAGTTATAAAATAAGTCACAGGGATGAAATGCACAGCGTGCGGAATATAGTCAATAATAATATAGTAACTTTGTATGATGACAGATAGTAACTAGACTTATCATGGTGATCATTTTTCCTGTGTAGAAATACTGAATCTCTATGTTGTGTGCCTGAAACTAGCACAGTATTATAGGTCAGTTATACTTTAGTTGAAAAGAAAAGAAAAGTGTTTGCTATTTGCACATTAGGGAGGGACTCTGATTTTCATCGTTGGCTGACTGTGGGCTCTTAATAGTCCTGTGGACTCAGAGTGCCCATGGAAAGCAGAGACAAGATGCTAATTTTAGAAGGGAATCTTGCGCAATATATGTCATGACTAAGTGATTACCCTTGTAGCTTGATCTCCATTTGCGGAGGCTAGCATCCATTTGAAAAATAGTGACTTGAGAAGCAGATGAGTCATTGGAGCATCCTGCTGATGGTATTTCAATGACTCTAGTGGCATTTTAGGAGCTTCCCGGGTGGCACTAGTGGTAAAGAATCTGCCCGCCAATGCAGGAGACCTAAGAAGTGCAGGTTCAACCCAAGGGTTGGGAAGATCTCTTGGAAGAGGGCATGGCAACCCACTCGAGTATTCTTGCCTGGAGAATCCCATGTACAGAGGAGCCCGGCAGGCTACAGTCTATAGGGTCGCACAGAGTCGGACACGACTGAAGTGACTTAGCACGCACGCACACACAGTGACACTTTATAGCCTAAAGACATTTTCATTGGACCATGGGCTGTAGCCCAAAGCTTCAAAGGGTGGAATATGATTCCCTTAACTTTGTGCTTATCCATTCATAGCATTACCATTGCCTCCACAAACAATGATCCATCTTTGAAAATCTCTTATTCATAGCCTAGAAGAGACAGTCCAGAGAACTTCATGATTCCAGCCTAGTCACAGCCACTTTTCTGATGTAGACACTTGAATCAAGCTGAGATTGAGTGGGTCAGCAGTGTTGTTCATTGGAGTTGTAGGCATGCAAAGCAGTCAACATGTCTACCCAAAGCTTCATGCAGCTAGAATTTTGAAAGAATAGAAACTAAAAGTTTTGCAGAGGAAACTAATCTGTAAGAGGAAGAGTAGATTAGATATGGACAAAGGAGTCAAGGTGAGAGATCTGCATGGCTCCAGGTAGAGGAAAAGAATGGACAATTGTTCTGTTCTCACAAGACCTTGCTGTGCATTCTGCAGTTGGATTGTGGGAAATTCATCTTTATCCTCATGCTAAACTTACTTAAATTAATTTGACGAAGTTTCTGTTATGTACAAGCAAATATTATGACAAAACTATGACATTTCCATTATTCCTTTAAATTAAAAAAGTTTATGGAGCACCTACCACCTACTATGTAACTGACATTGTGTCAACCTTTAGGACTACAGTAATGAAAAGGCAGTGATAGACTCCTAAGCAGTTTACAGTTCATGCTAGTGTGTCTTGTACTTTCCCAGCCGTCTTTTCCAAGCCACTTGTGGGGCTTGTACTACAAATCTAGAGAAGTAAACCAAAGTCTTCCTTTGCTTCCACCTCTCTTCCTTTCTCCATTCATTTCTTTGCTAACTGGCCCTCTAAGTGCCAAAATGCACTCACTCTGGGTGATGCCAAGGAGGCTCTTTTTCCCATTGTGTTCTGCCTTCCCTTATTTATTTATTTTTTAGCCATGCCATGTGGCTTGCAGGCTCTTAGTTTCCCGACCAGGCACCTCTGCAGTGAAAGCACGGAGTCCCAACTACTGGACAGCCGGGGAATTCCCTCTGCCTTCCTACCTTAAAACTTCCTTCTCCATGTCCAATTTTCATAGGTCCCTGCTAAAGAATGACTATGTATTAATGACTCATACCTGTGGATGAGTCATTAATGAATTATTGTGGCATTTGTGTCACTTATCTGTTCTAGGGGGAACAACTATTAAATATCTTTTTATTGTGGTAAAATACATATAATCTTAAAGTTGAATATTTTAACCATTATAAGGTGTACAACAATGGCATTGGTACATACACATCACCCTTATCTAGTTCCAGAATATTTTTATCATGCCTCCCCTCCACACACACACACACCTACCCACTAAGCCCTTACTCTTCATTGACCCTCCCCCAGCCCCTGGCAACCATTAATCCACTTTCCGTCTCTATGGATTTGCCTCTTCTGGACTTTTCATATCTACAGATTCATAAAATACGTGGCCTCTGTGTATGGCTTCTTAACATTTTCAGGATTTGTCTATGCAGCATTATAGATACTGGGCTTCCCTAGCGGCTCAGTTGGTAAAGAATCTGCCTGCAATGCAGGATATCTGGGTTCGATCCTCGGGTCAGGAAGACCCCCTGGAGAAGGAAATGGCAAACCTACTCCAGTATTCTCGCCTGGAGAATTCCATGGACAGAGGAACAGGGAAGGCTACAGTTCATGGGGTCGCAAAGAGTCAGACACGACTGTGCAACTTTCACTTTCATAGATACTATTTCATCCCTTTTTATGACTAAATAATATCCCTTGTATAGGTATAACACATTTTGTTTGTCCATTCGTCAGCCGAAGAATATTTGGGTTGTTTTCACCTTCTATTCTGGCTATTGTAATGAGGGCTGCTGTGAACATTCATGTACAAGTTGTTATTTCAGTGAATGTATTTCTAAAGAGAACTTGATTATATAGAAAAATTACAAGATATTCTTAAAGTGAGTAAAAGCCTATGAAACTATAATTAGAGTCTGATTCAATTTTGTATTTTAATATATAGAAACTAGATGAATAGAAACATCTCTGAAAGATTCACTTAATTGTTTCTAAGTCACAGATCTGTGGATAAATTCTTTTATACTTTTCCAACTTTCTATAATTAACACATATAATTTCATAACAAGGAAAATCAACTTATTTAGCAACTTATCTAAGCAACTTATTTAAAAATGAGTGCTTAGGGGTGAGAAAATAGAGGTAGTGAGGGCTCCGGCTGTTTTGAGGACCATGTCTGGTGCAGGAGATGCTCGGTGATGCAGTACTAGTGGAGGATGAATAACTGGAGGACTTTTAAAAAGATAGGTAACTTAAGCATATCTTCAGTCTGCACAAAAGGATCTGGCAAAGAGTGAAAGTGTAACAATATAGGGAAAGAGGAAGAACAAGGTCCTGATCTTAGAGAAATCAGAAAAGGACGAGATCAGGAATAGAGACGGGCCTAAGAATGGGAAAAGATCCATCTTCCTCTTCAATGAGAGGGTGTTTTGATGAGAGAGCAAGCCACATAAAGATAAACTATAGGTATATAGAAAAAGTTTGAGGGGTTTCATACCTAATACACTTAATATTCTTGGTGAAACAGGTTAAGTCAGATGTTGGAAAGAGTAGGATAGATTGTGTTGCAAACTTGAGTAAAAATAATGACAGCTTAGCATGTTTAAGGGGAATAATCAGGGACACCCAGACTTCTGCAGCACTTAACCTGCCCTTTATCGCCTTCACTGTATTCTAAAATCCATTAGTTATTCTTTCCTTGTTTAAGAAAACTATATGTAGATTTTATCCCTTTAATTGCCAAATTGATCCTGTTTTATAGATGTAATAGCTTCTAGAGCATATTGATAATACAATTTGGAGATTTTTTATAGTTCTGTTTTGCTTTTAGGGCTGTATATCATCTCATATCAACCCTTTCTTTGGAACTGCTTAATATTGCTATATATCCAAAAAGTTCTTTCCCTTTGTTCATCCTTACACTTGGAAGCCTTTATTTGTCCAGTATTGAGATTTCTATGATTGATCATGTGTCACCTTTATATACCTCTTTAAACTCAGATGAAAGGGAACATACACACTTCAGATTTATATAGTGTTGCTTTTTCACTCAGAGTTAGGTTGGACTGTATCAGAGATATGAAATAACATTATTTGAAATGAGAGAGAGATTTGTGTTGTATGTCAAGATCTGAAAAGAATCATTCTAGGGCTGGTAAGGCAGGTCCCTCCAAGTCCTGAGAGACTCAGGCTCCTTCTGTCTTTGCCACAATCAGGGTGTGTTTCCTATGCCCATGGTTCAAGACACAGTTCCAGCCACCACACCCACATTCCAGGTAGCAAGATAGAGGAAAGGGGAAAGAAGAGACTAAGGGAAGTTTATGGAAGCTACCGCATGATGCTTTTACTTCCATTTCATTGGCTAGGACTTAGTCACATGACTGAATCCTACCTGCAAGGCAGGTTGGGAAATGCACATTATATTCTAAGTGGTCATCTGCCTCACTAAACAGTTCACTGTTTAGCAGGGAGAGGGGAATTGTTATGAGGGGCAACCCATAGTTTATGTCACTCAGTGATCAGAGAAGTCACTTCATCTACTGTAGTAGAAGGAAGCGGTCACCAGCTGTGTCAAGGAAAGGATACTGACTTGTGTGTAAGATGTTTCTTCTTCGGGTATAGTTGTCTGAGTTAACCTCACTCAGTCTCATCTCTAACTTACAGGACTGCTCTTTCAAGGATCTACCTTTGGCTGGGTTCTTTGTGCATTTTGACTGACCATTCATCCATGTCAGGTGTGGTCTTTGCAATAGGATTCCCATTCCTTTTGTGTTATAGCATTCTGGCTTTCTACAGGCTTTAGGAAGTCTGAAATTTTATTTACTTTATTGATTTCCCCCAGGAAATGTTGCAAGCTAGAGGTTGCTATCTGGGTTCCATTGGGGTTTCTTCCATGGACAACTCATGGCATTCTGGTGGGCCATCCAGAAACATGGTACTGCTTGTATTATAATCTGTAGTAATTAGAAATTATAAACCAATACAACTAACTTTAAGGAAGGAGGAGTTTTTGTGAGGATGCACAGAAACTGAATCTGGTACCAGAAAACCACCAGTACCTCAGGTAGCTGCTCTCTTGGTCTCTTCGATGAGCCATGTGGTTTTTCATAATGATGTTCATCCATGTCTGGTCCAGGTTCCTCACTCTCTATCACCCAGAATCCTCCTAGCCTCAGTGAACCTGTGGTCCCAAGCAGGCACCCCAGCCTCAGGTTTGCCTCAAGACTCTTCTGTTCAGCTGTAGCAGCTACTGTCTTGTTCTTGTTCATCACAGAAGAATCTGGATTGACCCAGCTCAGTTTTGCTAAAAGGCTTTTTAGGCATGAGCAGGGTGAGGAGCGCACAGTGCCGAACATGGCTATTAAGAGCAGTGGGGACTGTAGCTCTTGCTGGGCTTGTCTGCAGTTGCTTGTAACCTAGGTTGTCTCCAGGACTGTTCATATCCATTGTCTTCTTAGCCAGCAAGAATAAATGCCAGCCTC
Source organism: Capra hircus (assembly GCF_001704415.2). Taxonomy (NCBI): domain Eukaryota; kingdom Metazoa; phylum Chordata; class Mammalia; order Artiodactyla; family Bovidae; genus Capra; species Capra hircus. The sequence goes on along the minus strand of NC_030836.1, from coordinate 24,052,989 downwards.
CTTAGTCATGCATTCAAGGCTGCACCCTCTTAAATGTGCCCAACTTACTGAGCATGCCTCCCACTCTCACTCTCTTTGCCAGTCTTCCTGGACTATTAACTGGAAAACCTACCATAGATAGTGCCACCTCCAGGCCTTTGCTCACACCGTGTCTACCTTGCCTTCCCCACTCCTGTCAGCCTTCAAAGGCTAGCCAGAGTTGCTCTTCCTTTATAACAATAACAGCTACTGCTTGTTGAACATCTGCCGAGAGCCAGGTATTCTCCCATATACTTTACATTTAATCCTCCCAACTTACCTATCCTTGGAGAAGGAGATGACAACCCACTCCAGTATTCCTGTCTGGAAAGTCCCGTGGACAGAAGAGCTTGGCAGGCTATAGTCCATGCGGTCGCAAAGAGTCAAACACAACTAAGTGACTAACACACACATACACACTTACCTTTCAGAGTAGGTATCATCATTCCCATTCTACAGCTAGACAAAAGAAGGATTGGAGGAGTTAAAGTACTTACACAAATTCATGCAGGGAGTAAATGTCAAAGTTGGAATCCTGGCCCCGGAGTCTGATTCAGAGACTTTACTTTTTCTTAAACCATGCTAAGCCGTGAAGAATTTCCTGGTAACTTGAAACCCCAGTTTTCTTGACCTGTTTTGAAGAGTGCTTGATGGCTATTCTGAATGACTGATTTGACATTTAATAGATGATACGGTTGTCTTTTGCGGTGTGAGCCTTCCTTCCTCAATTAAACTCTAAACCAATGGTTCTCAATGGGCTGGCACTGCCTCTCAGAGGCATTTTGTAAATATTTATGTGTGGTGACTAGTGATCACGTTGATTGGCGAGGACTGCTGTCATATACTATGCAGAGGCAATGCAGAGGATAGTCCCAGACAATAACTACACCACAAGTCACAAAATTTTGTGGTATTCCACTAGATGTTCAAGGTTAAAAACTTTTTATAATTGTCTAAGGCTCATACCTAACTCTGGTTTATTTTTATTTTTTATTTATTTTTAATTGAAAGATAATTGCTTTACAGTATTATGTTGGTTTCCACCAAACATCAACATGAATCAACCAAACTCTGTTTTACCTATTTTTTGTTCTTGTTCAGTTGCCAAGTCACGTCCAAGTCCACAACCCCATGGACTGCAGCACGCCAGGCCTCCCTGGCCTTCACCATCTCCTGGAGTTTGTTCAAGTTCATGCCCATTGCATTGGTAATGCCATACAACCGTCTCATCCAATGTCACCCCCTTCTCCTCCTGCCTTCAATCTTTCCCAGCATCATAGTCTTTTCCAGTGAGTTGGCTCTTCATATCAGGTGGCCAAATGATTGGAGCCTGTAGACACCAAGTAATCTTTGCACAGTTTAATACACAGAAAATTTCTCAGGAATGCAGCAACCATTGTTAAAAAACAAAGAAGGGCTAATATATATATATATATATATATTGCTCTTCATAATTTTACTGTTTTCTGTCAAATCTCAATATGAGTCAGCCATAGGTATACATATACCCCCTCCCTTTTAAACCTCCCTCCCATCTCCCTCCCCATCCCATGCCTCTAGGTCGATACAGAGCCCCTGTTTGATTTTCCTGAGACATACAGCAAATTCCCATTGGCTATCTATTTTACATATGGTAGTGTAAGTTTCCATGTTATTCTTTCCATACATCTCACCCTCTCTTCCCCTCTCCCCATGTCCATTTTGTTTAGACTGGCCTTTGACTAAGAGTGTTCAACCACTTCAGAAAATTACATCCACTGATGGCAACACTACTTGTGGTGCTTGATTCTCCAGCAAAATACAGGTCTGTTGGTCTACTTTTATAGTGACCGCATTTACAATAATCCTACATGTAGATAAAAACTTTTGATCTCTCATAACTTTAGTGTAAGCTTCCTCAAGCATTTACATATTTAAATATATGCTATTATAAATTATTTTCCTTTTATTTCTCCTTTATATCTCTGACAGGGTATCCCATGGTTTTTTGTTAAATTATATATGTAGGTTGTTGTTGTTCAGTTGCTTAGTCACATCCGACTCTTTGCGACCGCATTGACTGCAGCACGCCAGGCTTCCCTGTCCTTCACCAACTCCTGGAGCTTGCTCAAACTCATGTCCATTGAGTCAGTGATGCCATCTAACCGTCTTGTCCTCTGTCATCCCCTTCTCCTCCTGCCTTCAATCTTTCCCAGAATCAGGGTGTTTTCTAATGAGTAGGCTCTTCACATCTAGTGGCCAAAGTTTTGGAGTATCAGCTTCAGCATCAGCCCTTCTAATGAACATTTAGGGTTGATTTCCTTCAGGATTGACTGGTTTGATCTCCTTGCAGTCCAAGGGACTCTTGAGAGTCTTCTCCAAACCCACAGTTCAATATGTAGCTTATATCATATATGATAATGTGTGTGTATGTTCAGTCACTCAGTCATGTCCAACTCTTCACGACCCCAAGGACAGTAGCCCGCTAGTTTCCTCTATCCATGGAATTTCCCAGGACAGATTCTTCCCAGGCAAGAATACTGGGAGTGGTTTGCCATTTCTGACTCCAGGGGATCTTCCTGACCCAGGGATTGAACCCACGTCTCTTGCATAGGCAGGCGGATTCTTTATCAGTGAGCCAGGGAAGCCCTGGAAGGTATCTGATAATACCTATAGATTGTTTTAGTATAGTGAAAGGGATGTTAGCACTATGTATGGAGAGAGAAAAGGATGAAGAGGCAGGGCTGTGAGCCCTGGGAGGGCAAAGACTAAGTCTTATGCTGGTGTAACTCCTCAGGCCTCCCGGTGGAACTCTGTGTGCTTTGGAAAGAGGTGAGCATTTTGGGGATAAACTGAGAGCAGGAGGTGGCTCCAAACAAGACTGAAAGTCCCTTTCTCTCAGAGTTTACTTATGTTTGAAAACTGAATGGCAATGCAGTATCTCTTGTTCCTGAACATGCCTCTCGGGCCCACACTTTTGAGCTTTGACTGTTCCTCCACCTTGAAGCTCATTTCCTCTTTCAACCGATCTTTGCAAGAACAAATCCAGATTTATCTTTTAAGGCACAATTCAAGAGGATTTTCCTGATCCTATCCTTTCACCTGCCGATTCTTGAAAATTGGACTCATCTCTTCTTTCTGTACTCCCACAATATTTTGCCTGTGCCTCTGTTGTAGCGCAGTGGGTTTTTTAAACCATGTCTTAGAGTTCTTTGTATGTAATCTGCTTATCCTACTCTGAGGGTGAGTTCTTGGCCATGCGGATCTTTTATTGACTCATTTCCATATCCCCATACATGGAAGTGTTATGCCAAGGTCCAAATCCCCAGAACTGAGAGAACAAGACATCCACGACAATGCAAACGCAAAAAGGGAATTTATTGCTAGCTCGAGCTAGGACCCCAGCCACATCCAACACAGTGGAATAGAGCCAGAGCCCTGAGCCCTGGCTTACAGCAGTGTTTATAGGTTTAGGACAAAGACAGGGAATTGGCAAGGTTGGATTGGTTACAAGGGCTTCTCTGCATCTACTAGTTGGCTAGATTTTTGCATGTGTGGGCTTTCTTAGGAGATTCCTATCCTTGTCCCGATTGGCACAGACCAGGCTACGGGGAGCATGCTGACAGGCTGAGTCCTCCTGTCACCGGCGGGGGTAATTTTGATCCCGCCTGGGCAGTGTCTCAGCTGTTTCCGGGATGCTTGCTCTGGCCTATTTTAGTCATGGCCTCTATCAGGCCTCAACAGGAAGAGTGGCTTCCCAGATGGAACTAGTGGTAAAGAACCCTCCTGCCAGTACAGGAGACATAAAAGGCACGGATTCTATCCCTGGGTCAGAAAGATCCCCTGGAGAAGGGAATGGCTGCCCACTCCAGTATTCCTGCCTGGAAAATTCCATGGACAGAGGAGTCTGGTGGGCTACAGTCCATAGAGTCGCTAAGAGTCGGATACGACTGAGCAGCTTAGTGTACACACATGCGCGTATTGCAGAGGACCGGGCACAGAGTAGGTGTTCAGTAGACAGCTGAGTGAGTAAGTGACTACTCACAAGCAGTCCTGCTGACAGGAAAGATGTCTCAGAGTGATGGGTTCTCTGGTGTGGGTTAGAATTGGGGTGGGATTCCCTTTGAACAATTTCCCCCAGGACTTTACCTCAGAGAGCCTTGTGCTGATCCTAAAGGGGGACCAACTCGAACAGGACACAAATGCCTTTCTTCTTGTTAAGAGAAAGAGTGCTCACGTGCTCCGTGAGGGAGTCTCCTTCCTAGCCTCCAGCTCTCTTGATTTTAGAAGTTCCGATTAAGAATCTGCCTGCAGTGTAGGAGATCCAGGTTCGATCCCTGTGTTGGGAAGATCCCCTGGAGAAGTAAATGGCAACGCACTCCAGTATTCTGGCCTGGAGAGTTCCACGGACAGAGAAGCCTGACGGGCTACAGTCCAGGGGGTCTCGAGAGTCAGACACGACTGAGTGGCTAAACCAGCACCAGCACACACCAATCAGCGTGTGGATCAAAACCTTGTGGTTTCAGCAAAGGAGTGTTGCTGCACCTGATATTTCAAAACAAAGACCTCAGAGATGGGTCACCTTGAAGTTTGCATTTTGTGCTAAAGATATTCCAGAGGAAATGCTGGGGGAATGAGAAGAGGAAAGGAGATTGCCCCCACTTTTGGCCTCATTTTCCTCTAAATGAGAAATCTCTAAAAGGATCTCTCTATCTTTCTGGTAGGGAGGCAGCAAAGCATTTGTTTTGTTTATTTCACACAATAAAGTAAAAGTTGAACAAAGAATAAAAAGAACAGCAATACAGAGTCTTATATAATATTCTTCCTAAGTGCTCTCATGCCTCAGTGATCTTAAAAGAGGCCTATGAAGTCATGGGGAATATTCACTTCCATTTGAATGAGGACATATAACAAACTGTGTCCACCTAGGGTGTTTCAAGAGACAGATGAAAAGTGGACTTCCCTGGTGGACCAGTGATTAGGAATCCACCTGCCAGCCAGTGCAGGGGACACAGGTTCAATCCCTGGTCCAGGAAAATCCCACATGCCACAGAACAGCCAAGCCCAAGAGCTGCAACCGCTAAGCCTGTGCTCCACAACTGCCAAAACCCATGAGCCTAGAGCTTGTGCACCGCAAAGAGAGAAGCCACCGCTGTGAGAGGCCCTCGCACCACAAGGGAGAGTAGCTCCCATTTACCACTACTAGAGAAAGCCCAATAGCAGCAATGAAGACTCAGCACAGCCAAAAATAAATAAAGCCCCCAAAGTTTAGAACGCACAGAGAGAGATGAATTAAAAGTAATAAGGAGGAGGTCGTGTCTCCTTCACTGAGAAGCCAGCTTAGAAAGATCTGGATGGCAGTTGGTCAGTGTCAGAGGCCAGAAGACAAGTCTTCAGCAGCCAAAGACTGGCCTCAGAGGGCCTCTAAGAGTCTGCAAATCAGAAGAATAACAAAAGGAAAACAGTAATAGTATAGTAATAAAAACTAACATTTATTGAATTCTCTGGGCACCATGGAAAACACTTTACATACATGATCTATTTGAACCTTGGATAGAAAGGAGCCTATGAGAGAGGTTGTTATCAGCCCTACTTTATAGATGATTGTGACAGGCAAGTGACTTGCCCAAGGCCCCACACATTAATAAATGGTGGATCTTGGATTCACAGCCGGTGTGGTGCTCTTCCAGGACACTCTGAGGACAAACAGCCCCTGGCATGTCCCATAGGCATGCACTTCATTTTCAAAACCAAAAGAGAGAGGACTCAGATAACGGAGGCTTTTTTCCTTTATTAAAAAAAAAAAAACAGGTCTCCTGCAACCTAAATAAATAAACCCATGAGAAGAGCAGGAAGAAGCCCAGAGCCTCTGGGAGCTGGCTTTCACCTGAAGAAGAAAGCACAGAGATTCCTCCTGGGGACCGATGCCCCCGTTTTCTTCTCTTGTTTAGGAAAGGGGCTTGGCTGTCAGACTTTGATTCAGAACAGGAGTGCATTCAGAAGCATCCTCTGGCGAGGCTGGGAAGCTGCTCACATCCCCGGAAAATTCAGCGGGAGAAAAAGGTTATGGAAGCGAGTGGGAGTTTATTCAACAGTGTCTGAGGCCTTTCAGAACCATGAGTGAGTGTCTATAAAGAAGCAGTCAAGCATAGGCTGGGAATTATCTCTGTTGGGTGCCTACCTGTGACAGGCCCTCAAGAGCTGCTAAGAGGCTCATTCAGTGCCCGGGGGGGGGGACAATGGGCGGTGGGGACAGACAATTCGGAGGAGTCTATCACTCTGGTGGTGTTATCTTTAGCACTGAATAAAACCGGAGTTCCCCCTTTCTGCCTCCTCCTCAGCACTATTTTTAGGAGCCAGTGGTACTTTTCAGCTCTCTTTCACTATTTTTCAACAGGTTCACAAGGGCACGAAGTGCAGTATATAAAAAGAGGATAATGACTGGAGTGCAGGAAAAGGCCCAATGAGCAGAGCAGCCAAGCTTGCCGGGGACTAGAATAGATGAAAGTCCAGAGAAGAGTCGAGAAGAAATGGCATTGTCTGCACGGAGAAACTCCCTATTTTACATACAGTACTTCTGAGATGCTAAAGTAGGCTTTCTGAAGTTCAAAGTTTAGAGGAAAAAGAGTCCGCTTTGAACCGCTCCGAGTGAGAAGTCGGGATAATGCAAGGCGGCCTTCTCGGCCCAACTGTTCGCGGTTGTCTCATATGTGCCTTTGCGACCTGGACGCTGATGCGTGAGCTTTGCTTTCCCGGGCTGGCTCCATGAGTATGTGACCTGTGCAGTCACACAGGACCCAAGGCGTGGAAGAGCCCGCACCTCATTTAATGCTCTGTCTTGAAATCCTTGAGAAGTTCTGAGCAGGGGTCGCCGCATTCTTATTTTGCCTTATGCAGCTGCTCTTGGATTAGAGAAACAGAGAGCTGTCACGTTTACACAGCCCCAGACACCAGGCCTTTGCTGTGTCAGAATTATATGGAGAATTAAAATATAACACGTGTTATATAAACCCTCAAGTTGGATAGTCTGGTTTTTCTGTTTTTGTGTATGTTTTCATATCATGCATTGTTCCTGTTATAGGAAGACATTTGCAGCTTGGGTTGTTTTTTTTTTTTTTTAACTGCATGAAATTTTAAAATTCCCCAAGGAGGGAATTTTTTCCAAACCTGTGTCTGTGTCTTCTGGTGAATTCTATACTCTGTATTCCACGTGGGACTCCTCATTTGAGAGTCCCCTTATGTGATTCCCCAGCCAGAGGCTCAGGCGGAGATAAGATCCTTATTGAAATCTAGGGGGAGCTGGATTCATCTCGTGAAGGTTCTTTTCTTGGTCTGCTGGGTATGGGGAGGAACAAAAGAAAAGTCAGCCTTTCTGTGGCTCAGAGCAAAGATCATAATGCCTGTTATTTCTAAGCCCAGTCTCAGCCCCAAAGTTGGTGACGTCCAGAAGTAAGATGATCTTCACCGAGGCAGAGGAGAAATGAAAGTTAACCCTGTGGGGCAGTGCCTGGCTGGATGGGGTTTGGAAGCATCTCACATTAAAGTCAGACCAGGGGTCCATTTCTCCATCAGCCTGAGAGGACGTTGCGGTTGAGCCGTCGAGAAGAAAAACTGCCATGTCCACTGCTTTGGCAAAACCTCAGATGCATAGCCTGGTGGCCAAACGTCTGCAATTTCATATTGTTGGAGCATTCATGGTCTCCCTGGGGTTTGCAGCTTTCTGTAAGTTTGCTGTGGCTGAAAAAAGAAAGAAGGCATATGCAGACTTCTACAGAAATTACGATTCCATGAAAGATTTTGAGGAGATGAAGAAGGCTGGTATCTTTCAGAGTGCAAAGTGATTTGGAATATAAAGAATTTCTTTGGGTTGAGTTTCTTGGAAGTTTGTCACTTTCCTGTGCTCCTGAACTATGAAACTATGACTATCCGGGGTGAGAAATGGTCTCTCAATAAATAAACAATTAACAAATACTGTGGAAAAATAAAATAAAATCAGACCAGGGCCAAGGGCACACCCCTGATGATGCCCCGCTCCAAATAAGCATTGTTTATTACTGACCTGTTACCTAACTGACTCTGGATCTGAGTGAGGGTTGAAGACAGAGATCATGCCAAACTATGCTATGTAAACTTCCCACCCTTTAAAAAATGTTCTAACTGCAAAGGGAAATTACTGCTGACAACAATAATAATGACGATGAACATAGGAGATACACTGGGATAATGATCGCAGATGTGGCTCCAAAGCTTGATGCCTGCACTCCTGACTGTGATCATGGGCAGTGTCCTAAGCTCGCTGCTCCTTGGTTGCTTCATCTCAAAAGGATGGAGGAGACGAGGACCATCCTACTTCTCAAGGCTAATGGGAGCCTCAGATTTGGCTAATGTGTGTCTTAAATCACCCAAAAGTGGATAACACGGTCATAAATGCATGCTTAGCTGTTCCGTCATGTCCGGCTCTTTGCGACCCCATGGACTGTAGCCTGCCAGGCTTCTCTGTCCATGGGATTCTCTAGGCAAGAATACTGGAGTGGATTGCCAGTCTCTCCTCCAGGGGATCTTCCCAACCCAGGGATTGAACCTGGGTCTCCTACATTGCAAGCGGTACTTTCCCACCTGAGCCACCAGGGTTAAAGGCAATTCTCAGCATTCCAGACTCTATTATTTGAACATAGAACCCCTTCCCATCTGCTCTCCCCATCAAGCTTCTCAGTCTTAGTGTGCTCAGAGAACAATCTGGGCCCCACATCTGGAATATCCAGGATTCTGGCGGGAGTCAGAACCACTGTCTATAGCAAGGGTTCTGGAGACCCCACTCCCAACCCCAACCCCTCATCGTGTTCGTGGGGTGCTCACTCACCATGGGCCATCAGGGTGTTACCTCGCAGATGGAGCACCCAATCTGTGGGAAAGAAGAGACCATGACTTATCGGAACATATGGTTTCTTAATTCAAGTTAAAATGTCTGAACCCTGTTGCATCTGGTGCCATTTTAGTTTGTTAAAAATGCCACACAAGGCTGTGACTAAAGGGGAAGAAATGGAGAAAAATACAGTTATTACACACTCAAGAGCCGGGTTTTGCGGCTCATTACCCAGTGGCCTCCGTGACTAATTAGGTTTTGTCACTGTTGCTGGGTCATTATGCCTTAATTTTTTTGCATAGTTATTCAGCCGTCACTTGAGGAAAAATGAAGTAGAGAAATACCCTTCTCTGTCCCTCCTGCTCTGAATCACTCAGGCTAAAAAAAAAAAAAAAAACTCTCCCGGCAGAGAGTACCCAAAACTGATGAAATGATCATTTTGCCACAAAGGGACAAAGAAGTGTTAGTGGATTAAAGAGGCGCTTCTTTATCTGATGGCAAAGACCTCATTGAGGAGCGGAGGGCACAATTCAGTGGGGAAGATCATTAACTTTGAAGTCAGTCATCCAAAGATAATGTTTGCCCCTTTGCTTCCTTTGTTGCCCAACTGGCCTTAGCAACCTCTATTTTTTAACTCATCCTTGAAAAACTGGGGGAAAATGCATGATAAAACAGAGGCCTTAGGTCTTCCACAGGCTGCAGGCCTAGGTTAATTTTTGCTGGCAGCAGAGGAAATTGAAGACACCATGGTATTAGCACAGTGGGGCTTGTGTTGGGTCTGGGAGAGTAAAAGGACCCATGGTGAGAGGGGAGACATTGGTGTCAATCACAGGGTGGGACGCCACAATGGCTGGTAATTGGCGTGGGTCCACCTTCTACGTCTGTCCCGCTGAGCCTGCAGCCCCCGACCCACTCTTGAGCCCCATCGCTAACAAGTAAACAATTTATCAGGGTTAGGTCTCCTGCGGGTTGCTCATCACACGCTCCATTCAGCCCCGGTACCCCCCCAACCCCCGTGCCAGCCCCGCCACACACACAAAAATTTACGTACACCGTGCAATTTGGGGCAGACGCACCATGTAACAACAAATTTACAACAGGCCTACCATGAAAATGGCTGTGTCAATATAGCTGCGAACTGGGGTAGCAGAGCAGCTGTGTCGGGCCAGGACTGGTGGCCCCCAGAGGATGTCAGGGGAGGGGGTCACAGGCATCGGATCCTATCAGAGCTCGTTATGACCCCTGCATTTTTGACACGATAATTCACACAGATGCTCACTAGAATCAGTCAATGTCTTCTGAAGAGCCTAGCCATTTTCATGTCACTCTCTGGATTTGTTTGTTTGCTTTTTGAGTGGGTTGGAACTCTTTAGGATCCAGAGTGCAGGTCTTGGGGTCTGTGATGAGAATTTTGACAGAGTTGGCGGTTGGATAGAAAAGAGAACAGTAGACTGAACCCCCAGCCCCATCTCTTTCACCAGCCATGTGACCTTGCTTTAAGTTACCAGTTTCATATCTGATTGGCATGTTTTGCAGATTGCCTGAACTTCTGGGCAGTTATGTGTCTAGTATCACAAATATCTGTATTAATGGATAAGAAACTTTTTCTGAGCATCTCCTGCATGCCAGGCTTCATCTCATTTGTAGGAAAGAAATGTTGTTGTCAATATTTTACAGAGCAGGTAAGTGAAGCTTCAAAAAGGAAAGAATAGTGAGCACCGGAAATGGAAGTTAGAACCAGCTCTGTCTGCCTAAAGCTGATTCTGTCTCCTTGCAGTTTTGCCAGGAACCAGTAGTCTTAGGGAATTTGAGATACACCATCTCATTTTCAGATTGATAAAACAGAATTCTGTCTCCTGGAACACTGTTCTTTGGAGGACTGGAATGAGAAGGGAAATTCCTTTGAGATGCGCAGAGCTTGTCAATATGAGGATTTTTTTTTTTTAATCAATTTCTTTTTTTTTTTAATTTTTAAAAAAAATTTTTATTTTTACTTTATTTTACTTTACAATACTGTATTGGTTTTGCTATACATTGACATGAATCCACCACGGGTGTACATGCGTTCCCAAACATGAATAGTCTGTCATTGACTTTTACTGGTTTTTAAATCCAATCCAAGATATTCTCAGTTATTAAACACACAGTTTCATGTACCACCAAGAAAGAAAAATTCCTGCCATTTATAATTTTGCACTGTTAATCTGCCTATTTAGGAGATATTAAAATGTAGGAAAGTACATACTTCAGAGTCAAATATATATATTCACACACATATATATGTATACAATGAATTGAAAGTCGCTCAGTCGTGTCCAACTCTTTGCAACCTCATGGACTATACAGTCCATGGGATTCTCCAGGCCAGAATACTGGAGGGTGTAGCCTTTCCCTTCTCCAGGGGAATCTTCCCAACCCAGGGATCGAACCCAAGTCTCCCACATTGCAAGCAGATTCTTTACCAACTGAGCCACCAGGGAAGCCCATATATGTACACACACACACACACACATATACTTAGATTTCAGCATTATAGGGCTGGTAATTCCTTCCAAGTTCTTCTTGGAAAAAGCATTGATTTGCTTTCGCGTCTCTTTCTCAGATGCTAAGAGTCAAGGCCAATCAGGACTTACGCAGTAGCCACTGCATAAATAATAAGAGAGGAAATGAGTGAATAAACTCGCCCATGTCTTAAGGTTCTGCTGCTGAAGGGAGGTAGAAATTGCACTTTGGAGAGGAATGCTTTCTGTCCTGTCCATGTTTTATATTTTCACCTAGAGATGAAGCAGGCTGAGGCCAGGGGTCCCTTCTTGGTGTTTAGGAAGTCTGGCTGATCCTGGCTCCCTGGGATCTTTGTGTGGAGTGACCTGAGCTGCTGTGCAAGAAGGGAGAGGGACTGTCTTCCCAGCCAGGAGTCTCAGTGCCGTTGTTCTCCGTAGCAGCTGAGACAAAAGAGCAATTCTATGCTAATTAGTGTACATGAAATGAGCATTTTTTTTAACCAAATTTATTTCTTTCACTTGGAAACCTAATAAAGGAGCTGAGGGGTCACAGCCATTTTCCTCAGTGAGGCGCACAGCCTTGGGGCAGCCTTGGTCGGAATGTGTGCAAGGCAGTGGAGAACTTGACAGAACCTGCCTGGCCATCTCTGTAGTTTATCCTTCAACCTGGGACCTCGTGCATCTGGGGGTAGTGTTGCAGCGGGTTGTCTTTGTGGAAATGAAAGAATACACTGACCTATTGGAGGAGAGAATTGTCCACATTAGAGGGAGAGGGGAATTGTCTGCAGTATCAAAAGCAAAGGAAGTAGAAAAGAACCTGCACGAACTAGGCGCACACAAGGCAGCTATGTGGGGGAGGCTTCCAAAATAAGGCAAGTCTTTTGAAAAAGCAAAAGACACTTATGACCCATCATCTGCTGAGCACTCTCCTTTCTTCACAATGTGTCCCCAACTTCCTTACATCTCCTACAAGTTTCCTGGGCTCCCATGCTCCTGCCAGCCTCTGAGCAGATGCTGAGCTCACCAGTTTCGACCTTGCCCCATTGCATCTATTGCAGTGATCGACTTTTCATTTGTCTTATCTACTGCATCTCCAGCTGTCAAAATCTTATGCATTTGCTTCAGGTTCTGAATCAACTGACCCTTCCTCTTCCATGCAGCCATCCCTGATTTCTTACACCAGGAAGGAGGTGGTCTTTCCTTCCGGTCAACCCCAGTGATACTAGCCTTGAGTTCCCAGGGTGTCTTGTGTGATAGTCATTTTGTGTCATTTCATAAATATAGCTTAGGACTGCCCAAGACCTACAGAAGGTTGCTATAGCCTTCAAGGGGCTGTGTCTGGGAGGCACTCTCTCCACCAGGTAAGGACACTAAGACGGACACAGAATCGACAATTAGAAATATAGTTTCCAGAGAAATTTTTGTAACTTTCTTAGAATAAAAGAGAATATCTTTAATATTAAAAAAGCAAAACAAAAGGAGGCAGGTAAGGTGGTCTGGTATTCCCATTTCTTTAAGAATTTTCCACAGTTTGTTGTGATCCACACAAAGGCTTTAGTGTAGTCAATGAAGCAAAAGTAGACGTTTTTCTAGAATTCTCTTTCTTTTTCTATGATCCAACAGATGGTGGCAATTTGATCTCTGGTTCCTCTGCCTTTCCTAAATCTAGCTTGAACATCTGGAAGTTCTCAGTTCATGTACTGTTAAAGCCTAGCTTGGAGAATTTTGAGCATTACTTTGCTAATGTGTGAAATGAGTGCAATTATACAGCAGTTTGAACATTCCTGGGCATTGCCTTTCTTTGGAATTGGAGAGAAAGCTGACCTTTTCCAGTCCTGTGGCCACTGCTGAGTTTGGCATATTGAGTGCATCACTTTAATAGCATCATCTTTTAGGATTTGAAATAGCTCAGCTGGAATTCCATCAGCTCCACTAACTTTGTTCACAGTGATGCTTCCTAAGGTCCACTTGACTTCACACTCCAGGATGTCTGGCCCTAGGTGAGTGATCACACCATCGTGGTTATCTGGCTCATTAAGATCTCTTTTGTATAGTTCATCTTTATATTCTTGCCACCTCTTCTTAACATCTTCTGCTTCTGTTAGGTCCATACCATTTCTGTCCTTTATCGAGCACATTTTGCATGAAATGTTCCCTTGGTATTTCTAATTTTCTTGAAGAGGTCTCTAGTCTTTCCCATTCTATTTTTTTCCTCTATTTGTTTGCACTGATCGCTTAGGAAGGCTTTCTTATCTCTCCTTGTTATTCTTTGGAACTCTGCATTCAGTTGGGCATATCTTTCCTTTTCTCCTTTGCCTCACTTCTCTTCTTTTATCAACTCTTTATAAGTCCTCCTCAGACAACCATTTTTCTTTTTTGCATTTCTTTTTTCTTGGGGATGGTTTTGATCACTACCTCCTGTACAATGTTACAAAACTCTATCCATAGTTCTTCAGGCGCGCCGTCTATCAGGTCCAATCCCTTGAATATATTTGTGACTTCCACTATATCATCATAAGGGATTTGACTTAGGTCATACCTGAATGGCCTAGTGATTTTCCCTACTTTTTCAATTTAAGTCTGAATTTTGCAATAAGGAGTTCATGATCTGAGCCACAGTCAGCTCCCGGTCTTGTTTATGCTGATTGTATAGAGCTTCTCCATCTTCAGCCACAAAGAATATAATCAACCTAATTTCAGTATTGACCATCTGATGATGTCCATGTGTAGAGTTGTCTGTTGTTGGAAGAGGGTGTTTTCTATGACCAGTGTGTTCTCTTGGCAAAACTCTGTTAGCCTTTGCCCTGCTTCATTTGTACTCCAAGGCCAAACTTGCCTGTTACGCCAGGAGCCTCTTGATTTCCTACTTTTGCATTCCAGTCCCTTATGCTGAAAAGGACATCTTTGTTTGATGTGAGTTCTAGAAGGTAGATCTTCATAGAACTGTTCCACTTCAGCTTCTTCAGCATTAGTGGTTCGGGTATAGACTTGGATTACTGTGATATTGAATGATTTGCCTTGGAAACGAACAGAGATCATTCTTTCATTTTTGAGGTTGTACTCAAGTACTGCATTTTGGACTCTTTTGTTGACTATGAAGGTTACTGCATTTATTCTAAGGGATTCTTGTCCCTAGTAGTAGATATAATTGTCAACTGAATTAAATTTGCCCGTTTACGTCCATTTTAGTTCACTGACTCCTAAGATGTCGATGTTCTCATGCCATCCCATACTTGATGATGTTCAATTTACCTTGATTCATGGACCTAACATTCCAGGTTCCTATGCAGTATTGTTCTTTACAGCATCAGACTTTACTGTCACCACCAGATGCATCCGCAACTGAGCATCGTTTCTGCTTTGGCCCAGCCACTTTATTCTTTCTGGAGCTATTAGTGATTGCCCTCTGCTCTTCCCCATAGCATATTGGACACCCCTTTATGGATCATAGCCTTGTCATGGCAAAGGGACTTGTGAAGCTCAATGAAGCTATGAGCCATGCCATGCAGGGCCACCCAAGACTGATAGGTCATTGTGAAGAATTCTAACAAAAAGTAGTCAGTATTCTTGCCGTGAGAACCTCATGAACAGTATGAAAAGACAAAACGATATGACACTGTTAGATAAGCCCCCCACCCCCAGGTCAGAAGAGAATATTATAATGAACTCCAATAGTATAATAAAGAGTATGATGGATGAATATTATAATGAGTTAAGATATTCTCCTACCTTCTGTATTTCTTGTAAACTGAAACTTATATTTTGGAGTGTGAGCCTGGGCCAGCAGGGCCAATACCTCGGAGCCTGTTGTAAATACCGACTCTCGAACCTACCCAGACCTATCCAATCAGCAACTTCAGTTGAGGGTCCCAGAAGTCTGTGTTTTCACAAACCCACTTGGGGATTTGAATGCCTACTAGAGCCCCTAAACTAGAGGTTTACTCAGAGGCAAGGCTGATTTTTCTTGCATGATGCTGTATAGGAGGCGCTGTGTATGCCTCTCACGAGGGACACAGTGTCTGCTTGTCTCTAATATTTGCAACCACTAAGGATTATTGTCTACTTCAGGATTTCTCATCCTTAGCACTGTTGACATTTTGAGCCAAATAATCCTTTATTGTGGGGGACTGTCTCGGGTGTTTTTAGATGTTTAGCAGCCTCCCTGGTGTCTATTCACAAGATGCTATACACATCTCTTCCCCTGTTTTGACAACCAAAACTGTCTTCAGACATTGCCAAATGTCTACTGAAGGTCAGTTGCTCCATTTGAGAACCACTGACCTAGACTCATTATTTCCTTAGAAGCTGGAAAATGCTGATATTCTAAATACCTCATTCACTCATTGGTTATTAGCTGGTGTCCTATCATAAAGCCAAACGTCCCCTCAGGAGCTGATGACCTACAGTGAGGTGTAGTTAGTCCTATAAGAAAGGCAGGCTCAGTGCTTAATTCTTTTCCTTTCTGTATTAGTTTTTTATTTTTTATTTTTTTGACATGTACACACTGCGGTATTTATTTACTTACTTTTGGCTGTGCTGCATGTTCATTGCTGCATCCAGACTTTCTCTAGTTGCAGAGAGTGGGAACTACTCTTGTGGCTCATGTGCTTCTCAGCGTGGTGGGTTCTCTTGCTGCAGAGTCCAGGCTCTAGGGCTATGGACTCCGGTAGTTGTGACACACAGGCTTAGTTGCTCCACAGCATGTGGAGTCTTCCTGGAACAGGGATCGAACCTGTGTCCCCTGCATTGGCAGGTGAATTCTTATCCAGTGTGCCAGCAGAGAAGTCCATGTGTATTAGTATTTAAATGATGAATTGGTTCCTCAGGTCTTCCAAAAATCACAAATGAAGTTTTGTTTTAGAATCTTTTGATTATCACTTTTAATTATGAGCTTAATCTTATTTAATGTGTTCAACCCATTGATGTTGGTACTCTCATTGATATTCAGATTTTCCTAGCTTTGGCCAGTAGGAGATGCTTCTAGTTGGCCAAATTTAAGTGGCTGCAGAAAATGTAAGAATGTATTTGAAAGTCAATGCAAGTGGTGTTTGCAAGTCTTAAGCAGTAGTAATATCAGGGAAGACTGGCCCCAGGTAACACATTGTGACAGAGTCTTTCCTTTACTTAACTCACTCCTTCAGCCTATACACGGGCTTCCCTTGTAGCTCAGCTGATAAAGAATCTGCCCGCAATACGGTAGACCTGGGTTTGATCCCTGGGTTGGGAAGATCCCCTGGAGGAGGGCATGGCAACCATCTCTAGTATTCTTGCCTGGAGAATCCTCATGGGGGCTTCCCTGATAGCTCAGTTGGTAAAGAATCCACCTGCAATGCAGGAAAGCCTGGTTCAATTCCTGGATCAGGAAGATCCCCTGGAGAAGGGAGAAGGGATAGGCTATCCACTCCAGTATTCTTGGGCTTCCCTTGTGGCTCAGCTGGTAAAGAATCCGCCTGTAATGTGGGAGACCTGGGTTTGATTCCTGGGTTGGGGAGATCCCCTGAGAAGGGAAAGGCGACCCACTCCAATATTCTGGCATGGAGAATTCCTTGAACTTATAGTCCATGGGGTCACAAAGAGTCTGACACGACCGAGTGACTTTCACTTTCAGCTGATACACATTGAACCCCATCTCCCTGCCAAGCCCCAGGAATATAATGCTGAAGAAGACAAGGTTTTCTTCTCTCAAGGGTAGAGTGAACCAATAATTTCTTATGCAAACCAGGACACTTCTAAGAGGGAACTGGAGTGCTGTTAATACTTACACAATAATGACACTGTGTCAGTAGGAATTAACCAGGACTGTCTTGGGCAAACTCATGGAGATTGTACTTTTCTGGCTGGAACCTGTATTTCAAGAGCAGGACCCAAACTCTGGGTTTGGAATGACTGTTGAGGAGGATCCTTACCCAAGCAGCCAAGTTGTGATCATATTACAGAGTCCCCAGGAAGAAGAAAAAGCCAAGTTGTCAAAACCTTGGCCAGCCAAAGTCAACCCCAGACATGTGGGAAAGTTGATGATGCTTAAACTCCAAACTTCAGACTAAGGTTCCTTGAATCTTTTTGATTCAGAAGTTGAAGATCAGAACTTAATCTATAGATTGGGGCTATAGTATGGCTGAAGGTGGATATTAAGTGGTCACAGGGGTGAGTCCAGGAATGCTTGATGGATTGTGTAGCTGTCTTCTAGCTCTCCTTGAAGACAAACTTCTCAGTGCCTCAGTGGATTCTCTTTTTTTTAGATGCTCTTTTCCCCGATGGCATGTGCCTTTTATTTTATTTTTGGCTGCACCACACAACATGTGGGATCTTAATTCCCCAGCCAGGGATCAAACCTGTGTCCCCTGCATTGGAAGCTCAGAGTCCCAACCACTGGACTGCTAAGGAAGTCCCCCAGTGGATTCTTATACCTTGTTCATACAAAGATGGAGAGAGACCCTAAACTATTTTTGCCCATCCCTTTATGTTGAATGCATACTCATTTTCTAACATTTATTCTATTTAACAGGATACTCTTTTCGCTAATAATATCCCTTTTTGACAGCCTGTATTCCAATTAGCAGCATATGAGTTGTTGATCAGGAATGACCTGGCCTCCTCTGGGATGTATCTTCTCTGAGATAGCACTAGCCAACTGCTCCTGGGCAGTATACGTTCTAGACGTGAGCTGACCACCCCTGGAGTTACACACTTTAAGCTATCTGACCCATCTTCTCTATCACAAGATTATATTGAGGTTTTTTAAAGCACTGCAGACATTATAACCACCATACTGCTGACCACTGCAGTGAGCTGTCAAAAGGAAAAAAGTCCCCGAATCATAGAAACAAAGAGGCAAGACTGTTTCCCTCGT
The DNA here is from genome assembly GCF_001704415.2 of Capra hircus. Taxonomy (NCBI): domain Eukaryota; kingdom Metazoa; phylum Chordata; class Mammalia; order Artiodactyla; family Bovidae; genus Capra; species Capra hircus. Next base: position 24,034,778 of record NC_030836.1, on the reverse strand, counting down.
AATGTTACATGCTCACCTCTCATTTCACTCATCAGAATCTGATTTTCTTCATCTAAAATGAGAATAACTATGCTAGCCAAAGGTAGCACAGTACAACATTGTGGTGAGTTCAAGTAAAATGTTAACTGTCATCCTCTCATTATTTCTCTGTCCGCTGACCAGACCCGTGTTCTTATTCAAGTTTATTTGATTATTGAAACACTATAATCTCTTAAAGTGAGAGAATAGGTTTAGTCTCCAATTCAGACTCTGTATGATACCTGAATGTGGTGAAAAATGAAATTAAGCAGAATATTTGTTTTACCAAGACAGGACTTAATACCCATGTATTTCAAAACATCCTGAAGTGTGCCTGACTTCTTGTTTGTTTGTTTTTTTTAAATATCATGTAAATGTGGCCTAGGCCTACTCTGAGTTTAGGTTTGGAAATTAAGCCCTACTAATGAACGTTTGCCTAATCCCCCCTGTAGATCCAGGGTTGCAGTTCTCAAAAAAAAAAAAAAAGTGCAAAACAGCTCATTATTAGGGATTTGATATGGGATTCCAGACATCTAGAATTTTCCCCCATATCAGAGTCTTTGACAGTACAAAGACAAAGCATTGGGGAGATTAATTTCCTGTTTCAATACCACATTTTATCCTTAGTTGTGTGAGAGGGAAGATTTTTGACTCTTTTGTTGTTGTTGTTCCCCCCAAATGGAAACCTTTCCCTCTTTGCAGGAACGCACACAACCAAGATTGCCTCTTCCTGTGTTAAATCTGTCAGTTTTATTTTGGATGGTTTCCCTCTTATAATTTTGCAAACATGGAGCATGATTTGGTTGAAATCAGTATTTCCTTTTTTATATAGTTTGCTTCCTGTTCAGTGGCTCTATTTCCTCATCTGTCAAAAGAGAAAATAATTCCCCACCTGACTGACAGTTGGAAGTTGTGATAATAAATTAAATATTTGAAGTAAGCCAGCTTTGGAAAAGGAAGCCTGAAGTATAAAAATTAAACCATTATCTATAGAGTATATATGAAGTATTCATTTATGATTTTGTGCATTTGTACCTATTCAGTTAATTCAACAAACATGGATTGAATGCCTTCTATCTGCTACATACAAAAGTGGGTATAGTCTTTGCCCTTAATGAACATCCAATATGCTGCCGTTCTCTTGCCTCCCCATCTTTTAGAGTCTCTTTTTTAATCCTCTCTAAATCTCATCAGTATCCCTCAAAAGTGATGCAAACCCAAACCGTGATGGCTGGACTCATGTGGCTTCCTGGAGGGGAGGGGAGTTGGGGGAGAATGGATACATGTGTATGCATGGCTGAGTCACTCTGCTATGCACCTGAAACCATCACTACATTGTTAATTGGCTATATTCCGAAATAAAATAAAAAGTTTAAAGCATGTGAAAAATGTAAAAAACCCAACTGAAGTAGCAAAGCTTGGCTAATGTTGTAGATGTCATTACTTACTGTGAGGGGGAAAAAGTAGCAAACATCAGTGATTCTGGATTTATTCCCTTATGAGAAAAGTTCTTTCTCAATAACTCAAAAAGTAAAACATTTAAGTTATTCCAATGCTTCAAAATTTTATGAAACAGGAATGGTATAAATTCATACACAGTTTTTTCAACTGAATGTCTGCTAGCTCTCCAGTGATGGCAATGACTTCAATTTCCTCTTTTTTTTTTCACAAAGGCAGTGGGTAGCAGATGTTAATAAATGTACAGTTCATGCCAAAATATCTGAGTGTCCTGCCTACATAATAGTAACAATGTGTATTTAGAAGGCATTATACATGATTTCATATTAGCAGTATATCTGATTTATTAATTCCATTTTTCATTTTTAATTCAGGCAAACAAAACAACACAATGCAGCAACAAGAAAAAATTAAGGAAGGAAGATTTTGTGATTAAAAAATTGTAAATGTGCCCTGAAGCAATTCTGCTCTAAGAATGCTGCTGCAAATATGACATTCATGACATCTTCATCTGGCTTCATCATCTGGCTATGAGAATTGCTAAGTTACTTGCCTCTGGGCCTCTGTCCCCTATGTAATTGGGAATTACAATCTCTCTAAAATCTTTCTGTTGTAAAAATTATATAGTTCTGTTTCTGTTCAGTCATTGAGTGCAAATGAAGAACAACTTGTGGAATTGTTGTTTCTAAAAGAAACATCTGAAGTGACTATTAATACTTAGCGCAGTCTAATGTGTAGTTAGTTAATTTCTTCTTCTGGTGTCAATGGCTGTGTATATGCGCGAGCATGAGATTGGTGTCAACAATTCCTTATCACCTAGTATCTGCAAGACCTAGAAAAAGGAATTCTCTAAGGTTCTCGGTCTCCCCATCTAAAAGTAGTATTAATAAATGGGACATAGAGAATTCGTGTAAGGATCAACTTGAGAAGATGTGTGCTATTGTAATGTGTAAGGAGAAATCCAAGTATTAATTGCGCTTTTCACCTTATTTCTAATGAATAAACCATTCATTAAGCTCTTTGGTGCTAGCTGCCACATAATATCACCTCAGGTACATGGGGGCAAATTGATGTTATTATCACAGAATTAAAACTTGCGTTCTTTTCTCCTGCTCCTTCTTACCTCGTCTCTGCCAAAGCCTCGGCCGTCTGGTTTCCATAAGCTTTTGCCTGAGCTGTTTCCTTGACTGAGAATTGTAGAACCTCTTGCAATCACATGCAAGGAACATCTGCTCAGAAAAGCCAGTCAATATTGTGGAAAAGTTCAAAGAATGCAGCCCATTGGTAGTGTCAGCTTTACAACCGGGAGGTAATGGCATTAAAGGGAATGGTCGTAATACCCAACAATAGTGACCTCATTAACCAGTGATTTATCATGATGAAAAGACCTGTTTAACCTTTGGTCTCCACAGGCTTTTCCTTTTAACAAAAAAGTCTATTATTTCAAGTTGTCAGGAGATAATTTGTGAGTTGTTAAAAGACAGATTCAATTACTCTTAAAGACAATTATATGAAAACTGTACTCACTGCAAGGTGCCTGCACAGAAATTTTTGTTTTCCTCAGTCATTTTTCTGGGAACAGACAAAACACACAGGAGTTGGATGACTTTTGCCGCAAGAATCCACTGCGATTGTACCTTCTGATGGCCCCTGCTGTAGATGTCTGGTTACAAATTGGAACTTCTTTGAAATCAGTGTAAGGGAGACTTAAGTGAAATGGGCTCATTAAGACCACATGTCAAGGTCCTCTGTCAATTCTGTGTAACCTTTACAGAGGGACTGTTGCGTGGTCCACCCCGTTGAACCCTGTGGGAGGGTACAGCAGTGAGTGAGGCTGGGCTCTGCCTTCTAAAAGCTTAGAGGCTGCTGTGCAGATGCCCTTTCAGTTTGTGTGTTTTAGAGTCCTTCCATGCACTGGAGAAGGAAATGGCAACCCACTCCAGTGTTCTCGCCTGGAGAATCCCAGGGATGGGGGAGCCTGGTGGGCTGCCGTCTATGGGGTCGCACAGAGTCAGACACGACTGACGCGACTTAGCAGCAGCAGCGGCAGCAATGCTTCATGAAATTATTGTGTGCCTGTCGGTCTCCTGCTGGCTGGCTCTGGCGATGGCTTTCGCACTGAGGAAACTGATCGGACCAACATCAGTGAGCTCTGAAGAGAGAGAGGAAAAGGTGTATATTTGAGGTCTTGCAGGTTGCTTAGAACTATCAACTCTGTGAATTTTGTCCCTGTGGTCCAAACTGAGGAAAGAGAAAAACTGTTAACATCTGTGCCACTCCAGATCTGGGCCTCTTTAGAGCAGAAGCTGTCAGTGGTGACAAATTGAGCCCAATTGTAGGGGGCTTTTGTGAGGCAGACAAATGTCCATCAGGATCTCAAATGACCACCAAACTCAGTTCACTTGTGCCTTCTCTCTAATTTACACCCCAACCCTGAGGTGAGGGACCCCGCTCTCTGGTCGCCTGACCACAGTAAATAATACCAACTGGAGAACTTTGAACTGAAGATATTTTAGTAAAAGACCAACTTTCAGAATGGGATGGCAGACAGATATTTCCAGTGTCCGCTCACATTGTTTTATTACCGAGGTGTGAAGAGACACTGGAAACATGATCACCCTTGATGAGACTGTATTCAGAGGTAAACCTGAACTCCAGATTTTGGTTATAGGTTAAAATTTTTGATGCTGTCTTTAAGAAAACATGTTGCTTATTATCCATGTTGTTCAAATATCTTGTATATTATTTTATTGGTTTGCTCTTAAAGAATAATTTCAAATTTTTATAGTAGTATTTTCTTCGGGAGTGCTATTACTGACTGCCTAGATTTAGTTGCTTGCAAATTTTTAAATTTTTTGTTTAAAAAATTATCTTTTTCAAAAACCTAGTCAGTTATTTCTGATTTTTTAGAGAAAGAATAAATAATATCTAATTTACCTTAATAAGTATTTCTACCTGATTGCATCAATAGATGGATTTCACTAAAAGAAATAAATCTAGGCACTTGAAATACCTCAAAATCTGGTTATTATACAACTAGTAGTGAATGGAGAGGAAGGAATTAATAGAATCCATTCTTAAACTGCCATTATTAATTTAATGTTTACTTTTGAGTGCTGTATACCTGCTAACTTCCACAGAAGTTTTGAGGCAGATTAAAGTTGCAAGACAGGTTAAAAGAGAAGTGAAAAAATCATATAGAGGAGCAGTTGAGTAACTGAGATCTAGAGACATAGTTATTTAGCTTAAGCCAAAAGAAAACAGGATAAATTACAGAATTTCTGTTTTATAGCAAATGGAGGTACAAGGCTCATTAGGAAAGTCAAATCTTTTCCAGGGAGTGGGGGCAAATTCTAGAAAGAACTTCTTTACAAATAGTTGGGTTTTAAACTGTTAGCTTCAAAATGAGAGCCATTTAGATCATTATCTCTTAAGGTCCTGACCTTCACATTTCAGCAGAGGACAAACCTGGAAATTAGGATTTCTGTATAAACCTTGCATTCCACTACTTGAAAATAGCAATAAACCAGTGGGGCTATGTCTATTATCTCAATAGAAAAATCTATAAACAAGCAAGAAAGTACAGAAAAATTTTGAGCAAAAAAGCCAAGACAATGGGAAAAAACAAGGCTGTATCAATCAGTTCAGTCAGTTCAGTCACTCAGTAGTGTCTGACTCTTTGCGACCTCATGAACCACAGCACGCCAGGCCTCCCTGTCCATCACCAACTCCCGGAGTCCACCCAAACCCATGTCCATCGAGTCGGTGATGCCATCCAACCATCTCATCCTCTGTCGTCCCCTTCTCCTCCTGCCCTCAATCTTTCCCAGCATCAGGGTCTTTTCCAATGAGTCAGCTCTTCGCATCAGGTGGCCAAAGTATTGGAGTTTCAGCTTCAAGATCAGTCCTTCCAATGAACACCCAGGACTGATCTCCTTTAGGATGGACTGGTTGGATCTCCTTGCAGTCCAAGGGACTCTCAAGAGTCTTCTCCAACACCACAGTTCAAAAGCATCAATTCTTTGGCACTCAGCCTTCTTCACAGTCCAACTCTCACATCCATACATGACCACTGGAAAAACCATAGCCTTGACTATACGGAACTTTGTTGGCAAAGTACTGTCTCTGCTTTTTAATATGCTGTCTAGGTTGGTCATAACTTTCCTTCCAAGGAGCAAGCGTCTTTTAATTTTATGGCTGCAATCACCATCTGCAGTGATCCTGGAGCCCAGAAAAATAAAGTCAGTCATGGTTTCCACTGTTTCCCCATCTATTTGCCATGAAGTGATGGGACCAGATGCCATGATCTTCGTTTTCTGAATGTTGAGCTTTAAGCCAACTTTTTCACTCTCCTCTTTCACTTTCATCAAGAGGCTTTTTAGTTCCTCTTCACTTTCTGCCATAAGGGTGGTGTCATCTGCATATCTGAGGTTATTGATATTGACAATCTTGATTCCAGCTTGTGCTTCTTCCAGCCCAGCGTTTCTCATGATGTACTCTGCATATAAGTTAAATAAGCAGGGTGACAATAGACAGCCTTGACGTACTCCTTTTCCTATTTGGAACCAGTCTGTTGTTTCATGTCCAGTTCTAACTGTTGCTTCCTGACCTACATACAGGTCCTCTAGCTCAAGAGGCAGGTCAGGTGGTCAATATCAAACTAATTATTCCCTTTGGGAAGGGAGATTCTATCCTTCTTGGATAACGGTTTCAAGTGGGCAGTGAAAGCTTTAATCAATAGGAGTTAAAACTCTGAGGAATTTGGTGTTTGGGTAAGAATTAATTCTTGCTTTACTGAAATTTAAGGGATGAGCTATTGATTGTGATTATTGTAATCATATAATTTCTCTAACATTTCTGGCACTACTTTGTTACCTAAGGAAGAAAACACAATTGAATGTTTCCTGATAATTCTGGATCTTACTGACTTTGGGATTGGCTTCCCAGGTGACTCAGTGTAAAGAATTTGCTTGCCAATGCAGGAGATGTGGGTTTGATCCCTAGGTCTGGAAGATCCCCTGGAGGAGGAGATGGCAACCCACAGCGGTATTCTTGCCTGGAAGACCCCATGGACAGAGGATCCTGGTGGGCTACAGTCCATGGGGTTGCAAAGAGTCAGACACAACAGAGCATGCACGCAGAGAGGCTTTGGAATTAACGTTGTGAAGAGCAGTTATTATTATAAGATGAACTATAAATCCCTTGAGGGGACAGACTCTGCCTTGCTCATCTTTTCTATTATAGGGCTGAGTAGGGGCCCTATAGAGAGCAGGTATCTGTTTCCATTGACTGAGTTGAGGGAAAGTACCTAGGCTTGGTGAAAAGGGCTAGGTTGAGGAGACTTCTCTGTGCAGTGACCCTGGCAAACACCCTAAGCTTTGTTTTAAATAAACTCCCAATCAAATTTTAGGATTTTAAAATTGGAAGGATCTTTATGTTGGGATTTGAGATAGCTGATCATATCTCTTCCTCTCCAATTTCAGAAAGAGTTGAGAATTAGTCACAGATTGCCAGAGAGCTATACTGGGAAATGATTTTGTACTTAAGACTCAGTGGATTATTAGAATTGCTGCTTGTTATGGAGAGGAGCTTGAATCTGCAGATGGACAGTGATCCAAACCAATTACAAGGGAAACGACTAATGCACACACACACACACACACACACACGCACATACACGCACTGGCCTCTACACCTGCCTTAATAGTGCTTTTTCTTTCTTGGCTGCACTAGGTCCTTGTTGCCGTGCACGAGCTTCCTCTAGCTGTGGCAAGCAGGGACTACTCTTTCATTGTGATGCAAGGGCTTCTCGTTGTGGTGGCTTCTCTTGTAGAGCACAGGCCCTAGGCACACAGGCTTCAGGAGTTGAGGTGCATGGCCTCAGTAGTTGTGGCACACGGGCTTAGTTGCTCTGAGGCACATGGGAACTTTCTAGACCAGGAATCGAACCTGTGTCCACTACATTGGCAGTCAAATTCTTAACGACTGGACGACCGGGGAAGTCCCCTTAATAGCGCTTCTGTAACTATCTGTGTTGAAGAACCAGTTTTTCCTTTTCTTTATTCCTATTCAATAACAATCCCATTAATTAGCCAAATGCAATAAGAATGAATTACCAGACAAATGCAATGAAGAAAGCAAAGACATACAAAACACAAATTGCAATGTGTATTAGATTCAACAGATAAAAATTACATTTCCATTAATATAATAAAACAAATAACAAAGGTTAAAAAATACTATAAAACTGTATGTATAATTCATTGAAAGTGTGCCTATAGGCAATCAATATATAGAATCACTATCACACTCATAATTTTTCTCCTTGTGAGTTATAACAAAATTTAAAATTATGAGTGAAATAGCAATTCCCCACATTTGATACATATATGGACACTTTAAGTGAACATTATATATATCAACACCCAATCATGTCTGACTCTTTGTAACCCTATGTAACATGCCAGGTGAAGTTTGCCCAAGTTCATGTACATTGCATCAGTGATGCCATCCAGCCATCTCATCCTCTGATGCCCTCTTCTCCTTCTGTATAAGTATTTGTATACTTATATATATATATATATGTATGTATTTTCTTTTCTTATTTATCTAAGTCAGGTTAATTGAGATATAATTTACATACCACTTCCCAGGTGGTACCGTGGTAAAGAATCCACCTGCCAATGCAGGAGATGGGACTTCAGCCTCTGGGTTGGGAAGATTCCCCCAGAGGAAGAAGTGGCAATCTGCTCCAGTATTCTCGCCAGGATAATCCCATGGACAGAGGAGCCTGGTGGGCTCCAGGGGTCACAATGAGTCAGACATGACTGAGTGACAGAGCATGCATGCAGTAACTGATGATGTTAGCATGTTTGCCTGTGCTGATTAGCCATCTAGATTTCTTCTTTTGTGATGTGTGTGTTCAAATTTTTACAAATGAAAAATTTCTTTCTTATCATGAAATTATAAAGAGATCTTTAGACATTTCTGTATACAAATTGTTTATAAAATTTTTTTGAACTTAATAAATGTATTTTTTCCTTTTTATTTATTTTTAATTGAAGGATAATTGCTTTACAGTTTTGTGTTGATTTCTACAAAACATCAGCATGAATCAGCCATGGTTTTACTCATGCAAAAATTTTTTTGGCAAATATTTTCTTTCTTATAGTCTATGGTTTCATTTTTCATTTTCTTAATAACATCTTTTAAAGAACAGAAATTTTAATTTTATATTAAGTCCATATTATCTATTTTTTCTTTTATGTTTCATGTTTTTTGTTAAATTTCTCTTACCAGTGTTTTATGGTTTTTAGCATACAATTTTTACACATATTTGGCTAAATTTATCAATAAGTATTTCATGCTTTTCAGTGCTATTGCAAATGAATTTAAGAATTAATTTCTAATTTTTTTTATTGCTAGTATCATAGCTCAGTTGGTAAAGAATCTGCCTGCAATGCAGGAGACCACAGTTCAATTCTTGGGTCAGGAAGATCTGCTGGAGAAGGGATAGGCTACACTCTCCAGTATTCTTGGGCTTCCCTTGGGCTCAGCTGGTAAAGAATCTGCTTGCAATGCAGGAGACCTGGGTTCGATCCCTGGGTTGGGAAGATCTCTGGAGAAGGGAAAGGCTACCCACTCCAGCATTCTGGCCTGGAGAATTCCTTGGACTATATAGTCCATGGGGTCATAAAGCATCAGACACAACTGAGCGATTTTCACTTCACTTCACTTCAGAAATATAAACAATTTTTGTATATTGACCTTGGTAAACTCACTGATTACTTCTAGTAGCACTTAAAAAAAAAAAAAGATTCCACGTGATTTTCTACTTAGATGGTCATGATGCAGTAAAGACAGATTTAGTTCATTAGAATTGTTTGCCTTTTTCCCTCTTTCTTGCATTGTTACATTGGCTACAGTCAATGTTGAATAAGAGGAGCGAGAGCAAACATCCTTACCCTCTACATGATTTTAGTGAGGCGAGTACTTAGTTTCTTACCAGTAAGTATAATGTTCAGTTCAGTTCAGTCACTCAGTCCTGTCCAGCTCTTTGCGACCCCATGAATCGCAGCATGCCAGGCTTCCCTGTCCACTCCCAGAGCTTACTCAAACTCAGGTCCATCGAGTTGGTGATGCCATCCAACCTTCTCATGCTGTGTCATCCCCTTCTCCTTCTGCCTTCAATCTTTCTCAGCATCAGGACCTTTGCCAATGAGTCAGTTCTTCGCATCAGCTGGCCAAAGTATTGGAATTTAAGCTTCAGCATCAGTCCTTCCAATGAATATTCAGAACTGATTTCCTTTAAGATTGACTGGTTTGATCTCCTTGCAGTCCAAGGGACTGTCAAGAGTCTTCTTCAACAACATAGCTCAAAAGCATCAATTCTTCAGTGCTCAGCCTTCTTCACAGTCCAACTCTCACATCCATACATGACTACTGGAAAAACCATAGCTTTGACTAGATGGACCTTTGTTGGCAAAATAATATGCCGTCTAGGTTGGTCATAGCTTTTCTTCTAAGGAGCAACTGTCTTTTAATTTCATGGCTGCAATCACCATCTGCAGTGATTTTGGAGCCCAAGAAAATAAAGTCTGTCGCTGTTTCCATTGTTTCCCCTTCTATTTCCCATGAAGTGATGGGACTGGATGCCATGATCTTAGTTTTTTGAATGTTGAGTTTTAAGCCAGCTTTTTCACTCTCTTCTTTCACTTTCTTCAACAGGCTCTTTAGTTCCTCTTCACCTTCTGCCATAAAGGTGGTATCATCTGCAGTATCTGAGGTTATTGATATTTCTCCCAGCAATCTTGATTCCAGGTTGTGCTTCATCCAGCCCAACATTTCACATGATATATTCTGCATAGAAGTTAAATAAGCAGGGTGATAATATATAGCCTTGATGTACACCTGTCCCAATTTGGAACCAGTCTGTTTTTCCATGTCCAGTTCTAACTATTGCTTCCTGACCTGCATACAGATTTCTCAGGAGGCAGGTAAGGTGGTCTGGTATTCCCATCTCTTGATGAATTTTCCGCAGTTTGTTGTGATCTACACAGCCAAAGGCTTTGGTGTAATCAATAAAGTAGAAATAGACGTTTTTCTGGAATTCTTTTCCTTTTTCTATGGATCCAACAGATGTTGGCCGTTTGATCTCTGGTTCCTCTGTCTTTTGTAAATCCACCTTGAACATCTGGAAGTTCATGGTTCACATACTATTGAAGCCTGACTTGGAGAATTTTGAGCATTACTTTGCCAGCTTGTGAGATGAGTATAATGTTAGCTATAGGTTTTTCATAGATGGCCTTTATAAAGTTGACAAGGTTCTCTTCTAGTTATAATTTGCTGAAAATATTAGCATGAATAGATGTGGATTATGACAAATGCTTTTGTTTTGCATCTTGATTTGCCCATAGACCATTTCGTTTTTAGTCCATTGACATGACTGATTAACTTTCAAATGTGGAATCAAATTTCCATCTTTGGAATGAGCTCTATTTAATCATGATATATAATATTTTATATATTAATGGATTCAATTTGATAAAATTTTGTCATGTATTTCTCTGTTAGTTTTCATGGGAAATATCTGTTTGTTTTTCCTGCAATGTCTTTTCTGGATTTGCTGCCAAGGTCATGCTGGCCTCATAAAATGACTTCAGAAATACTTTCTCCTCTTCTATGTTATGTCAAAGTGAAAGTTGCTCAGTCATGTTTGACTCTTTGAGACCCCATGGACTACTCAGGCCAAGGAATTCTCCAGGCCAGAATACTGGAGTGGGTAGCCTTTCCCTTCTCCAGGGGATCTTCCCAACCCAGGGATCAAACCCAGGTCTCCCACATTCTTTACCAGCTGAGCTACAAGGGAAGCCCTCTAAGTTATGTAAGAGTTTGTATAAAATTGGCATATTTCTCCCTTAAATGTTTGGTAGAATTTCTCAGTCAACCCATCTAGACTTGAATTACGGCTTGTGGGAAAGTTTTTGACAGTAAATTCAGTTGCTTTAATAAATAAGGACAATTCAGATTATCCATTTCTTCTTGAGTGGTTTATGTCTTTAAAGGAATCAGTTTCATCTAAGCTATCAAAATCTTTATTGTCATGTTTATGGTAGTATCTTATTATTCTTTTAAATTCTGAGCATTCTACATATTGATCTTCTCTTTCTTTACTAATATTGGTAATTTATGTCTGCCTCCTTTTTTCCTGACCAGCATGGCTAGAGTTTTATCAATTTTATTGCTCTTTTCAAAGAATCACTTTTGACTTCATTGATTGTCTCTGTTATTTTATTGATTTCTCCTATTATCTTTTTATGTCCTTTGATTTGGTTTTAATTTGATCTTGTTTTCTTAGTCTCATAAGATGGAATCTTAGATTATTAATTAAAGGACTTGTTTTCCAATATAAACACTTAATGTTATATATACATTTACCTCTTGGCTACATCAGTATTTAGTTTTTAATGTGAAAAGCAGGCTTGCTTCATGGATTGACAGATTTCTAGATACTAATGACAGTGTCTGCATTACTTATCATGGGTCAGTTATAAACACGCTGGTCAGCAGGTCACATTTGAGTATCACTGCCTTAGAAGACAGGACTTGGGTTCTAACTCAGGTTTTCTCACCACCCACCCCCCCCACCCCTGATAAAGACATGAAGGCTGGAAGGAGAATACTGCACCTGTGAGCTTTCGGCCAGACAATAGAAAAGAAAAAGGTCTTCTGGAAATAGCAGTCTTTAACCCTGCACACCACCCAGGAGAGAAAAGTTGCTGTAAGGAATCAGACACTAGACATCTCCTATCTTAATTAGGGGTCATTGAGAGGAAAGGCTACCAGTGCCATTCTGATACCTAAAAAGAAAGTAGAAATTGCCATTCTGCGGACCTATATAAAGGAGAAAGAGATCATAAACCTCACTCTTCTTTTACTGCCCCCGTTACCATCCACTTCTTCAATTCACATACAGATAAACTACTTTTAATGGTTTCCCAACTCAGCTCACAGTGCTTAAGTGATAAGCGTAAACTCATCCAGCTGGTTACAGCTGGTTAGTATTAACAAGAGAGAATGAAAGATTTTTTTACTCTAATATACTCTTTCACAATATTAAGTTTATCATCTTTTCCTGCCTTATCACTGCTAACTAAAATGCAGGTGTATATGTATGTGTAGAGACTGGGAGTGTGGATTTTAATTATTTGAAGGTTTTGCTTAATCAACTTCTAGTTAACAGATACATGTCATATCAAAGATATCTATCTTAAAAAGAAAAAGATAGGTCTTCTGGAAACAGCAGTCTTTAACACTGCACACCACCCAGGAAAGAAAAGTTGCTGTAAGGAATCAGACAGAAATAGATCAGAAATAAGAATTTTTATTGAAGAATAATTTGTTTACAATGTTGTGTTAGTTTCAGCTATACAGCAAAGTGATTCCATTATGGAAAATAATCTGTATATATAAATATATATGTTCAGATTATTTTCCATAATAGGTTATTACAAGATATAGAATATGGTTTTCTGTGCTATACAGTGGGGCTTCCCAGGTGGCTCAGTAGTAAAGAATCTGCCTGCAACGCAGTAGACCCTGGTTCATACTCTGGGTTGGGACGATCCCCTGGAGGAGGACATGGCAACCCACTCCAGTATGCTTGCCTGGAGAATCCCATGGACAGAGAAGCCTGGCGGGCTAGAGTCCGTAGGGTTGCAAAGAGTTGTCCACAACTGAAGTGACTTAGCACGCACACATGTGCTATACAGTAAATTCTCACTGCTTATCTATTTTATATATAGCAGTGTGTATCTGTTAATCCCATACCCCTAATTTTTCCCTCCTCCACTTCTCTTTCCCCTTTAGTAACTATAAGTTTATTTTCTATTCTGTAAGGCTGTTTCTGTTTTGTAAATAAATTCATTTATGTTATTTTTTAGATTCCACATATAAGTTATATCGTATGTCTTCACTTTTTATATTTGTCTTACTTCACTTATTATGATACTCTTTAGGATCATCAATGTTGCTGCAAATGGCATTATTTCATTCTTTTTATGGCTGAGTAATATTCCATTGTGTGTGGGTGTGGGTGTGTGTGTGGGGGCGGGGGGGCGTGTGTGAGACTGGATAATGCATCTTACCCAATCATCCATCAGTAGAAACTTAGGTTGCTTCCATGTCTTGGCTGTTGTAAATAGCGCTTCAGTGAACATTAAAGTGCATGTTTCTTTTTGAATTAGAGTTTGCACCTTTTTGGGATGTATGCCCAGAAGTGGGATTACTGGATCATATTTATATCTATATTCATATCTATGTTTAGTTTTTTAAGTCAGCTCCATATTGTTCTCCATTTTACAATTACCAATTTATATTTCTACTAACAGTGTAGGAGGGTTCCCTTTTCTCTACACCCTTTCTATGGTTTATTACTTGTAGACTTTTTGATGATAACCATTTGACCAATGGGTGATACCTCATTATGGTTTTGATTTGCATTTCCCAACTAATTAGTGATATTGAGAATTGTTTCATGTGCTGTTGGCCCTTTGTATGTCTTCTTTGAAGAAATGTTTATTTAGATCTTCTGCCTATTTTTTGATTGCATTTTTTTAATTGACTTGCGTACTCTGTTAGAATGGCAACTAATTTGGAAATTAACCCCTGATTGGCTGCAAAATGGAAATAAGAATTTTAATATACTATATTGTTACTAGAGTGCTATGTCAAAAGTCACTTAACTTTACAGTCTGGATCTGTCTGACTCAAAACTCTACGCTTTTTTTTCACTTTGTCTCATTTCTTCTCACATGTGATTACAAGCCCTAAATCATAAAGACACTTGACTTTCATATCCCAAAGGCATAATTCTCTTGCTGTTTTCTCATTAGGGCAACACTTGCCCCCAGGGTACTGACTCTTAGACATAAGGCTCTAAATAACTGCCCTTATTTTCACTTTATAAGAAGAATGAAGACTTTCATAGAGTAGAGAGTCTGTCTGTTTGAAGTTGAAATTAGTGTTAAAACAACAGTTGCTCCTCTTGCTAAATCGTCCCAGGAGCAAGGAGTCAGCTGGCCTCTCTCTTCCCAGCCAGCCTTCCACTGTCAACCCACACTAAAGCAAAGCAATATGCATCTATCTGCATAGTCATTAAAATGCACCGAGTCTCGAGTCTCGGAACTGGCTCCCCACACCCCTATTCTACTGCCTGACAAAGGATTTGCGACAAAAGACCTTCTTCCCGGTTTGTAAAACAGTTGTGTAAAACTCGGACTGTAAAGTCACAGTTGACTGCTTTAATGTGGAACAGCTGGGAGGGTGTAGACACACTGGCAGGTTGAGACAGGGACTAGGAATGATCCTCCATTCTGCCAAGGGTCGACTTAGTCACACCACCTGCTGCCCCTATTATGTCAAGAGCAAACCAGTCATGACAGCCTCAACAGACGGACACACGGCACCAGACGGTGCAAGGGAAGTTAAGAAAAGATAAATTAAGTGATCAATAAAGATAAGGGACCTGCTCAGCAGTAAATGGTGCTGACAGACCAGACAAAACGTGAAGCAAACGGGCATTTGATCATGTGGGGGGGTGCGAGGCTTAGCGTCAACCTCAATAGTATTGACATTTTGGAGACCATTGGGACATTGGCAGTGGATTTCCTGGCTGGACTGACTTGCGTTGAAGGTGGTTGCCTTTGTGTTTCCATCGTACACATAGTAGGGTTCAGGATCCAGTTTAGAAGTGTAGTGAGCCACATCCGTGGGAGAGGTCACCTCTGACCTTGACCCAGGCCAGACTGGACAGTGCATGGTGGGTGAAATCTGAGGTTGAGGTCCACAAAGTTGCTTCTATCCTTTGACTTATTTGTTGGACATTTATTTATTCTATCTGGCCTTTACTGAGCATCTCTTGGGGGCTAGGCACAGTGCTAGGCCCTAATGGGGATGGTGGTACGACAGCGGTAACAGCGATGGTGGCACAAGAGTGCAGGCATTTTCCTGGAGCATATTGTAGGCTAACGAAGGAGTCAGCCCGTTCACTTTAGACAGCCCACTCCCAAAGCAAGTTTAAGTATCATCTCTTGGGTGCTATAGTGGAGCAATGGACAGCTTGCTGGAAATTAAATCCGCTTAAAGGTATCAAGAATACTTTTACAGAGGAGGTTGGGAGGGCCAAGTTCAAGGAAAGGTGTTTCTGGCAGAAAAAATAGCACCAAAAGCACAGAGATGTGACAGATTTGGGCTCCCTTCTTGGATCCGGATCTGGAGAATTCTCAATGTCACGAACTACTCAAGGTTGAGTGATTTAAACTGTATAGTTTTGCTAATGGAAATAGGATATTGTGAAGGAGAATGAAAATTTAAAAAATTTTTAAAATAAAATCTAATACTTCCAAGAAATTTTGGACTTTTCTATAAAGCTGTTTCAGGCTTTGTCTCCGGATATGCCTGGGGTCTGCGCTTATTCTTCTCTGTCACCAATTAAAGTTTTTGCGACTAATGTAGGAGGTGCTCAGTTTGGGATATAGCTGGAAAATGAGGTATGTGGAAGGAGGGGTTAGGATAGACAGGAGAAGAAAGCTAGAATAAGGCTGATCAGAGAGGTGTGGCCATAGTGGGAAGGGTCTTGATGCCTCCCACTTAGGTAGAATTTACAACATACAAATTACTTTTACAGAACTATTTCATTTGATCTTCATCATAAGCCAGTTAATGACTTTGCAAAGGGGATAACTGAGTACATCTATGAAATTTGTTGCTTAATAATTTGAATTTTAAAAGGCTCTTTGACTGCAGTAACAAGAATGGACTTGATGGGGAAGATAAGAGAAATAAACTAAAATTGTTGAATGCCTACAAAATACTGAGTACTTTATCATTCATTATCTTATGTAGGTTTGGCTACAGGTGACAGAAAACTCGGAATAAGATTAGTTTAAACAAGTTTGGTTATTTTTAATTATTCTTAAGAGATGTTCAGAGGTAGTCTCTACAGAGCTGGTACTGGAATCCCATTTTCTCAGGATTTAGACTCCTTCTGGTCTCTGTTCAATTATCTCTTGGGGCCACAGAGTTTTTTGAGTTCCAGCTATTATGGCTTTGTTCTTAGAAATAGGAGAGATGAATGAAATGCCAGGTAATACTCCTAGCTATATCTTGTTGGCCAAAATTGAGTCATGTGACCATGACTAGCTGCAAAGGAAGCTGGGGAATGTAGTCTTTTAAGTAGGTAGCAGTGTGTGAAGATAATAAGGAAGTGAATGTAGACTGGGGTCAACAGCTAGAAGTTTGGTCACAGAATTATTATCTGGGCGTGGAAGCAGTCCAGAGAAAATTATTTGTCCCAAGTCACAAAATTGTAAAGCGACAGAGCCTAGATTCATCTCTGGTTCTCCCTGAATCTGAATCTGATGCCACTTCAATTGCAAAGTTCCACCCGGACCTGCCCTGTGGGGATATGGAGTGGCAGTGGAGTTGTGAGTGAGGCGTGATAAAATTAAAGCTGCAAACACAGGAGTGTGTGGAATAGCATAATACAGGTCAGAACGGATGAAAAAGTAGATTCTTATATCCTATTTTCAGTAATAATGATCTACCATTTCTAGACCCTGACTACATATAAGGCTGTGTTTTATTTTTGATTGTTAAAACAATTTAAAAAACTTGTATATTGGTGTATAGTTGATTAACAATGTTGTGTTAGTTTCAACTGTACAACAAAGTGATTCAGATATATATATACATGTATCTATTCTTTTTCAAATTCTTTTTCCACTTAGGTTATTAAAGAACATTGAGTAGAGTTCCCTATGCTATACAATAGGCCCTTGTTGGTTATCTGTTTTAAATATAGCAGTGTGTACATGTCAATCCTGAAGTCCCTAACTATCCCTTCCCCCACCCTTTCCCCTGCTACCTGCTCATATGTTCCTTCTCTAAGTCTGTGAATCTATTTCTGTTTTGTAAATAAGTTCATTTATATCAATTTTTTTTAGATTCTGCAAATAAGCGATATCATAGGATATCTATCTCTGTCTGCTTAACAAGGCTTTACTTTACATTAGCTCCTTAATTCTCCCAAGGTTGGGAAATAGTTATCATTATTTACAGATAAGGAATCTAAAACTCAGAGGGGTTAAATAATACGCCCAAGTATGACTATCTCTTTGGGCTTTATTTTTATGGCCCACTGTCTCCCAATGTATCATTGGAAACCAATGAGTTTGGATTGATAGGTTTTTATTTATCAGTCTTTTCTTTTTTTGAAGTATTACTATCGTTAATTCAGAGCTGAAAGAAACCTTAACCCTCACTATTCAATTTCCTTTTCACTAATAGTGAAAACACAAGCACAGAGATGGAACGACAGCAGCGATGACAAGACAGCAATTGTGCTTAAGGTATGCTAAGTGCCCCCAGGTAGGTTAGTCTTCGACCTTGTCTCCCAACGCTGCCCCTACCTCCACTCACCGTCTAGTACCCATAGAGCAGGAAGAGGAGTTGCTAATATGAATAATAAGAATCTAAAACGTGGCCTGGGTCATGGTTATCAGTAGACAAGGTCACCATGTTACAAAGCAGCTAGCATCTCCTCGTACCTGTATGGTGAGCAGATCCACCCAGAGCTGTCATGGCAAGTATGCCTGGTCACCTCTTTTTCCCCCTCCCCACACCTCCTCATCTGGCTCCTGTTTCCTCTCTCTCTCTCCCATTTTCTCTCTCTCTTTCCAAATCTGGCCAACTTCTTTCTTCTTCCTTTCTTTGACCTCCCACCCCCATGAATCCACCAGAGGGTAGACGATGCTGAGATTTAAATTTCAGAGGAGAGTGGGAAGGCTCTCCCTAGTCCGCAAGCTAAAACTGTGTGCTCCACCATCACTTTGCCAGAACTCAGGAGCAGGGTGTGCAAGCAGCCAACTCAAAAATGGAACTTTGGTTTCCATTCAGCCCTTGTTCCTTATGTGTTTGTCTTCCATCAAAGTGGTGATTGCAGGGCAGGCTTTGAACATGCCTGGGTTCCTTACTCCAATACTATCAGTTCATCCGTCACCAGTTAAGAATTTACCATGTGCTCCGCACCTCACACAGCCACACAGCGACATGCTAATACAGCTGCTCTTCTCACTGATGAGGCATTCAAGGGCCACCAAGTGAAGGGCTTGCCCAGTGCATGGCAGTGTCACCAGAGTCTGCTGGACTCTGCTTTCTCTGAAGGCTTATATCGGTCCCCTCCAATGTGCAAAGGGAACCATGTATGCCAGTCTGGTCTTGACCAGGATCTGTGGCAATCCTAAATGAAGTGGAGGATCCCTAGTTTTCCAAAATTGTTCAGATAATGACCATCCTAGTCTTTGATGAATGCTTTGTATCTGTGAGCTGATCGCAAATCAAGCCGTCTGTGGAATGGTTTCCGTTCATGAACTGGGCTCCACAACCCGAGTCCTGAGAAGGCCATGGAAGTTCCAGGTTCATGTTGCCATATCTGCTTCCTAGGCCCACCACATCCAAAATGATTTCAGCCAACAGCTGTTGGAGAAGGAAATGGCAACCTACTCTAGTATTCTTGCCTGGAGAATCCCCATGGACAGAGGAGCCTGGTGGGCTACAGGCCATGGGGTCGCAGAGAGTCAGACATGACTGAGCGACTAAACACAAGCACAACAGCTATAAGTGTTGTGATGGGGGTGACGCGTTCCAGGCTGGCCGGCTTGTGCCGCATTTGGCTGTTCCGCCTTCATCTGGTCAAGGTTTTCCTATTAGTTTCTGGAGATCTTTTTCTTCTTCGCATGACACTGGCTGATTTAAATAAGTGAAACATCAGGGGGTATCATGGAGAAGCCTGCAATGGAGTGGCCAAAGACCCCAGCCCTGGTCCAGACTCTTCTCCAGCCTGGCTGTGACCTTTCCAATGCATACCTTCTCTGCACACCATTGTCTTCAGCGGCTTCACAGCATTGACAAAAATGCTGTTGAGCTCCAGTGAGTTAATAACATGTTTAATGAGTGTTTTGTGAAATAACCAAAAGCCACTTTTAGGTAATGTCTTCCAGAGTAGGATGTGACCTTTTTGAGAAAAGGGACCCATGTCTTATTCTCCTTAGTTACCTGTGATGGTAGTGGTGGTGATTTAGTCACTAAGTTGTGTCTGACCCTTTGTGATCCCATGAAGTGTACAGCCCACCAGGCTCCTCTGTCCATGGGATTCTCTAGGCAAGAATACTGGAGTGGGTTGCCATTTCCTTCTCCAGGGGATCTTCTTGACCCAGGGATTGAACTTGGGTCTTCTGCACTGATAGGTGGTCTCCTGCATTACAGGCAGATTCTTTTACTGATTGAGCCACCAGGGAAGCCCCTAGTTACCTAACCACAGAGAATAATACCTACCTTACTGGATTCTTATAAGAATTAAATGAAAATGTAAAGTACCCGGCACAGAGCCTACATAAATGGGTGGTAAATAAATATTAAATCTTTCCCATCCAGTTTCTTGTTTTAAATGTTCCCTGGTGGCTCAGAGGGTAAAGCGTCTGCCTGCAATGCGGGAGACCCGGGTTCAATCCCTGGGTTGGGAAGATCTCCTGGAGAAGGAAATGGCAATCCACTGCAGTATTCTTGCTTGGAAAATCCCATGGATGGAGAAGCCTGCTACAGCCCATGGGGTCGCAAAGAGTCAGACACGACTGAGCGACTTCACTCACTCACTCACTCAGGCCTTAGCACATAATAAACATTAGTAATTATAGAGATAGGCAGTGTAACATATGGGTTAAAAACAACAACAATAATAATAATAACTGAGATTTATATTGTTCAGAGTCTGTATCAGGCAGTATTCTAACTGCTTTGTATATAGCCACTCAGTCAAAACCTCAGACCATAAGTTCAATTGCAAATGGCCCCAGGTTCTTTACAACTCCTCTTATCAAGAGGCAGAATCTGTTTACCCACCTGGTAAGCCTGGTCTGGACTTGTGTCTTGCTTTGATCAGTAGAGTGCAGGGAAGTGACCATAAGTTCTAAGCCTCGACCTCAGTAAGTCTTGCAGCCTCTGTTCTCACTCTCTTGAAAAGCTGCCTCTATCTGAACAAGTCTCCATCAGCCTCCTGATGGATGAGCAGAGGGAGGACCAGCTGTCCTAGCCATCCCAGCTGAGGCCCAGCCCTGTGAAGGAGACCATCCTAGACGACCCAGCCCAGTCAGCAGAACTCCCAGCCAAGCCATAGAACCATAAGAAATAAGAAAATGGCTACTGTTTTAAGCCACTAGGTTTGGAGTAGTAATTAGGCTGATCTGCTTAAAGGCTGTATGTCCTTGGGACCATGGCTTAGCCTCCCTGAGCCTCTGTCTACTGGAGTGGGTAGCCAGTCCCTTCTTCAGGGGATCGTCCGACCCAGGGATCAAACCCCTGTATCTTACATCTCCTGCACTGTCAGGCAGGTTCTTTACCATCTGAGTCACCAGGGAAGCCTGCTGTGTAAGCAGGTGCTCAAAAAATGGTCAATTCTTTCCCCATGAGGACTATAGCAAAGATAAACTTGAGAGGAATGCAAAGTGGCTTCAGTCGGTTCAGTCGCCCAGTCATGTCTGACTCTTTGCGACCCATGGACTGCAGCAAAGCGACTAGAGGATCAGAATTACAAAAACTGTAATTTGTAATCAAGTTATAAATCAGAATTACAAAAACTGAAGAAGGTGATAGGTCCAAAATGCTTGGAACAGATAAGGAGGCCTATTGAATCTTGGGTAAAGGGGATTTTAGAGTACTGGTTGCATGATTGGATTTGAGGATCTTTAAGGTTGACATTTGATGAATCTGTCATTAAGAATCATTGTAGGAGCCAGGATAAGACTTCTCTTTCCCTCACCACCTTTCTAACCAGATTTCCTTAACTGCCCACTGGTAATACAGGGTACTGGTTGAAATTTTGCACGCTTTGTTTCTTTCTAACCCTGCGTTAAACACAGCAGAGAGTAGGGACTCAAAAATGTTAACTGTATTGAGTGTCAAGCACAGGGGATCCAATTGTTTTAACAGAAATGGAAAAAGTAATTAAAATCATAAAGACAGAGGAAGGTAGAAATGGCAAAATTTGTCTTTTACTGATTGGTCAAACACATAAATGTGCTTCCTGGCTTATTGACTTGGCGTTTTGTTTGCTTTGTTTTTAAAGGCTGGATTTTACTGAGGGAAATTTTTGATAACAACTGGCGCTGCAGTCTCTCTTTTGCCTATGGGGGTCTCACTTGAATGCCTTGATCTCTCTAAAAATCCTGCAAATGACCTAACTCAGACTTGCATTTGGTGGACTTTTTTTTCCCTCATTAACTTAATTAAAAAATGTAAACCCAATTGAAATGGAATATTTCCGCGAGTGATAAAGTTTTCACATCAGAATATTTGGAGGGGGTCAAGGCTGTGACTTTTAATAAAGAAAACTACAAGTATAACATAAACCTTCACAGGGTCTGAGTTGAAGCGTTCTCCTGTACTTCTCCAATATTTTTCAGGAAGAAAATTCCCCAGTCCACATTCCCCTCGTCTTCTCTGGCTTCAAGCTCTGGCCTCATGCTCATCTGCACCTCCCTTCTTCGCTCTTTGCCGGTGGGAGTCAGTCCTCAGCCCTGCTGATGAATAAACATCATTCTATCTGTGGCGCCCAATACATTTCAGAAACAATGTTCAGCTTCAAAGTTTGCAGAATTGCCTGGTCCAGTTTTGTGAACGACCCTAGTGGGACCGCATTGTCGGCGTGAGGGGCAAAACAATGGTGCCTCTCTGACATCACCGAGCACAAGGAGCTCTGTCTCCAGCTGTACAAACAGCACAGGAAATGATTTTTTTTTTCCTTCATGTTATTTTTTGTCTATTAAAATTATGCAAACCCGGGAAATACAACAATTGCTTTTGCTAAGTCTCTGAAATGTCTTACCATTCATTTCCCAAATAAGGAGGCTGCGGTGCCTTTGATGCTGAGGATGGTTAATCCCAAATGTGGAGAACTAATAAAATAATCAAAAAAGGCCTCAGAAGTGTTGATAAATTTCAATTATCTCTCGCTCTCTCTCCCAGGATTGGGTGAGGCGGGATGGGGCTGCCTTCAAGTAGTACTTGAGTCGGGGCTGCATTTTCTCTTCCCCAGACCTCTAGGCACCGACCTCTCTCCTTTGTGGCTGAATCGCCTTAGCAGGGCTGGGGTCTGGAGGTGCTGGGGGGCAGAGGAGACAAAGCAGGCCCGCTTCACAAAGCCAAGGGACCCAAGGAAGCAAAATTGAATCTCCAGCACCCTGCTCCTGAGTAAACAGACAAAACTAATGGGTCTGCCGTTTCTCCTCCCATCCAATTACTGGGCTCCGGTACAGAGAATATGGCAACATCAGCTCACACACATTCTAATACTCTTAATCCCTTCCATACATATAAACCTCACATCCACTCACATGACTTCATTACCAAAACCACCCAGGCAGGCGATGTGAAGGAATGGGCCCACCAGCTGCAGAAACCTGCCTTCTTCAAGTTTTCATCAGCTAATGAGGGGTATGCAAATGAAAAGCTTATGGGATTACAGCTTGTCTGACAGCGGTTCGCCCCGAGTGCTGGAGGACTAATACAGGTGTTAGTAAACGGGTTATTAGGCCCGGCCTAATTTAGGCCTATTCATGCTAGCTTGCACTCTTAGCCTCAACGTTTGTCCTCCTGCTGGGGGCCCAGCAGGAGCCACCTTTAGGCCTGCGGTGGGTCTGACGTGAAGGCCTACTAAAGATATGAAGTTAATAAATCCGGCCATTGGGTGTTTAGGCATACCCAGCAACATAAGAGTGGCCTCCAGGAGGAGCTTTTCTTCCTCCCCCACAGGCGGGAAGGGCCTGAGAGACAGCTGTGAAGCAATGAGAGGGGATTTTACCAACATGATTCATCACTTGTTACTGGCTTTCCAGACTCTATCAGGCAGATGCTATCTGGGAGTTGTACCTAGCCCATCTTATTTTTTCCTTGGTGGCTCGACACCATGACTCACTTTCCCATCTGCAGAGGGGTGTGCCCTGTAGTCCTGTACAGCCTGTCTGCAGAACATGCAGCTAAGGACGGGAATCTGAGGACGACTGGCTTCAGCTGGATGGTTTCCTTGAAGAGGTCACTACCAGACAGGGTCAGATGCCCAGCTCTGCCAACCCAAAGCCTAAAATGGTCCACACTCCTTCTCTGCAATTCTGAAATCCCCAAAGCTCAGGAAATCAAAGTGTTTTGGTTTTGTTTCAATAATTCATCTGGCAGAAAAGCCTGGCATGAACAGATGTGAGACTTCTTATAATCTTTCTGTCTCATTGAATGTCAGGGGACCCAGGTTCCATCTCTGGTTGAGGAACTAAGATCCTGTATGCCATGTCCCACCAATATAGGAGACCCAAGAGATGTGGGTTTGATCTCTGGGTCAGGAAGATCCCCTGAAGGACGTCATGGCAACCCACTCCAGTATTCTTGCCTGGAGAATCCCATGGACAGAGGAGCCTGGTGGGCTACAGTTCACAGGGTCACAAAGAGCTGGACACGACTGAAGCAACTGAGCATGCATGTACACACATGCATAACCAGTGTAAGGATGTTAAACAGAACACATGGAGAGACTGACTGCCTGGAGAATCTGGGAAAACCTCCTGGAGAAGGTAGTATCAATAGATTAACTGATTTATTTAACAGATTTTCATTAAATACCTATGTGTGGCAAGAACAATGTAAGACATTGATTTACAAAGAACTAGGCACACAGAGAGTGGTGTTTGGTAGACAGTTAACAATCAATTCTCCATAAGGACCCGGATTTGTAATGTCTGATGGTTTCTGTGGATTAAACATTCCTACTCTGGCTGATAATCACATAGCCAATGTGATGTCAGTCTGCTTGCAAAAATTCCTGAAAAGTTAACCATGAGCTCTTGCAAGCCAGTACCACCTGACTTCAGCACACCACTGGACATAGGCCTCGCCCTCATGTTACAGTTTTGTGCAATAGCTCTCGGAGGGGGTCTTTGAGATCAAAACTATTTTCACAGTATTCTAAGCTACTATCTCCCTTTTTCCCACTATGTTGGTTGACATTTGCACTGATAGTGCAAAAACAGTGGTGATAAAACTGGAGGCTTACTGTGAATGAAGGCCTGGCTCTGCTAGTATCGGCTTTCTTCACGACTGCACACTTGCAGGGAAAAAAAAATTCCAGGTTCCTTTATGGATTTCCTTGAGGAAGGAGTTCAAATTATTAATATTGTCAAATTTTGGCCCTTGAGTACGTGTTTTTAACATTCTGTGTAGTGACCTGGGAAGTAATATATAAAGCGTTCTTCATACCAAAGCATGATGATGACCTCAAGGCAAAGCATTGTGTGATTGTTCAACCTGTGAGCTGAACTGACTGCTTTTCTGGTGAAACATAATTTTTACTTGAAAGAGTATTTTCTTGCAAATGAATGAAGTGGGCCTGACATTTCAAGGGAAACAATTGACAATACTTCTTGGTGATGATACAATTTTAAAAACTGTATCTCTGCCCCACCTCTGCCCCCCGCATCATGAGCTTGACATATCCCAATAAAAAAGACTTTCTCAGTAAGATTAGTGGTAAGATTAATGACAATGGTGTTTCAATATTATGTAATGAAATGCGTCAACATTTGGAAGATCTGCTTACCTTAGTGAACCAATATTTTTCAAATGACCAATGCTAGTGTTACAAAATCAGACATGAATAAAAGATCCATTCAGAATGTCAGGTGGACTGAGATTTTAATTTAACACAGTATGAGAATTCCTTTGACATGGTTTCAAATTCCACATGGCAACTAACCTTTCAGAAATCATTGTTTGTCCAGTTTGAGCATAATGTCAAGAATAAAATCCAGTTATCCGCAAAGGTTACTAAAATACTCACTTTTTTCCCAACTATATATCTGTGAGACCAGATATTCTTCATATACTTCAACCGAAAACAACATATTTATTTAAACGGATTCAATGCCGAGGCAGATATGAGAATTCAGCTGTCTTTTACTAAGCTAGACACTAAAGGGACTTGCAAAAAGCGTACCAAATATGTTTTGTTTTGGAAAATGGTTATTTTTCACAAAACATATAATTAGTTTTTAATAAGCTAATAAATATTTTTAAAACTTTTTAGTTTTCTAATACTGTAAATATCAAGAAATAATAACCTTCATCAACAAAAACCTTTGGAGTTCCCAGTAATTGGTAAGAGTGTTCAGGAGTCCGGAGACCAAGAAGTTTGAGAACCACTGGTCTAAAAGAATATTACCATTTGTCTTGGAGAATGGGTAAGAGTTTTCCTAATGAAGATGATGGAAAGGGAAGGCCAAACAGACTGTGTGAGGTTAAGAGAATATTTGCTTGGGTTTCCGCAAGAAGGTCAGTATGTCTGGATTTGAGATGCGTGCCCCAGAGTGCAGCGATGGGGGCAAGGGACAGATTGTGAAGCTGCAGAAGCAGACAGGAGCTTTGTTTGCCCACCTAGGAGTTGAATTTGATGTTCAGATTATTCCAGGCCCCACCATTCCCTTATGTCTTACACTCCCACAGTCCCCATATTTATGCTCTCTTTGCAGTCCTCACAGCAGTGTGAACTTGAGAACACTGCCAGAGGAGGTTCACTCTTCTAACAGGGCAAAACTGGGGACTTCTCAGTGCTTTGTGAGGATCCTCTTTCGACGAGGGTTTTTGAGATGCAAGTCATCTTTGGCATACACAGAAAGAATAGAAGGGTTTGTGTAATGAGCAAAATCAGGCTTAGAACATTTTACATCTGTAATTTTAAATTTCTCTAATTTTCTTTTATGGGGGAAAAAAACACTTATGTTATAGCTCCTCCTAGTAAGTTGGCCAGGCCTTTCAAAACACATAGCTTTATAACAAAACCTGTTATAACTTGATTTTCTACAAACTTTCTCTTCTCAGTTCAGTCACTCTGTCTTGTCCGACTCTTTGTGACACCATGGACTGCAGCACGCCAGGCTTCCCTGTCCATCACCAACTCCTGGAGCTTGCTCAAACTCATGTCCATCGATTCAGTGATGCCATGCAACCATCTCATCCTCTGTCGTCCCCTTCTCCTCCTGCCTTCAATCTTTCCCAACATCAGGGCCTTTGCCAATGGCTCAGTTCTTTGCATCAGGTGGCCAAAGTACTGGAGTTTCAACTTCACCATCAGTCCTTCCAATGAATATTCAGGACTGATCTCCTTTAGGATGGACTGGTTGGATCTCCTTGCAGTCCAAGGGACACTCAACAGTCTTCTCCAACACCACAGTTCAAAAGCATCAATTCTTCAGCACTCAATCTTCTTTATGGTCCAACTCTCACATCCATAATGACTATTGGAAAAACCATAGCTTTGACTAGACAGACCTTTGTTGGCAAAGTAATGTCTCTGCTCTTTAATACGCGGTCTAGGTTTGTCATAGCTTTTCTTCCAAGGAGCAAGCGTCTTTTAATTTCATGGCTGCAGTCACCATCCCCAGTGATTTTGGAGCCCAAAAAATAAAGTCTGCCACTATTTCCATTGTTCCCCCATCTATTTGCCATGAAGTGATGGGACCGGATGTCATGATTTTCATTTTTTGAGTGTTGAGTTTAAAGCCAGCTTTTTCACTCTCCTCTTTCACCTTCATCAAGAGGCTCTTTAGTTCCTCTTTGCTTTCTGCCATAAGGGTGGTGTCATCTGCGTATCTCCTCTGGCAAATAGCAAATTTATCTGCCCATTATGGGAAGAAGTATCTTTTATCCTCCTGGGGATAATCTTACAATAAGTTGGACTTGTTAATTTTTTTAACTGTTACTTATTTTCCAAGGAATATTGTAACATACTAAAAAGCCAAGAGGGAGGGAGAGAGAAAGAGACGAAATGACCTCTAATCCCCGTACTACACTGTTTTTATTATTTTTTCATGGTGTCTCTCAATGTTGGCCCACAAGCATACACAATTATAACACACTTGTTATCATAGCATAAAAATGATTTTATATTCTACCCTTTCTTTTAATTAAGGCAAGGAGAAAAAGGGGATATAACCAAGTTCTATTTGCAATTCCTTCTACACATTGATTGCCACTAATGCTTCCGGCAACCCTCTCCCCACAAATGTACCTTTCTTCCAGATCCATACGGTTAAAATTTGTAGTTTATAGGGTTTGGAATTAGTTTCTCGTACAGCCACTTTGGTTTTACAAATTTTCTGGCCTATCATTGTAAAATCAAGCTGAACTCCTACCTGTTTGGTGCCAGGTTCATATGAATTTGCTGTGTGATCCTTTGCATTCCATCACTGCTAACATCTTCAAAATTCAGAAAGGTGATATGAACATTCTGGTTCCAGATAAATTTGACCAGAGGCCTTTTCAGAGTATGTTGTACAAACATCTGAAGAAATACTGTTTTTTCCCTTCAAAATGTCATTTTCCAGGTTCCTGATCTCATTCCTACAGAGTGCTTTTGAATAACAATGTGGCCAAAGCCAATGTTTAAGGACTTCGATGCATGACTGAGGACAATTTTTCTGGCCTTGGAATGTGTAGGGTTAGAGGGTGAGGGGAGGGCAGGCGTCCAATGAGTTTCTTTCCTCATACTCTGAAATTGTTCCCTTCTTACCTGCCCTTGCCTCAAACCTAGTTTTTACTGAAAAATTCATTGTTCTTAAAAGTAAAAGAGCTAATAAAAGTATTTAGATATCAGGGTATCAGGCAACCACTTGTATTCTTGGTGGTTCTGTTTGCTCTCAGGAAATGTAATTCCAAATAAAAGTTATTGAACAAGGAGTCTTGCCAGCATGATGTTGGTTCTCAGAACACAAATGAGCTTGTGTGTGTGTGTGTGTGCGTGTGTGTGTGTGTGTGTGTGTGTGCGTGCGCGCACGTGTGTCTGTTTATCTGTAATAGTGTCCTCAAAATACGGGGAAACTTTTTAATCTTTTTGGTTCCCTTGGAGAAGAGAGGACCTAACTAAATTTCCCGAATTCTTCCACACAAAAGTCTTGTTTTGTTCCCTAAATACTTTTGCTGTTGGAAATAAAGAACTCAGCAGACTAAATCCTTCAACAAATGTTTCAAACACCTCGTTTGGGCCAACACCTTGTCCTGGGATTGGCCTGTTAACCTTTCACCCTTTACCCAGCCTGCCATGGGGCAATGATCCTCTTAGAGTCCTCCCCAGAGAAGGCTGCAACGTAGGATGATGCTTAAGTCTATTTAACCTGGGGATTTGGGGAGGCAGCTTTTCCACAGTGCATTGTTCATCATCTCCATTTGTTTTCTATAGTTCTTCCCAATTAATTGGCCAGGACTTTGAAAACACATGTGATTTTTAAGGCCTTGTAGGCTGTTCCTCTATTTTGAGTGGAGAAACCAGAGTAGGTTCATGATTTATAAATGTCATTCTGCTCACATACTCAGAAATAGTCCATAAAGGAATAGGGGTCACACATATTACAACATATGTAAGCAACAATAACTGGCATTTGTAACATGCTTTAGAATTTACAAGCTGTTTTCTCTGTCTGATTTATTTAGCTCCTTACAATGAACCTGTGGAGTAGGTGATAATTATAAATGCCCATTTTACAAATGAGCAAACTGAAGTTGAGGGAAGTAAAGGGCATTTCTGAAGTTGCTTGGTTAGGTAAAACTGATTTTATTGCCTGTTTCCACTTGGTTTTTTCACCTTATGAATAATTAAGCTTTCAATAATTTGCTTTTTCACTTGATTAACTTATTTTTATCAATAAACAACAGCTAACCAAGGAAAGCAAAATTTACCATAAGTCTGTTCTCACAACAACCAACTCTGTTCTAACAACAGAGCATTGGCAAGCACATAGAAAAGGAAAACTGCAGTGTTGGAGTCAAATAGAAAAATCTAAAAAAAAGATACAGTGCATTTGAGAGCTTATCATATGAGACGTAGCATTCTATTTCAGTAAACATAGACATTCCATTTTATAAATGGTATTTGCTCTCCTCTCAGAAGAAAAAGACCCCTTACTCATATCTTATGTAAGAATTACAGGTGGATTAAATATTTCAACATTTTTAAATAAATTGGAAAAATTTGAAAAATATTTGAAGGAAACCTGTTATATGGGAGACCATCTTCATCACAGAAAACCAGGAAGCCATGAAGGAAAAGAAATGTTTGTTTTTTTTTAACATGGCAAAATACACCATGACAAAATCAAAAAGCAAGTAGTAGCTTAGAAAAAATATGAAATGTATGGCAAACAAAACCAATATTTCTACCAGACTAAACATTCCTACAAATTTTAAAAGGCACCTTACAATTTACCAAATGATATGAACAGGAAATTCACGTAAGAGGAAATCCCAAAGTCTCAAAACACAAGGAAAAAAGGCTTAACCTTAATAGTCAGGAAGATGCCAAATATAATAACAATGACGTGCCATTTTGACCCATAAAATTGACAAAGAATAAAAAGAACAATACTGTTGTGAATTGGAGAAGATGCTAGAGAACCAGCATTCCCAGAAATTTATGGGGTATGGAAATTTGTCAATTACTGTAACCTTTGGGAAAGCAGTCTGGCAATATCTATTAAAATATTCTTCATTTTCATATGTTAGAATTGCATTTGGCCTGACAATCCTACTTTAAAAAAATACATTCCACAGAAACAAAAACAAGAATAAGATTTGAAGTTCAAGGGTGTTTGTTATAATAATGCTTATCATCATAAAAACAAAAATGAAATAAAATTAGAAATATTCAATAATAGTGGTATATGGTGAATGGTCAAATAAGTGAGTGTGTCTACTCTATAGATTATTTTTCAGCCTCTAAAAAAAGTAGATTGCCTTTATCCTTTAACCCAGGTGAACCATGATGTATTTAGTAAAAAACAGAAATGAATATGGCATGCCATATTTTTACTTTTTAAAACTTTACACGTGTGTGTGTGTGTGTGTCCATCTATATGTATTTTGAACTTATCTAAGTCAACTTAGACATGTACCACTCTTAGGGTCATATCGGTCTAAGAAGTCAATACTAACTTCTTAATAGTTCCAGGCAGGTAAAGGTAGTTAGTCTCCGATAATCTCACTACTGGGCTATAGTAAAAGCAAGTGTCTGACTCAATTCTGCTGCATAAATAAACACTTTTAGCAAACAAGCACAAACAAGGCCTATCGCTGGTTCTGGAAGCTTAGTTAAGCCCTCTAGTTGCTTTACTCACTGTCTTGCACAGCAGGTTCCCTTGAGCCTGATGGGACAATACTGCAGGGCTGGGATTCTGTTCTCTTTATGGTCTTTCGGGTCATCAGAGATCCCCCTAGAACACATTGACAGTACCCTTTAGGATCAGGCCTCAGACACCATCCCTAAGGGAGAAGGCTGCAGACCTTGCTGGAGTCTTAATCTCTGTCCATACAAGGAAATGTAGTGTCTCTAAAAGACTTTGGATAAGCCGTATACAATTGAATACCACCAATTTCACCAATAAGAGGTATTTTAACCTCTATGATGCTAAAAAGCTACTCATTTCACCTGTGAAAAATCCATTCCTGACTTTCACTAAACAATCAATCAGATGTTCTTGAGTCCATAAAAAAGATGAAAATCATGGAAGCAGTTATAACAGCCACATCTGGGTCACAGCAACTAGCTGTTCTTGGCTTGTGACTTCAACCAACCAACACACACATAATACCATCCTGTCTGGGTCCAAGCATTATGAAACAATTTAGCTATATATTAATTGTTTCATAGAGAGGAAGAGGAAGATTCCACATAAAAGTAATTCATATTGGCTGGGTAGAAATGGAAGGAGAGTGGAGATAAAGAGAATATTAACTTATTCTTTTTTAAAGGGTGTTCCATTATCTTTTTAAATTGAAGTATAGCTGATTTATAATGTTTGTTAATTTCTGCTATACAATAAGTGACTCAGTTATACACATATGTACATTTTTTTAAACATTCTTTTCCATTATGGTTTATCCTGGAGATTGGATATAGTTCCTTGTGCCATACGGTAGGACTTTGTTGTTTATCCATTCTGTTGTTTTTGGCTGAGCTGCATGGCATACAGAGCTTCCTCCATCAGGGATGGAACCTGTACCCTCTGCCCTGGGAGCGAGCAGTCTTAACCACTAGACCACCAGGGAAGTCTTTTAACTTTATCATTTATAGACCTTTATGTTATTTCATGTGGCACAACATACTTATATTATTTTTGTACTTTTAAAATCTTAGAAACATGTTTTAAAAAGATGCAATAACTTTACAAAAATAAAAGCAAGATTGCCTTTGCAGGTATTCTTTCTTCCAGATGGAACTTCTCTGTCACCGCTTGTATCATCAGGAGTCTCTTCCTCCTCCAGTTCTCAGTTTAAACCCTACATCCTTTGGGAAGTCTTTTCTAACTGTTGCAGATTGTCACAAGCTTGTTTTGTATGCTCCTACAGCACCCTAACCGTTTCCTAGCTGAACACTCATGACAACGCTTATTTTTTTTCTGTTAAGTTATACATTTTATGAGAGCAGGAGTTTGGCCTTATTAAGTATGCCTCCTAACACTATGCCTAGCAATCATAGACACTTGAAAAATATGTGCTGAATTTATGAAAGAAATCATGGATGAATGAACGTCAAGATATAGTATTTAGTTTTTTTTGTATTTTACATTTACAGTGTTTATGAAATAGACCTAATAGGATTTCAAACTTTCTGGCTCAACTAGTTTCTTACTATCATTTCATGAGAAAAGATATGGATCACCAGCATAATTTTCAATACCAACATTTGTAATCCATAGGGACAGAGTAAAATTCTCCTCCTATAATAAATAATTAAGCATCATAGAGTAGTAGAAATTACACTACTCCAGACCTATATGAATGGACTCACCATTCATTAAATGTGGAATTTTGGAAGAGACACTGAACCACTCCCTCTAAGTTTCAAATCCATCATCATCTATAAAATTGAATAAAAATTGCTACTGCAAAGGCTTATGGCAAGGATCGAATGAAATAATATATGTGAAACACTGTTAACTATAAACTGAGGGATACAATGTATTTTGATTAGAATGAAGTTGGAATAAGTCTCATTTTTCCTTCTGGAACATTAAGGTTTATCAATCGTTAGGTCCTAGATGTACCACATTTAATCTTTCGGGCACATCAGAAGGGAAGAATCATAAAATAAGAGTTAGAACAGATCGCAGAATCCTAGTTCACCCTCCCCATTTTGTCGTGAGGAAAACCAAGGTCCAGATAAATTGTATGACTTTACTTGGGCCTCAGGGCAAGTTGGTTCAACTGAGGTCATCATATCCAAAGGATCATCTTAGTATCTTTTTCTAATTTACTTTTTTGTGTGTGTGCTGCAAAAAGAAACTCATTTCAGACAAAACTTGCCTTGCTTTGACAGAAAGAAATACTCTTAATCCCAAGCACAACACAAAGGCTTCTTTGAGGAATTTACTTGTGGGTTGAGCAGTGAATTCAATTATTGCAATGACAAATGCAAATTTCCCTGAAAAAAAAAAAGTGTCATCTGTTGGGCCATTCATAAATGAATCTTACTACACACTCCTCATGAGCTTGTGCAAGTCTTATGCAATGCCAGTGAAACAAATATTAACAACTAGAGAACCACAAAACCTCTGAAGTCTGACACAATATAAAGAAAAACCATGAACCACAGACCTGGCCTTCCCATTGATTTTGTGATTGCGGGAATTGTTTTGGGAAGAGAGCTTAGGGTTTTGGTTTTAGTATGGTGATAATAATGACTCCTTCCATTTCTGAAGGCCTTCAGAATTTTCAAAGCGAGATCACACACATTCCCACTTTGATCCTCACAACAGCCCTGTGATGGAAGCATGCAATTTTCTAAGAAACTCCACTCATGTTTTTCAACTGATCTCCTCTTTTGTTTCAGGCATATTGCTACTCAAGGAGCTACAAGTCTCAAGTGTGAAGGGTCAGAATAATTCAGAAAGACAAACATAGTGGTCGAGTTTTTCTGAAGGAGCTGTGTGTGTGTGTGTGTGTTTATGTGAAGTGATAAAGAAATAATAAAACAAGAAAACGTGGGAGTGGAGGAGAATCCTGGTAGCCTATGGGACTAGAAAACCCACAGCAACTGGATTTACTGTTTTAAATGTTCTATTTTTATGCTTCTCTTAAGATAAAGCTAAAGACTTTGTAGCTTCAGTTTTAGGGAATTTTTAAGTTGTGGCCATGGTTGTTGTGGTTGGATCACTTCTTTAGTAACTGACGTCACTAGCTATGTGATAGCACACATTTGGGACAATATACTGTGGCCTCTGGAATCAGAGTATCTGAGTTCAAATCCCACATCCAAAACTTAATAGTTGTGTGAGATGTTGTGTGAGGCACCAAATCTTACTGCCTGGTTTCCTTTTCTGAAAAATGGGCATAATAATAATACCTACCTAATAGGGTTATTGTGAAAATGGGATGAGTATTAATAAAGGGCTGAGAACAGTCTGATACAAAGTAAGTACCGTACACTCTGCCCTCAGTATCTGCAGGTTCTGAGTCTGCAGATTTAACCAACCACAGATCAAAAATATTGCAAAATATATTTTTTCATACAGTTCCAAAGAGCAAAACTTGACCTTGCCAACCAGTGGCGACTATTACAAAGTATTTGCATTGTATTGAGAATGGTAAGTAACCTAGAGATGATTTAAAGTATCAGGAGGATATATGTAGGTTATATGCAAATACTATGCCATTTATATGAGAGACTTGAGCACCCAAGGGAGGACTGTATGTGTGTGCTATCATCTTCATTGTTTGTGAATCTATGTCCCCAGCCTCTCTTTTCACTAGATATTAGAGTATGCGTGTTATATGTATATAGAGTACGTGTCTTATGATGTACAAGGCTTCAAAGCTTGAGATCAATATTTTCTGAACCTTTTCACACAAAATTGACGTGAAAGTATTTCACAACTTGGTTTAGAATTTCTTACACTGGGATTAAGAATCATGGTTTGAGAGCCAGATGACATGCACAAAATTTTTCCTCTATGATTTTCAAGCTGTGTGATCTTGAGCAAGTTATTTCATCTTCCTGGAGCTGAGTGTAATAATGTTACCTATCCCACTGGGTTGTTTTCAGGGTTAAATGAGATAATACAATCAAAACATTTGCCAAAATGGTTGCCAAGTAGTTATGGAATTTCTCTTGGTCATCATAGAAGGAGAAGGAGGAAGAGAAGTATACTTGCACTCAGAAACTAAACTTTCATTTTTTTAAAAAAGGGAATCAAAAGAATAGCTAAAGTGTAACAGGTGCTTGCTATTTGTGCTGAGTCTTATGCTAAACTCTGTATGTGCATTATCTCCTTTCATTGTG
The DNA here is from genome assembly GCF_001704415.2 of Capra hircus. NCBI lineage: Eukaryota > Metazoa > Chordata > Mammalia > Artiodactyla > Bovidae > Capra > Capra hircus. The sequence goes on along the minus strand of NC_030836.1, from coordinate 23,999,881 downwards.
TTGTTATAATAGTATATATTACATATACAATAACATATGTGATATTATTGATATACATATATTGCACATATACCTCCTTTTGGGGGCTTCCCCAGTGGCTCAGCGGTAAAGAATCCACCTGCAATGCAAAAGACGCAAGAGACCTGGGTTCTATCTCTGGGTTTGGCAGATCCCCTGGAGGAGGGCACGGTGACCAATTCTAGTATTCTTGCCTGGAGAATCCCATGGATAGAAAAGGCAGGCAGGCTACAGGCCCTAGAATTGGACACGACTGATGCTACTGAACAGACAGACATATACCTCTTTCATCTCTGACACAATTTTCATGTCATTTTTTTCCCCCTGTTTTTTCCCTGACCAATCATTGTCAGCAGGCCTAGACTTATGACACTTTGGTACGAGTGCTAAAATAGTGAGAACCATGTTAGCTTCTTCAGCAGCTCATCAAGACCAAGTCCATCCTACAGTCCCCTGGTGAGGAAGGGCATTATGCATCAAACTGCTCTTAATAGAATACATCTTCTGTAATCAACAGTGTGTTCAGTTAGTATCCTTCGCTCCCTCACTGGTTGAGTGGAAAAAGTACAGATGGAGAAGGAAAATTAAAATTTCTCATTTTAGTTGGTAATACAGTTTGGACGGAATCCTTGAGAAGTTTCTGTTAGAATCTCTGGTGTTCTTTGAAAGCTAAAACTGACTTTAAGTAGATAAACTGCTAGCCTGGAAGGCAACTTTGAAGGCATCGCTCATTCTTTTGCTCTAAAGCCCATTCTGGGTTGTTTGTATGCTTGCTACAGGTGGCGTTGTATATTTAGTTTTTTAATTGAAGTATAGTTGAGTTACAAGATCATGTTAGTTTCAGGTGTACAGCAAAGTGATTGAGTTATATGTATGTATTTTTAAAGATTATTTCCCATTATAAACTAAGATGTTACAGTTCCCTGTGTTTTATAGTAAATCCTTGCTTGTTATCTATTTTATGTACAATAGTTTGTATTGGTTAATCCCTCCCCCTTTCCCCTAATTTATCTCTCCCTTCTTTCTCCTTTGATAACTATAGTTTTTTGTATATTTAATTTATCGATGTTATGAAAAGTTTGACTTGAGTTTTATGCTTAATTTTCATAAGCAAACTGAAATAAATAATGCAGAAAATTTGGGGCAGAAATTACCTAGCACTGCAATGATCAAAATGTTCCATATCTACAATGTTGTCACCAGCCACATGTGACTGTCGAGCACTTGAAATGTAGCTCTTGCAACTGAGGCATTAAATTTTAATTATTTTAAATTTATATATAAATAGCCAGGTAGCACTAATATCTGTGGTACCATGGCTGCTTCTTTTAAGGTCTGATCACTGAGAGGACCCAAGAGCCATGAAAGGGTCTGGAAGAAGCAAAACCCAAAAGTAGTAGCAACAGCAAATAGCGATCTAGCGCCCAGATCTTGGCTCCTAAATACCATTCTCTATCAAACAGAATCAGGACGCTTGAGAAATGACTGATTCAAGAGCTGGACAAGAAAAATATAAGATGACCCTGGAACACCTTATTGAATACAAAAGCAAAGATGTGTTCAAAGACTAATGGGGACATGATGAAAAAACACAGAAGATTTCTGGTTTTGGTCAGAATGGAATGAGCATAATACACCCCATTGCTTTCTCTGACTACAACAAAAAATTGTGGGTAGAACGTGTAAAGCAACTGTCAGAGGACTCTGCAAGGGGGATCAGAGCAGGAGGACTGGGTAGGGAAGCCAGTCCTTGAGGGACAGGCCGGCTGTGGATCTCCTAGGTTGCTGCCTTTGTCCCTCCTGGACAGCCTGTCTCAGACTCAGGGGCACCCTGAAACCTACAAGTAGATACAGATGTAAAAGGCTCTGAGGAAAGTTCATGCTTTCAAGGACCTGTAGGAGAGAATCCTGTGGGACAGAGGTCTTTTAATGTTCCCTGGCTTCCTCCAGGCGAGAGCCAGTAAGGAAACAGCAGACCTCTCTCCCCACCTGTGTGGCAGCAGCAGCAACGGAAGTGGCCCCAGGAGGGTGCAGCTCTTGGGATTCTCCCCACCCTCTACCAGGTGAGTTCCAGCGAAGAAGGGACACCCTTTTCCCCACATTCGTATGGTGGAGGTGGCTGCTTCCAGACTGAGCCTTTGTGAGTTTCTGACACACACCAAGAGCAAAACAGGCACATTATTGAGATACCCTTTTTGCTGTGGCCAGCCATTCAAGATGGTTGTATCTGCCTGAGCTGGAAAACATGAATCCTTTATCAATTCTTTAGGCCGTACAAACAAAGGAAGGGGACAAGGCTTTCCTGGTGGCCCAGTGGTTAGGAGTCCACCTGCCAATGCGAGGGATATGGGTTCGATCCCTGGTTCGGGAGGAATCCACAGCTACAAAACCCAGGCACTTAGAGACTGTGCTCTGCAACGGGAGAAGCGGCAGCAGTGAGAAGCCCGTGCACCGCACCCGGAGTAGACCCTGTTCCCTACAACTAGAGAAAGCCCACACTCAACAACGAAGACCCAGTGCAACCAAAAATAAGAGTGACAACAAAGAAAAAGAGGAAGGAGATGGAATACAGAATAGGAAATAGGAAATATTGGGATGCGGGTAGAACCATAGAACGGGGAAGCCAGACCTGCTCTGTTCTTCCTTCCTGTCGTGCACTCTCCATCTGGCTCTGTCGGAGACGGCCATTGAGTGAGACGCAGCCTGGAGGTAAGAAAACATCAACTGTTTCATACCTCAGGCTTTTATTTTGCTTAGCAGAGGCTGAAGTGTCATCTACTATCAGAGTGAGAATTCGTTAAATTGGGAAGACTGTTGCTAAGAGACAGAAACCGCAATGGTGATGTCTACACGTAAGGATCACAGATAAGATCTCAGACTTTGGACTCGAGTTCAGGGTCACGGAATACTAACGGGAGCAGCCAACTGCAATTTTACGTGTTGTTATTGCCAGAGAGGTCAGAAGCTTGCAGAATAATGTCTTGAAATCAATCAGCTTTTTGTTTTTTTAGTTGGAGGAAAATTGCTTTACAGTGTTGTGTTGGTTTCGGCCACACAACAATGTGAATCAGTCATAATTTTTATGTGTGTATCCCCTTGTCAACCAGCTTTTTTGGTCAATACCTAGATGCCAGAATTCAAACTTATAGGAGAGGATGGCTTAACAGTAGAGCCTTCAGAGGAGAAGGCAATGGCAACCCACTCCAGTGTTCTTGCCTGGAGAATCCCAGGGACAGGGGAGCCTGGTGGGCTGCCGTCTACGGGGTCACACAGAGTCGGACACGACTGAAGTGACTTAGCAGCAGCAGCAGCAGCAGCAGAGCCTTCAGAATAGGAATTCCACTAGAATATACCTCCCTGGAGTGGCCATGGAGGCCAAGGATAATCAAATATCTGCCACTTGCAACTTAAAAAGCCTTTACTAATAGAAACAGAACTTTGGTTCTTTTTTTCCCTTGCAAGTTGTCTCAGCTTGTCTTGTTTTCTCATGGATTCCCAGTTCCAATATCTCTCTTTGGGTCATCCTTCCAGTTTCATCCCAGCCTTCAGAGAAGAAGGGGAAATGGTGTTCTCTTTGAACCCAGCTGACATCTTGATTTTCCAGTCATGACCTGGCACCTTTTTCCCACTTCAAGAAATACCCTAGCTTTGATGAGCATCATCACTGCTGACTATAGTTTCCATCTTATGTGTAAAATGAGAGTTTGAACTAGATGAGTTTTCAAGTTTTTTCCAGATTCCTCTAGGGCACGGGACTCAGGCAGATCATTAACTAAAGTGCACCCAATTTAAGGAGCCATGGCATATGAATGGGTCCCTCTAATTTCCTGGCACAAAGCCATGCTTATAGTAGGTTTCTTAGCGACTATTCTATTGATTATTAATCTGGGGCAAAGCCCACACAGCTAAAGCTTTCTCCATATAGGTTCATTTTGCCTTACTGTTCTTGCCTTGGGCTGTTGTAGTCTTCTGATGGAGATCTTAAATTAACAAACTTATTTCACGTCTGGAACTAAGACAACCCTTCCTGTTCTCGCCATTCTAAATGAGGACAATTTCATCCCAATCACTTCAAGATCCCTCGCCTCCGAAAGCTCAGATTCCAATTAGCCTCCACTGGAGATTAATCAACAATACAATAATGACAGATAAAAAGACGAATTCTGTGGCCAAGAGAACCACTTTAATTAATTTAATCCCAGCTGAAAGATCAGCTGTATTCAGGCCTGCACACCAGCAGGGCCCATTTATCCCAGTCTGTCCCTTCCTTGAAAACCAGGGTGTGCTTGGGAGCCGGCACTTAAACAACAATGAGAAACAGATTGTACTGTCAGGCTTCATTAAAGGTCATCATTAGTATTCCAATTGAAGACAGTCATTCCAGCTCAACCTTTTACCAGTTCTTCCCCTGGTGCATTTGTGAAGTTTGGTTCAGCTGCGAAACGGAAAAATTCTCTCTGGGCTCCCAGCGTCAGGATGGGTATCATTTGATGCCTGTCGGCTGTGCAGCTTAAAGGGCAAATCCCCTGGGGAAGGGATGGTCTGGGACTCTATTTGAAAATCAGGTCATGTGCAGCTGCCTATAAGCCAGACATTTCAAGGAATGGAACTTTCTAGGACTCAGCCATAGCAATCAAAAACAGAATAGCTTCATCTTCCCCAGGAGCTTATTTCCACTGTTTTCTTGCAAAAAAAAAAAAAAGGCTGAAAGAGATTTTTGAATGGAACCAGAGAGAATGAAAAGTAGGAATCAGAGCAAAGTAGGAAATTGCTCTGGGCCTAAGGCTCCAGAGAAGGTCAGGAGATGAGCCTGGTAGACCTTTAAAGGCAACGACCCCCAGAGCACAATCTCAGCTGGCTTAGAGGAGCCTGTTTGCAGGACTGCTTACGTCACACAAAATGTGAAATTTTAATTTTCTTTCTCTGCAAACTGCCAGTGTTTTTTTTTTTTTTAATTGGGGGATAATTGCTTTACAGTGTTGTGCTGGTTTCTGCCATACAACAACGTGAATCAGCTGTAAGTACACACTCATCCTCTCCCTCTTAAACCTCCCTCCCAACTCCCACCCTATAAACTGCCAATTTTTAATTGCTTTCACTCTGCTGAAGCAGTTTTTATCTGTAGGTGATTATGTGCACAGAAGTAACATTTTACATTTTTTTTTTTCTGTTTTTAACTTTTTTCCTAGTAAGTAGAACAACAGCCTAGCCTGCTGTTTGGGGAATTAGGTCATCTGTACCAGGTGCTGCTTGTCACCTTTCTTCTCTGACTTACTCCTCTCAGAGCTTTTCAGTCCCTTACTTGATTGTTATTTTTTTCACCTTTTCCACATGCTTTTTTTCACACCTCATTTGGTGCCAGTCCGTGCTGTTCCTTTCTAAAACTAGTGTCTCTTTTGCGCTAGATTCTAATCTCCAAATGAATGAGCCCCCAGAATCAACCTCTATCCTTTACTCCCTCCCCTCTCTTCTTTCTCTCTCCTCCCTCCCTCTCACTCTCTCTCCATCTTCTCTCTCACTTTTTTCAAATTGGTAAACAACATGTAGGAGAGATAAAGTTTAAAGAAATAAGTAGAAGAGTCAGTACATCAGCCAGTCTTGTCAACATCCACCCAATATCTGGACTGGTACTGGAGTGGTCTCTCTGGGGACATATTAACAAAATCAGAGGGAAAGCTAATTTTTAAGCAACTGTGCTTGTAAATGAATCAAACGAAGCCTAAATCTACTTTGCTGCAGTTGTTTCTGTTTCTCTTGGTGTGTTTTCAGAAGCGGTAACATTTTGAATGGCCCATTGTTAACCCTAAGGATGAAATCTTAACCCAACCTCACAGATCCATCTGGTGAGCTCTACTCTGTCCTTCCAAGTTCAGTCCATGTCAAAACTTCCTTGTGGTTTTCTCTGACTCCTTCTCCCCATTTAGAAGTAATAGCAACTTCGTCTGTACCCTGGAGCTCTAAAGTACATCTTGGACAGTAGCGATTTTCACATGTCAGCCTAGCTGCTGTCTTTGTGTCTGTGAGTACCTGGCAAGCGAGGATGGATGGTTGTCATTGGTTTGCTTTGTTTTTTCATCTTTATATGTCTAGCACAGGGCTGGTACAGAAAAAACACTCAGTAAATATTGAATCAAAGAAATTACAATCACCACATGGCCCTTGACCCTCAGTCCACTAGAGTTTATTTCCACAAGGACACAGAATGCACCCGTCTCATTCACTGTTGTATCCTCAGCACCTACCATAGTACCTGGAGATACAGTAAATGATCACATGATCAAAAAATAGCTTTGATCATCCTCCAAGTCTCTATCTTCCTGGAACCTGAAGCAGGGATCATGTTTTAAGCCCCTTCTTCCTCTATCTACAGTGATACTAATGATAATGGAAATCTCTGATATTTGCACTAAACCCTCTAGTTCACAGAGCCTGGCCCTTTAACTATCCTGTCAGATCTGTGTTTTCAATGTCCTTTGAAAGTAGTGGTTGAAGAAAAATGGTGATAATCTCTTGGAATCACTGTTTTGCTAGACAGGTCAATCAGCTGACAAGTTCCTGCTGCCTGGGAAAGAGGAGGTGCATGGGTATTTGATGAATGAACAAGTTAATGAAGTGTTTATTTCATGATTTGAATATACAGCTCTGCATTACACGTCCTGGGAAATATCTTTTTTTAAAAAAAGTATAAGATACAGAATTTGGCAAAATAGGCTCACTTGACTTTCAGCCACCCTGTTTATGTCCTGCCCTTCTACACAATGGGCTTCCCAGGTGGCTCAGAGGTAAAGTATGCCTGGCAGTGCAGGAGATGGTCAGGGAAGATTCCTTGGAGAAGGAAATGGCAACCCACTCCAGTATTCTTGCCTGGGAAATCCCACGGACAGGGGAATCTGGCGGGCTACAGTCCATGGAGTTGCAAAGAGTCAGATGTGACTGAGCGACTAAATAACAACAACAACCTCTATGCGACAGTGTCTTTCTTACTGCTCTCATCTACTTGGACATCCGTGCTCTCTGTTGCAAGTCCTACCAGTCATGTAGAGAACAGATCCAAGAAGTCATTTATTCTTTAGTGTAAATTAGTGCCAAAAGCTCCCACCACTGGTTGAATTCTGCTTCTCAATTATCAAGGTAGGGTCAAGCACTGAACAGTTAGTCTATAAATTTGTAGAATGTGATAGAAATAGGAGGGATGGTAGAGGACCCAAAGGTGGGCATTATCGGTGGAACAATTTGCAATGTATATTAAGCTAGCAGGGCCTTCTTTGCTCCCATTAAACTCTAACCAGCTACCCTTCCTTCACCTAATCCATGCCACACCCCATGCTTTCTGTAGAACTGCATGATTTAAAATAAATGCTCTTTGTTAGAAACCATTGAGTTTGAGGACAGGCTTATTAGGCCAGCTATCTGGCAATAATTGGTGACTCTCATAGCATCACACGAGTGACTCAAGAGAGTTGTCTGGGGAGTGGGGAGAGTGTGGATGAAGTAGGGGAAGCTGAACGGGTGGCTTAGAATTGTACCCCACTTTTTAATGAGTTTGCTTTACAGAATTTTGTTGTTTTCTGTCAAACATCAATAAGAATCAGCCATAGTGACCCCGCTTTTATCTTCTTTCCATATCAGGCTCTGTAGAAGTGTGTCTGCAGCAAAAATGTTTTCAAGCCAGTGTGCTATTTGATTTCTAATGATTTTTTTACAGATTGGAGTTTCTAGGATTCTCTGAAAACTCTCAAGTTCTTATTTTAGATCTCACTGAAGATAAGTGTGAATCTCAGACATAAATATTATAAGGACGTTCACCCATCCCTACCTACTGGATCTTTCCTGAACTGTAGAGGTTTTGCTTGCTCAGTAGAGCCCCTGCATGTCATATAAATGGGAAGAATATGAATTTGGAACTTCTTTTGGCTCCTTCTTGGTATTCGTTGGTGGTGCTGTCTGACCACCCATATCATCTACTTTTAACACCCAGGGAGATGTTTTCCAGAAGCAGGCTCAGTTTTGCTTGGAAAATGCTTTAGTGCAGAGATCTCTGCCGTGGGCATTTGTCATTATTTGGCTACCCAGCATCTAGTTGCATTCCTTTAAAAAAAATGACTTTATTGGGACTTCCTTGGAGGTCCTGTGATTAAGTCTTTGTGCTTACACTGCAGGGGCCACAGGTTCGATCCCTGGTTGGGAAACTGATTCCAACACATTGCATGCAGCAAAAAAAAAAAAAAAAAAAAAAATTCTTGAACTGAATAAAAATGAAAACGTAACATATCAACTTTAAAAAAAATTATATGGGAAAAGTAACAAAACTTAAAAAAATGACTAGATATAATTTATATACAAAAAAGGCACATTTAATGTATACAGTTTGATGACTTTGGATATGAGCATACACCCATGATACTATCCCCATAATCAAGGTAATAAGCATATTCTTAACTTTCAAAAGTTTCCTTGTGTTCCCTCATCCTTTTTTGTGGTAAGAATGCCTAATGTGAGATGTGCTTTCTTAATGTTGCTATGGACATCCCTGGTGGCTCAGCCTGCAATGCAGGAGACCCATATTTGATACCTGGATTGGGAAGATCCCTCAGAGAAGGGAATGGCTACCCAGCCTAGTATTCTTGGGGTTGCAAACGTTGCCCAGAAGTTCTCTAGAACTTATTCATCTTGCATAATTAAAACTTTATATCCATTAAAAAAAAAACTTTATATCCATTGAACACCAACTCCCCATCTTAAGTTCCTGGCAACCACCATTCCACTCTCTGCTTTTAGAAGGTTGACTATAAGTTTGACTTTTTATATTAGTGGAATCCTATGGTATTTGTCTTTCTGGGATTGGCTTACTTAGCTTATCATTTGTCCCAATTTTATCGCGTTGTTGCAAATGGTAAGGTTTCTTTCTTTTTTAAGCTGAGTAACATTCTTTTGTGTGTATATGCCACCTTTTCTTTATCAGTTCATCTGTTTTTGGACAGTTTGTGTTGTTTGCATATCTTGGTTATCGTAAATAATGTTCCATTGAACATGGGAAAGTAGATTCCTCTTCAAGATCCTGATTTCAATTTTTTGAGTAAATACGGAGAAGTGAAATTGCTAAACATGGTAGTTCTATTTTTATTTTTTTGAGGAACCTCCATACTGTTTTCCATAGGAACTATATTATTTTACACTCCCATCTACAGTGTACAAGTGTTCTGATTTCTGTACATTCTTGCCAATATTTATCCTTTTTTAAAAATAGCTATCCTGAAATGGCAACCCACTCCAGTGTTCTTGCCTGGAGAATCCCAGGGACGGGGGAGCCTGGTGGGTTGCCATCCCTGGGGTCACACAGAGTCGGACACCACTGAAGCGACTTAGCAGTAGCAGCAAGTAGGGTGTAAGGGGATATCTCATTGTGGTTTTGATCTGCATCTTCCTGTTGATTCGTGATGCTGAGCACTTTTTCATGTACCTGGTGGCCATTCATATGTCTTCTTTGGAGAAATATCTATTTCCTTTGCCCATGTTTTAATCAGGTAATTTTTTTTTTTCCTTCTTACCTTCTTATAGGTAAGAAGGCCTCACTTCTTATTTCTTCTCTGGATACTTCCCTTTCATATATAGTCTTCATAGAAGAGAGTAGCTTTTAATTCAGAATCCCCAAATGCCAGATTTCATTCTCTATCTCCTGTGCAAAAGAACAGACCTGTGATTTTCATTTGACCATTTGATCAAACACCTTCTCATCATCTCTACCTATTAATAATATCTAGCTAATGAACTCCCCTTTTTTCTAATACAGCCAGAATCTGTTTTTATTGCTGCAATAAAAAATCCCAGTGATATTCTCTGTGGATTCACTTTCCATCTGCCTCTTCCTCTGTAGATTCCTCTGTGAAGACAGTGGTGTATGTCAAATGTCTGCAGGGAAGGACACAGGCCAAAGAGTCTTGAGTGAAACATCATGTTAAGAGAGTCTCAAACCTCAGTTTCTCTCTGAGGGCCTTTGGAATAAGAATGAATGGATTTGCGCTTTAGTAAGTAGTTAGCTAAATCCCTATAATCGCTGTAAGCTGTGATTGGGAAATCTGGAATAGGACTGTGTACTTTCTGCCTTCCTCTTTCAGGGGTCTCCATTGGTTTCTAATTTTTAGCATGTCTGAGTTATCTGAAATATTGTTCAAACATAAGATTCCTGGACATCTTTCCCTACCATATACCACAAGATTCTGGTTCAATAGGAGAGCCTGATGAAGATGGTCTCAGAACCATACTCTGAAAAAATCTGGAAGCCAGCCTGAGGATAAAGCCATTACACAAAGAAGGAAAAATTAGAGAAATTCAGAGAAAAATGAAGTTAGAGCCCCAATTAAGCTGTGCCTGAAGCTTGCTTGATCTACTATAGTTGTAATGTATTTCTCTTTGGGAAAGAGAATACATTCCTTGTAGTATGTATGCCAAAATTAAAATTGGTTTTCTCTTACTTGTAACCGAACGTACCCCAACTGATATAAAAATACTTTCATTTCAGACATCATATGATTGGATAGTCATCACCACCCCATGAAGAAGGTTGTAGTTTTGTTCCTATTTTATGGATGATGACATCAGCTTAAAAAGCTGGAATCTTTGCTTAATTTAAAGCAGTTAGAGTCAGATGCATGGAGGTGAATCTTATCAAGGCAGAGGGACCCTCTGTTAAGGAAAATTAAAAATTTTCCCCTGTTCTTACTGGATTCATGTTTCACTACCTTCTTTTAAGTCTTTTCTGAAAATTGGACCCACACTGATATTCATTATGTAAACAGATTCAGTGCTACAGACATAGAATTTAATTATTTTTAAATAGTTTGTTTCAATATTTCTTTTATTTTCTCCAGCTCTACTAGAGAGTAGTGTTCTCCAGTACCACACAAAATACTGGGTTGGTCAAATTCCCAGGTGGTGTTAGTGGTAGAGAACCCACCTGCCAATGCAGGAGATGTAAGAGATGCTGGTCCGATCCCTGGGTTGGGAAGATACCTGGAAGAGGACGTGTGGCCCACTCCAGTGTTCTTGTCTGGAGAATCCCATGGACAGAGGAGCTTAGCGGGCTATAGTCCATAGGGTTACAAAGAGCTGGACACGACAAAATCAACTTCACACACACACACACACACACACACACACACACACATTTGTAATATCTTAAGGAAAAACCCAAACAAACTTTTTGGATAACCAAATATTCTGGACAACAAGTGATATTTTCCGGAAAAAAAGTTAAGAATGGGGAAAAAGAAAGAAAATAAATGCTGAGTGGGCACAAATCCTTTGTATGAATGGCACAGATTTACATTCTGATGGATGGTAGTACCACAGCTCATACATCTGTATATTTATTTTATAGTTTTAAGATATTTAAGTGATTTAATTCATGATCTTTCATTGTTTCCTTTTTGTTGCCACCTTTCAAATGCCTGAGATTACTGCCATGATGAAAGTCATTATATATTTGGTTTGTAATATATAGAAGAGCTTAGAGAACTGTAAAGCAACTATGCAAATAGCAGATACTTTTCTTGCTACTTTGCTTGTCAGAATGGAGACACTAGCGAGTATGTTAGGATCGTGTGATTCTCTGAACAGCTGAGTTCCTCAGTAACTAGACCGAGTCATAAAGGATAAACTTTATGAGCTTCCCTGGTGGCTTGGTGGTAAAGAAGCTGCCTGCCAGAGCAGGAGACACAAATTTGATCCATGATCCCTTGGAGAAGGAAGTGGCAAGCGATTCCAGTATTCTCCTGGAAAATCCCCATGGACAGAGAGCCTGGTGGGCTACAGTCCATGAGTTCACAAAGAGTCGGACATGACTTAGCAACTGAACAACAGCAAACCTTAAGGGTTCCAAGAAAAAACTCAGCCCAGCTCTTATTAGACAATCTAACCGCAGGCTTTTCTGAAACAGGTGACTCTGGCTTTTTTGTAACAGCTTAATGTGTATGATGACTTGCAGTTTGTAAACTGTTTGAGAAGAGTCTGAGAGCAATGGATGCTGAAATTTTGTAGATTTTGAGCCTGTGGTCAGGCCCCTAAGAGAGTGGTATGTCTAGGGTAGCCTGAGAACTGACATAACCAAGATTCCTAATAGCATAGGTATTTAAGATCTAAACCCTAAATCTTTATTTCTTTCTGAACTTCCTAATTATCATAAGACATAAGATAAAATCTGCAGTTTTATAATTATTTCATGTTTTTATATGTCTTAGCTTATTTGATCCTTCCAACCTCCTTTGAGACAGGTAAGAATTATTATCTTTGCAGATGAGGAAACTGAACCCCAGAAAGGATAAAGGACTTGCCGAAGATAAAATCAGGAGTGTCAGGTCCAGGTTTTTTTTATTCCAAGTCCAATACTCTTTCTACAATAGCATGGCATATACATTTGGAAATTTATGGGGACCACAAAATATCAGTTTCACTTTAGACTCTAGGAAAGGACTTAGACATCTGTGTTAAAAATCACTTAGAATCAATTAGTAAGATAGGAATAGAATCTTCATCCTTAGAGAGTTTTACAAATCATAAGACTCTCCAGCCTAATCCGAACAGAGGCTACAGGAAGAGCTAAATGACTTAAAGGCTCCTTCAGCTCTTAAATTTGAGAATCCATATTTCAAGGGCAGATCATCATTCCAAGAGTTTTGATTACACTGTTAAGAATAACTTACCCGTATTAAAGCATCTGTTTCTGACAACTGGCAGGTTTTACTAACAATCAGGTCCACTTTTGAACCATGACTATAGAAGGAACAAATGTTCTCATGCAGTCCATCTTATCTTGGAAAAAGAGAGTAATACCAACCAAATGAATTCATGCTGGCTCTGTAGTAAGTGTGTGATCCCCTCCAAGCAATTTCAAGGGAAAAGGCCATCCAATATTAAACTGAGGAATTTGGTTTGCAGATGAAGTCATTCATCTTGTGGCCACTAACCACAGTTATCCAACTGATAACCGTGCCTCTCTTTGAATTTGAGTAGGTTTGATTTAAATCACTAGTTTTCCTACAAAGAGCACAGTTTTGTTTTTTGTTGTATAATCCTATATAACAGTCCTTGCAAGTTCGATAGTTATAGCATGCATTTCCTTACAAAAGCACAATACATTTAAGGCAGTAATTTTGATATCCCATTTTTGTAGCATATTAGAAAACAGAAGGATAATCTTTTAACAAGCAGAGCTAATTGTAGCAGATGGATTTGAAGTTACTGGAGAAGATGGTGAATCATCTTCAGAGTGGAGATATGAGGGTTATTTTGTATTGTGTTTGCGTAGTGAAACTATTACCAAAATACATTATCTTTGAATACATACTTGTATTTTGGATGTTTTTTCTTAATCAGCATATGTAATTATTTTAACACAACAAGCACATGTTTATTTTAAAATGTAATTACTATGTTTTCATTTAATTTCATTTCTTTACATATAGCTAGATTTGTACCAAAGAGAATATGAAGCAAAATGTTAACCCTGCTCACTCACTCAGTGGTGTCCAACTCTTTGTGACCCCATGGACTGTAGCCCGCCAGGCTCCTCCTCTGTCTAGGGACTTTACCAGGCAAGAATACTGGAGTGGGTTGCCATTTCCTACTCCAGGGGATTTCCTGACCCAGGGATTGAACCTGCATCTCTAGCATCTCCTCCACTGGCAGGCAGATTCTTTACTACTGAGCCACCTGGGAAACTCCATAAAACAGAATTCTGTCTTTTAATTTAAAAGATTTTTAATACACATACATAGATTATTTCAGATTAACAAAAGAAATTTAAAATATTATCAGCTAACTTCACTCTCTTCTTTTTGTTTATATACAATTTGAAAGTAAACCTGGGTCTTTCCACTTTTCAATTCCCAAATGAATTCACTCCCCCCTTTTTTTTTTAATGAGTTCACTTTCATTTATACAAAAAACTTTTCCAGGAGCTATTCAGGCTAGTTCAGCCTCCATGTTCAAAAAGGTACACATATTTCCCTGAGAAAGAAATAGTAACCAAATGTAAAAGTAACAATTTAAGGAAAATCCAGCTTGAATGGACATGAATAATTTCCAGCTAAGGTGTTTTCTGGGCTTCCTGGTGGCCTAGTGGTAAAGAATCTGCTTTCCAATGCAGGAGACACAAGTGCCATCCCTGGGTCAGGAAGATCCCCTGGAGTAGGAAATGGCTACCCACTTCAGTATTCTTGCCTGGAAAGTTCCATGAACAGAGGAGCCTGGTGGGCTACACTTCATGGAGTCGCAAAGAGTTGGACATGACTGAGCAACTCAACACCCATACACAGGTGTTTTCTATATTCTGTATATACCACCTCACTAATTACTGTCTGGAGTATTTATCCAGTCTTTGGGTCCAACTGTACTTTCTGAAATTTGAAAAAAAAATTTTATTGCAATAGAATTGATTTACAATGTTGTGTTGATTTCAAGTGTATGCAAAGTGAATCAGTTATACATATACACATATACTCTCTTTTTAAAGATTCTTTTCCCATAATAGCCCATTGCAGAGTATGGAGTATAGTTCCCTGTGCTATACAGTATGTTCTTACTAGTTATCTGTTTTATATATAGCAGTGTGTATACGTCAGTCCCAATCTCCCAATGTATCCCTCCCCTCATTATCCTTCAGTAACCATAAGTTTGTTTTCTACATCTGTGACTCTACTTCTATTTTGTAAATAAGTTCATTTGTACTCCTTTTTGAGTCTATATATAAGTGATAGTGTATGGTATTCGTCTTTCTGTTTCTGATTTACTCTGCTCAGTATCACAATCTCTAGGTCCATCCATGTTGCTGCAAATGACAGTCTCTTGTTCTTTTTAATGGCTGAGTAATATTCCACATGAAACTGGATTGACTACTGGATTTTTCCAGGTCAGCAGTGATGGTAGAAATCTTTCTGAACTGCTATTAAATGTTAGAATCTCATGTGATAATCTCTAATGAACCAGGAAGCTTCCATGACTCCTTCTATTCCTTGGTGCTTTTTTCTCTATACTCTTACCAGCCAATATTTATTTGCTGAGTGATTTAACCATAGCACAGTGATTTATCATGACTGACATTATTTGCAGAATAACTGTTGGATGCCCAGGTGAATTCTCATCAATTAAGGCTTAGCAGTCTTATTGACTGGACAAATAAGGACTATTGTCATTACCATGACTATTGTTATTGAATCAGGTATTGGGATTTGATAAGAAAAACTGGATTATAGATTCTTGGCTTGATGGGTTCTACTCAGAAACTTTTCCTTAACATCATCTTAATACACAATAGGACATTTTTATCTGCTGTGGCTCCGTTAGAACTCTGATTTCTATATTTGAATGAGTTATACTGATCTCTATCATCATTAGATGATTTTTTTAGCATGAGAATGAATGTGGAAGGGCTAAACTAATTATAATTTTCACCCGTGATGAGGACAAAAGTGAACTATCGGCTGTTGTAATCAGATTGTGTGTTACTTGACTTGTTCAGAAATGGTAGGTACTATGAAATTAATGTTTGGCAATAATAAGAGTTACCAGTTATGTTGCAGCTTTTAGGTGCCAGGCGCTTCCCATACACTGTCTTAGAGAATCCTCCCAAGACTCCTGTGTTCCCAAAATATCCATTTTACAGAACGCTTGTACCCTTCCCCATCCCTCCAACCTCCCAGCCCCTGATAAACACCTGTTTACTTCTTGTTTCTATGAGTTCGACTTTTTTCCTTTGCTTAATCCCATGTTTAGACGCAAGTCAGTGTACATTTCGAGCAGTCGATGCTGAGATATTTAGCGCTGCACTGCCCTCTTGTGCTTTTGACCACATTTACAGCATCAAGGCGATTAAAATCTCACTGCCTTCTTTGCACTCAATCTTCCCTCTAGCACTTCAACAGTTGAGTTTGCCCGCTTGTTTTAAATTTAAATGAAGGTTTATGAAGGCTCTTGGCAGAGAATGGTGTCTTTGTCCACACTGGAATCCTGAACACTTCCTCCCCTGCACTCAAGATTTTCTCCTCTTCATTGCTCTCTCTTAATACTAAATTGTATAAAAGAGATAAAAAGACGCCAAAGCAGACAGTTTCTAAGAGCTCAAATGTTCGAAAGAGAAACTGCAATATCTATTGAGCTGCAAAATTGTGTGTGTTCCAGTATTTCATTTTTATAATTAGTCAATCATGAATTCCCAGTTATAAATAATCGATGTTATCAGATCTGAGAGGAAACACATTTGACAAATGATCAAACCAGTGAAAAACCTAATTCAAGGCATCCTTAAAATGACTTTAAACAGAAAGAAAGAAAAAACTCTGAGAAATTTAAACTGATAAAAATGCTGACATGTAAAAAGACTCCCGAAGTAAACCAAAATAACCATTAAAAAAAAATAATAACTGAGAAACTTGCTTTCCTCAAACAATTATTTTGACCTAATTGTCCTCTGAGCCAGTTTGATTTCAACCAAACTGGTTTCTTCCAAATCATATTTTGAGAACTTGTTTCTAATTTGTCTTTGGCCAAATCCCATGCTACCCACACAAGCCCATCAATATAAGAAATTTAATCATCCAAATGAGGGTTTTTTTACTTTTTACCTAGAAAGGTATGAATTCAATTTGTCCTCCCTTATATATCCTGCTTGATTTTTTAGTGTTTTCATAACCATGTAATTTGATCCTCACAAAAAGCTAGGAGATTATTTCTGTTTTACATGGGAGGAAATGAAGTTTCAGTGAAGCTAAAGGATTTGTCCAAGGCCACATGGTTCGCTAGTGGACAAGTTAGAGACCCCAGATCTTTTAGGTTCTGTGTGTGCATGCTCAGTTGCATCCAACTCTCTGCGACCCCATGGACTGTAGCCCACCAGGCTCCTCGTCCATGGAATTTTCCAGGCATGAATACTGGAGTGGGTGTCTGTTTCCTTCTTTAGGCTGTATACTGGGGCCAATTCCATTACAATAGTGGCAAGAATGTAGACCTTGCCTTGCCCTTAGGGACGGAGCCTATAACAGAGTTTAGGAACTTTTACACTCAGTTTCAATGTACTAACCAGGTGTTCACAGAATTTTGCTGTGGAATCTGAGGGAACTGAGCTTGTTTTTAGGGTAGAGTTGATATATCTATCAGTCAATTTCTGTGTGTGTATGTGTGTTTAGCTCCTATGATATGACAATATAGAAAAACACAGAAGGATTTTTGACCAGGGCTACCAAGTGTGTAATGTTCTCAAACATTCCGCTCTCCAAGTTGTGCAATATGATCAAGGAAAGCCAACCCACATTTGTTTGTTCATTCATTCAGGAAATATTTATTTAGCATCTGTGCTGTGTCAGGTACCATCCTAGGTGTAGGGGATATAACAGTGAGCAAAACAAAGTCCGACTTCATAGACTGTTCATTCTAGCAAGACAGTAAGTAGTATACAGCAGAGTAGGTATTTGAGGGATAAATCAGATGGCTTTTCATAGTGACCACGGCCAATACTCAGGAAAAGGAGAAGTCACTGAAAGTTCAAGGAAGTATGTTGCTCTTACATGGAACCACAAGTGATTGAGATCAAACTTTTTAACATGTGTTATACCAGAGGATATTTGTGTCATTTGGGGGAATATCAGTTTTATGATAAGAGTAAGACTGGAAATGGATTCAGATCTTGATTCCTGTCTTTATTTGTATGATCTGAGATGTGTTACTCAGTGGTTTTTACTGTTTTCTCATCTGTAAAATGAAATAATATTAGTAC
Organism: Capra hircus; assembly: GCF_001704415.2. Lineage (NCBI taxonomy): Eukaryota > Metazoa > Chordata > Mammalia > Artiodactyla > Bovidae > Capra > Capra hircus. The sequence goes on along the minus strand of NC_030836.1, from coordinate 23,982,099 downwards.
CTATCGTATCTCTACCTCATAGAGCTACTATGAAAACTAAAAGGATAGATAAGATATAGAAAATTTAGCACAGTAACTAACACAAATCAAGAAATTAAATATAACTGCTGTGTCAGTCAGGATGCTTTCTGTTGCAGGTGATAGAAATAAAAAAGTTACTGGTCCACATAGTTATATCAGACAATGCCTTTGGACCCAATCATTCTGTCTATTATTTCAGCTGTGTTCCCAAGAACAAGTAATATCTGAATAAAAATTCATAAATATCGAGCTCTTAAATATGACATGGTTCCAAGCACTTTGAACGGATTATATTATTTAATGTTCACAGCACTCAATGAGGTAGGTGATATAACCATCTCATTTTACAAGTGAGGAAACTGGGACACAGGGAGGTTAACAGCTGGAAAGAGCAAAAACTGTTTTACTTTAGAACCTTTGCACTTAACCATTACACCGAATCCTTCTGAAGAAATTAATAGGTGAAGAGGATAGAGTTTCAAATAAGAAAAAGTAAAGTATTATAGATAATTTTGACTTCTCATGTGACTAATAAATTCAATGAAAAATTGTGGGCTCATTTATCTTGGCACCCAAAGCATCTAACCAGCGTGCACACAGAAAGCAACTAATAAATATTTCACAACTGAACTGATTCAGCATTAGCAATATTCTTTACTCTCTGCTTTCTCCTTAAGTATTTTAGCTTTGCAATTGCTATCTACTCACCTTGATCAAAAGTATTAGCCAACAAGCTTAGGCACATAGTTATTTCATTTTAAAAAACTCGAAAAGAACTAATAGTAAACACCCCTATATTGAGATCAGAAAGGACTTTCTAACACTGAAGCGGGTCCCTGGAAAAGAAAAATTTCCACCTTCTCTGGCGCCCTCTTGTGCTTTGTCATGGAAACTAATCCAAAGTGCTGATGCTTCCAGGAGTTGAGAAGAGAAACAATCTTAAAAAATTCAACACACACACTCTTAGAGATTAAACTCTTTTCCGTCCATCTTTCCATGTTACACTAATCAGTGCTTGTGTCAGGAATTGTAAAATATTGTGTAACCTGGTTTTACCTAACCAGGTAGGCTGTAATTTATCTGCTGCTACTGCTAAGTCACTTCAGTTGTGTCCGAGTGTGTGTGACCCCATAGACGGCAGCCCACTAGGCTTCCCTGTCCCTGGGATTCTCCAGGCAAGAACACTGGAGTGGGTTGCCATTTCCCTCTCCAATGCATGAAAGTGAAAAGTGAAAGTGAAGTCGCTCAGTTGTGTCCGACTCCTAGCGACCCTATGGACTGCAGCTTACCAGGCTCCTCCGTCCATGGGATTTTCCAGGCAACAGTACTGGACTGGGTTGCCATTGCCTTCTCCAGTAATTTACCTAACCAGTTTGAATTTCCTCCAGCTCTTATTCCTGGAGATTCATACAACCTGTAAAATGAACTTATGTGTTTTTTGGAAGCATGTGTGACTTGTGTTATCTGGCAGGACTGCCTTCTCTCTCTCTCATCCTTGGGTCAAGGCTCTGATTTCCTTAAAAAAATTTAAAGCTGCAGGAAGCTGTCTTTGGAAGAGGGCAGTCCATCTACTTGTCCTTAAAAGGCCCCCTGAGGTAGTGCTGCTTATTCATCAAAGTCTTGCAGTTTTCACTGGTTCACTGGTACTACTTTTCAAGTCCCCCTTTCATGTTCCCCTGCATCACTGGACTCTGACATGTGAGCACTGGAAAGCAATAGAGGCTCAGGAGGTAAAAATGCAAGTGATAGATTCTACATTGCCTTAAACGAGCTGTCCTGCCCCAGCAGTTGGCTAAACAGGCTCAGATGTTTCAGATTATTAAACTTTAGCTGGAACCTGCATTATATTTCCATGAAACTGAATAATGATGATATGAAAATTATTAATAATAATGACTGAATTTTATTTAGTGCTTAATAGTTAAGCAATAAACACTAAATACATTGCTGCATGTTTTAAGGCAGCGTCTTGCTTCATTTTCACAAGTCTCCTAGGAAGTAAGTAGTGTTATAATTGTCATTCACAGATAAGAAAACTGAGATGCAGAGAAGTTACATAATTTGAGAGACACCATAGCTTTGAGAGAATCTGTCTGCTATAATTGTCTGAGCCACAAGACTACAGTTCCAATGATGGCTCTACTACTGTCTAACTGTGTGACTTTCGGTTATTTGCTTAATCTCTCTGTGCCTCAGTTTCCTTGTGTATAATAACTCGTGCTTCAGAAGCATATTGCAGGTATTAAATGAGCTAATGGTCCTTAGCATATTGTTAAATGTTATAAAAGTACTTTTACAAAAGGAAGTGAAGCCTAGGTTGGTTCCAACCACTATATATTCTCAATATGATGAAGATTATGCTTTTTCTCTTAATGGATATTGTTATGAAATGGATCCTAATAACATGTCTAGGCAAGATGAATTTCTTCTGGGTGCAGCACAATCATCAAAGGATCTTTAAAAACTACTGATCCCAATTCAATAGGTCTAGGGCAAAGCCCAAGCATCTTTATTTTTCAGAAGTTTTAAGAGATACTCATCTATAGCCAAAACTACAAGTCACTGCTGTAGTACTTAGATGTTGACAAAGATCTTTTCCATAACAAGGTAATATTTATTCAGGGGTTACTATATGCTATATACTGAGTGCTTTATTTGGATCATCTCATTTTAATCCTCCAACAAAAGCTTCATGAGTTAGCTAACTACTGTCATCCACACTTTACAGCTGGGAAAACCAAGGAAAAGAAGGTAAGGAACTCGCCCAGGGTCATTTTCATAGCTGGTGGCAGAGTGGGGATTTTAAACCCAGTGGACCAATACCATGGCCTGTACATTTAACTAGCAGCTTAGACTACCTTCCCATATAGGGTCTAATTTGAACTTTGAATAAATCTTTCACATAAAAAAATAAAAACAAACTTGCACATAAGCCTGTGCAGTAAGCTGGTTTTGCCATTACTCATAGTTTATAACTGCAGAGACTAAAACTAAGGAATGGACCAAATATACACAGCTAGTCAGTGTACAAGCTGAGGCTTACACCTGGGTCTTATAACTTGAAATCCTATTCTCTTTCTCTATTGTCACAGGGAACTTCAAATAAACCAAAGTATTAGTTGCTCAGTCATGTCTGACTTTTTGAACAGTAGCCTGCCAGGCACCTCTGTCCATGGAATTCTCCAGGCAAGAATACTGGAGTAGGTTGCCCTTTCCTTCTCCCAAATAAACCAAGGTAGATAGTTCTTTTATAAGATCTTTCATATGCTTTACCTTCTCTTTCCTACAATGACTGCTTTGATCCATGCCACCATCCCCTCTGGCAAGAGCTTCAACCAAAAGCCCTCTTCTATCTTTATCTCTTTTCTGCACACTACTTCCAGTTTCTTCATCTACTAAATGCAGAGCTTATCAATCTTTAGATTAAAATTTGGCTAACATCTGTTTTGTCTGCCATTTGCAGTAGGTTGAACGGTGGCTCAAAAAAAAAAAAATATATATATATATATATATATACATACCCTAGCCGCTGGGACCTGTGAGCGTGACCTTATTGGGGGGCGGGGGGGGGGTGGTCTTTTAAAATGTAGCTAAGGAGTGGCGCGCGCACGCTCTCGGCAACCCCTTGCTCCCACAGTCCTCTTTGCGTAACCTGTTTTGCGTCCACCTCGTGGCGGAGCGCGGGAGTGCAGTGACGCGCAGAAGCCCCGCGCCACCCAGCAGGCCACAACAGTTTCAGAGCTCGCGACTCTTAAAATGGCAGAGCAGCTTTCGCCGGGAAAGACGACGGACCAGGTGTGCACCTTTCTTTTTAGAAAGACTGGACGAAAGGGGGGTGCAGGCCGTAGAAAACGCGGGATCCGCGACCAAGAGTCCGGAGGCGGAGGCGGCGGCGGCAGCGGCAGCGGCAGCAGCAGTGACGAAGGCAACAGGGTGGTTCGTCCGGAAAAGAAGCGAGCGATCCACACTCCGATGGTCCAGAAGACCCAGGGCGGTGGTAAACAGAAGGGGGCTTCCGGGGACCGGAGTAGCGAGGAGGAAGTAGAGGAGCCCGAGAGTCTTGGCGTGGTCTATAAGTCCACTCGTTCGGCGAAACCCGTTGGGCCAGAGGACATGGGGGCAACCGCTGTGTACGAGCTAGACACGGAGAAGGAGCGTGATGCACAAGCCATCTTTGAGCGCAGCCGGAAGATCCGGGAGGAGTTGAGAGGCAAGGAAGATGATAAGATCTACCGGGGAATGAATAATTATCAGAAATACATGAGGCCTAAAGACGTGTCTGCGGGTAGTGATTCCTCCGGAATGGCGAGGAAGGGCCCCATTCGAGCTCCCGAGCATCTGCGTGCCACCGTGCGCTGGGATTACCAGCCCGACATTTGTAAGGACTACAAAGAGACCGGCTTTTGCGGCTTCGGAGACAGTTGCAAATTCCTCCATGACCGCTCAGATTACAAGCACGGGTGGCAGGTCCAACGCGAGCTCGACGAAGGTCGCTATGGCGTCGACGAGGATGAAAACTATGAAGTGGCAAGGGATGAGGAGGAACTACCATTCAAGTGTTTCATTTGTCGCCAGACCTTCCAAAACCCTGTGGTCACCAAATGCAGGCATTATTTCTGCGAGGGCTGTGCGCTTCAGCATTTCCGCACCACCTCACGCTGCTACGTCTGTGACCAGCAGACCAACGGAGTCTTCAATCCAGCGAAAGAATTGATCGCCAAACTGAAGAAGCGTCGAGCTGCAGAAGAGGGCGGTGCTTCTAATTTCCCAGAAGACCCCGATAAGGGTCCAATTCCCATTACTTAATTTTCCCATTATTCTCAAATCTCGAAATGTTTTGTTGTTTTGGAAAAAAAAACAAGTGTAGCTAACTTACAGACCTCTAGGTGAGATCATTTTGTATTTTTCAGGGTTGGCCCTAAATCCAGCCTGAAGTATCCTTGTAAGGCAGAAGAGAAGGCCATGTGAAGACAGAGGCAAAGACTGGTGTCCCCAGCCATAAGCCAAGGGATCCCTGAAGAAACCAGAAGCTGGAAGAAGCAAAGAGCCTCTAGAAGGAACATGACCCCACCAACACCTTGATTTCAGACTTCTAGCCTTCAGAACTGTGACAGAATACACTGGTGTTGTTATAAGCCACTCAGTGTGAATTTGTTATGGCAGCTGTAGGAAACTAATATACCATTTCTTTACCTCTTCTTGACTTTGAGGGTTCATGACATCTCTGGCTTCCCTGCTCATTTGGCTCTGTGCCTCAAATAAACCCTCAGCCTTTCTGGGACTCCTTCACTGTCTTCTGTGTGGGACCCTCGGGTCCCTTATGTGCTCTCCCTTATGTTGCTTCTTTGTTGAAAAGAAGACATGCCATGGCAACAGAAGTTCCCCCTCAGAAGGGAACTGGCTGTTGGGTAACATGGGGAAGGAGATGACTCTGTAGGGACAGATGGTGTGTAAGCAGAGCACCATTTGCCCATGAGTTCCTTTCTGTGTTTTCTCCTTTCTTAACAAAATTTAAAAATTGTTTGTTTACTTTTGGCTGGATCTTCGTTGCTGCACGTGGGCTATTCTCTAGTTGTGGGGGCCGCTCTTCTCATTGTGGTGGTGTCTCTTGTTGCAGAGCGTGGGCTCTAGGTGTGCTGGCTCAGTAGCTGTGCTGCATGGGCTTAGTTGCCTGCAGCATGTGGGGCCTTCTCGGACCAGTGATCACAACTGTGTCCCTTGCATTGGTAGGAGGATTCTTTACCAGTAGACCATCAGGGAATCCCTCCCCCCCTACCCCTTTTAATCCCTCCCTGTATTGTTTCCATTAAAGAGCACATCTGAGCGTTACTACCTGCACAATTTATACCTCATTTTTGGGTACCATCTGCAAAGTAAGAATGTTTGACAAGTTGACTCCTTCCTCTCCTTTGGGGGTCACATAAAAAATGAAATATACAAAAGTTTTTCATGAGTACCAGCTAAGTGTCAACTACAAATTGGCACTTACCAAGAGCATTGCCAATAACTGAACAACAAAGGCATTTGCCATCTGCCTCTATGGAGACTGAACCCCATGCTGCTCTAGCTGTTGACCTTCAGCAACCCCTGAGGGAGTTCAGGATGGAGTGAGGCACTCTGTGCTCCAGGGAAGCTGGTGGGACTGGTCTTTAGATAGTTGGATGTTTTTAGGAAGAGATTTTATGATCTCAATCCTTGCATCTAGAGAAGCACTAACTCCCTTCATGGTGACATCAGATCCTCGTGACTAACAAAAAGCCTTTTGTAAAATGAGTGTTCATGGTATTGAACTCCCCCTTCACCAAAACCTTATAGACTTTCCCCCACTGCCGCTTTGGAGCAGTCTCTCAGAGCTATCTGAGATGCTGCCTCCTGGGCTGCAGTCCTAATTTTGCCCCAAATAAAACTTAACTCACAACTCTCAAGTTGTACATCTTTTTTAGTCAACATAAGTATTAAACAGTACCCCAAGAACCAGGACTATATCAGTGGGATAGATGTGGTGCCTGAACTCACAGGGTAGTCTTCCTGGGTTGATGAATACAATGCTTATCTACTTGGACTTGCCCAAGGTCACATAAGCTATTAAGTGGCTAAGATTCACATCTAATTTCAAAGTTCACGCTTTCCACCACATCATGCCTGTTAACCAGTGTTCTGGCACGACCAGGGCTTCCTTGGTGGCTCAGAGGTTAAAGCGTCTGCCTGCAATGCTGGAGGCCTGGATTTGATCCCTGGGTCGGGAAGATTTCCTGGAGAAGGAAATGGCAACCCACTCCAGTATTCTTGCCTGGAGAACCCCATGGACAGAGGAGCCTAGTGGGCTACAGTCCAGTTCAGTTCAGTCGCTCAGTCGTGTCTGACTGTGACCCCATGAATCGCAGCATGCCAGGCCTCCCTCCATCACCAACTCCCGGATTTCACTCAGATTCATGTCCATCGAGTCAGTGATGCCATCCAGCCATCTCATCCTCTGTCGTCCCCTTCTCCTCCTGCCCCCAATCCCTCCCAGTATCAGAGTCTTTTCCAGTGAGTCAATTCTTCGCATCAGGTGGCCAAAGTACTGGAGTTTCAGCTTTAGCATCATTCCTTCCAAAGAAATTCCAGGGCTGATCTCCTTCAGAATGGACTGGTTGGATCTCCTTGCAGTCCAAGGGACTCTCAAGAGTCTTCTCCAACACCACAGTTCAAAAGCATCAATTCTTTGGCGCTCAGCCTTCTTCACAGTCCAACATCCATTCATGACTACTGGAAAAACCATAGCCTTGACTAGACGGACCTTAGTCGGCAAAGTAATGTCTCTGCTTTTGAATATGCTGTCTAGGTTGGTCATAAATTTTCTTCTAAGGAGCAACTGTCTTTCAATTTCATGGCTGCAGTCACCATCTGCAGTGATTTTGGAGCCCCCCAAAATAAAGTCTGACACTGTTTCCACTGTTTCCCCATCTATTTCCCATGAAGTGATGGTACCAGATACCATGATCTTCATTTTCTGAATGTTGAGCTTTAAGCCAACTTTTTCACTCTCCTCTTTCACTTTCATCCAGAGGCTTTTTTAACTCCTCTTCACTTTCTGCCATAAGGGTGGTGTCATCTGCATATCTGAGGTTATTGATATTTCTCCTGGCAATCTTGACTCCAGCTTGTGTTTCTTCCAGTCCAGCATTTCTCATGATGTACTCTGCATATAAGTTAAATAAGCAGGGTGACAATATACAGCCTTGATGTACTCCTTTTCCTATTTGGAACCAGTCTGTTGTTCCATGTCCAGTTCTAACTGTTGCTTCCTGACCTGCATACAGATTTCTCAAGAGGCAGGTCAGGTGGTCTGGTATTCCCATCTCTTTCAGAATTTTCCACAGTTTCTTGTGATCCACACAGTCAAAGGCTTTGGCATAGTCAATAAAGCAGAAATAGATGTTTTTCTGAAACTCTCTTGCTTTTTCCGTGATCCAGCGGATGTTGGCAATTTGATCTCTGGTTCCTCTGCCTTTTCTAAAATCAGCTTGAACATCAGGAAGTTCACGGTTCACATATTGCTGAAGCCTGGCTTGGAGAGTTTTGAGCATTACTTTACTAGCGTGTGAGATGAGTGCAATCGTGCGGTAGTTTGAGCATTCTTTGGCATTGCCTTTCTTTGGGATTGAAATAAAAACGGACCTTTTCCAGTCCTGTGGCCACTGCTGAGTTTTCCAAATTTGCTGGCATATTGAGTGCAGCACTTTCACAGCATCATCTTTCAGGATTTGAAATAGCTCAACTGGAATTCCATCACCTCCACTAGCTTTGTTCGTAGTGATGCTTTCTAAGGCCCACTTGACTTCATATTCCAGGATGTCTGGCTCTAGGTGAGTGATCACACCATCGTGATTATCTTGGTCGTGAAGATCTTTTTTGTACAGTTCTTCTGTGTATTCTTGCCACCTCTACTTAATATCTTCTGCTTCTGTTAGGTCCATACCATTTCTGTCCTTTATTGAGCCCATCTTTGTATGAAATATTCCCTTGGTATCTCTAATTTTCCTGAAGAGATTTCTAGTCTTTCCCATTCTGTTCTTTTCCTCTATTTCTTTGCATTGATTGCTGAAGAAGGCTTTCTTATCTCTTCTTGCTATTCTCTGGAACTCTGCATTCAGATGCTTATATCTTTCCTTGTCTCCTTTGCTTTTCGCTTCTCTTCTTTTCACAGCTATTTGTAAGGCCTCCCCAGACAGCCATTTTGCTTTTTTGCATTTCTTTTCCTTGGGGATGGTCTTGATCCCTGTCTCCTGTACAATGTCACGAACCTCATTCCATAGTTCATCAGGCACTCTATCTATCAAATCTAGGCCCTTAAATCTATTTCTCACTTCCACAGTATAATCATAAGGGATTTGATTTAGGTCATACCTGAATGGTCTAGCAGTTTTCCCTACTTTCTTCAGTTTAAGTCCATGGGGTCACAAAGAGTCAGACACGACTGAGCGACTTCACTTCACTTCTGGCAGGAAAACATAGTTATTCAAATGGGACAGTGGAGAAGAATTTAATAAGAGAAGATTTATAAGAGTGTGGGGAGGGTTAAGGAAAATCCACAGGGAATGGTTCTGTGCCCCAGTGCTAACAATAGCTGGGTCTGAAGAGGTGTGGCGGGGAGGTGGTTACAGGAACTTGGAGAGGGTGTCTGTAACTGTGAGGGAGATCCGAATGATGGGGTTGTGCCTCTTGGCAGAAGACCAACCCTAGTGACTCTGTAGAGAAGGATATGGGGAAATAAAGACCCTTATCTCACTCTCTTCCCCTTTTCAGATAACCAGTGCCTCCCATTGGCCAAATCCAACTACAAACTAGAGAACAAGCCAGAATGTTACAAGCTTTAGAGGTCAGCTCTGCTGTCACAGAGAAGGGTGTAGAGGGTAGAAAGTCGGTATGAAGGGGCAAATGAGAAATGCCCAGTACACCAGTATTTCACCAACATTTCCCATTCAGATATTACCTTCTCGAATTCATCATATTCCATGTATCCTATATATTCATCTATTCTTAATATTTTTAAAATGTCCTCACTTTTAAATACCTTGTTAGATGTATTAATAGGTCACAAAGAGTCAAACATGACTCAGAGACTGAACAACAACTAATAAATGTATTACTAGTAATTCAGGTAATATGTGGCTACCTTAAATAGAAGAAAACCATTAAAAATATAATGAAAAGAAATCATTTCCCCAAATTTAAAAATTAAAATTAATAATTATAAATGATTGTTTATCTTTTGAGGTCAGGTACCATCTGGCCCTGCCTGCTTATCCTGTCCCCACCCCTGCTCCAGGTGTTTATGCTTCCATTTCAGCCATATTGATTTTTGGCCTCTCAAAACCAGCCATTCTCTCACCTACCACAGTGCCTTTGCATAGGTTATTCTTTAGCATTGGTCAATGAGAGAACACTCTTAAAAATGCTAGGGGACTGAATAATACAACACATACAGGACAGTCAGCTAAAAACAAGAGAAATTATGCTTTCCTGAAGACTATTCTAGAATTGCACTGGAATCACTAAACATTTGGTCATTGATCTGGGTGTCCAAGGTCTTGTCCTGGCATCAGACTTTAATTCTATGATCTTACATAAAATATTTAATGGGATGAAACAAAAATTAGCATGAAAGCAGGAAACATGTGGGTACATATGCCAGCATCTCTTCACTTCTACAACTTCCAAAAGGGGAAAAAAATTACCGTCAAGAACATGGTAAATATACCAAATCAGCACCTAAATTGCTGAATACAGTTCATGCCTATATTTGTTCTGTGACAAGAATATAGCAAAATTTTCTTCTAAACAGCTAACCTTTACCAAATCTAAATTCTTTGTGCCCCTCCAGATATCTTAATAGTGCTACATTTATTTATAGCTCTCCTTTGCAAAAAAGTCATCCAGCATACATATTTATGAATAAATGGGATAATAAATGGGGAAGAAGTATGGTCACCTTGAATACTGTTTAAACCCATTCTTCTTTCTTTTTTAATAGTGACCTCTATTTTCTAGCTACAGCAATCAGAGAAGAAAAGAAACGAAAGGAATCCAAATTGCTGCTTTCCTTGAGATGGTACTTTCAGACATGAGGAGTTGACCGCATCTAGGCTTCATTCCTCTGTCTACACTGATGGTCAGGATGGTCTCCTTAGTTCTTCTCACTCAGAACTAAGGAGATGCAGTTGACTAAGAAGGGACTTTTGTTTATGATTTGGCCTTTTCCACTGGACTTAAATCTCAGAGGATGCACTGATATCTTGAATAATCCACTCTCTTCATCCCTGCCCCTGGCTCTGTGCCCTGAATAAAACTGGTCTCACAGTCTAAGTGCCTTCTGACCAATTAGTACCAGCAGGAGATCAAGGGAGGGGGGAGAGGATTCCCTGTGGGATTCCCTTGTGGGAACTAAGGTCTCACAAGCTGCACCAAAAAGGTGAAAGGAAGTGAGGTTGGGCTATTATTCCCTCAATTCCTTCTCTGTGCAGTTGCTCCAAACTCACTGTGTCCTATAAGACAGCCCTCTTTGTCTCAGTTCTGATGAACTGATCCCCTCTTCTCTTTTGCTCTTTGAAACATCATCCATTTAGTACCCTTGCCTTCAGTTACCCATTTTGAGTGCCATGTCTTTCCCATCTTGAACCTTGACTAAAACAGGGGGTGATAGGCTGGACCTGCCCACCGCCTTTGAGTCACCTTGTGAGGTCTGAGTCAGGCCGACAAGAAGGAGAGAGGAGCCAAGGCAGGAAGAGGGACTGAATCTTGGCCTCACTGGCTGACCGTCTGACTTCAGTGATGCCCAAGGCTTTCACACACAGAATTGTTTTTTTTATTATTATGTAATCCAGTATATATTTTTTTCTTTGCTCAAAACATCTTGAGCTGATGTTTCAATAGCTTGAAACAGAAGTCTTAATGAAGATGTTACTAAAAACATAGCTCTAAAGTGAAGACACCTGGATCCCTGATGGTAAAGACTCTACATCTGACTTAAATGCAAAACTACCTTCTAGTTCCATTCTGCCTGAGGCCTGATCCTACAGCTGATTCTGTTTTCAGATTTCTCTGAAATTCTGTCTCCCATACACACTACGTGGGTATTACAATATTCATTGTCTTTAGTTAGCATGAGTGAGTCTCTGTTTCTTGGAGGAAAGTGAACATCATAAAACAGTTTCCATTTTACACGTAAGAAAATGGATTCTAAGATAAATGAAGAAACTTCATCTAAGTCAAAGGTAATGTCAAACGTGGACTTGGCAGGCAGGTCTTCTGGCCCAGGGCCTTTCCATGCTACCCCAGCTTTCTTGTGTTTCCTTTATCTCCCTCCCTTATGCTTTTCCACTCCTATTTGCTCTGAAATTTTGTGGCCCTGTTGCCTTAGTAGTCTAGATTGTGTCATCTTATCTAAGGGCATTGATGCTCACCAACTGTCACAGAAGAAAAGTCACGGGCTTATCTTTTTCTGAGTTTCCATCCCTTGTCACTCATTTGCATTTAGCATGTGCTACCCTATGAAATGGCAACCCACTCCAGTGTTCTTGCCTGGAGAATCCCAGGGATGGGGGAGCCTGGTGGGTTGCCGTCTATGGGGTCGCACAGAATCGGACACAACTGAAGCGACTTAGCAGCAGCAGCAGCACCCTATGAATGTTTGGGAGATGTTGGATAATGTTAACTTGTACTTTTCTTTAGCTCCCCAAGTATTCATAACTTACCATCTCAGGTGAGAGTACATTTATCTTGTATCGGATTCATCCTGGAAAAGTCTATAGTACCTAGAACAGTATTTAGCTCACATTAGAGAATCAGTATCCAGTGAGTATCCATTGACATGATTGACTCAAAGCATCTTATATTAGGCAAAATGCTGATGAAGCTGCTGTGACACATTATAGTGGCTCCAACATGACAGAAGTTGGCCTATCCCACAGCCCAGAAGTGAGCGAACAGTCCAGGGTAGTAGGCAGGTAGCTCTGTTCTATGAACTGATGCAGGGACTCAGCGTCCAACTTCTTACTCTGCCATTCTGCTTATGGTTAGAGCTGGCTCACTCATACCACATTCACATCTTGGCATAAGGAAAGGAGAAAAGGGAAAGGGAAGGGAAAGCAGGTAGTTTTCTTATTAAAATGTGATTTGAGTGCACACATATTATCTCTGCTTGCAGCTAATTGGCTAAAACATTGTCACAGGTTCAAACAGACTTGCAAGTGATGTTGGGAAATATAGAATATAAATGGTCAGCCATGTGGCTTGATAAAACTCAGAGCTCTATTGTTAAAGACAAGAAAGACCATGTAATATCCAGTGAAATGACTAAATTTTTAAAAGAGCGGGTGGGAGAAATCCTTGGTCATTTCTGTCCTAGGTGTTTACCTAAGAGTAATGCAAACCTGTGTCCACAGAAAGACAAGCAGGTAAATGTTCATGGGAGTCTTAGTCATAATAGCCCAAAACAGGAAACAGACCAAATGTTCATCAACAGAATGTTTAAACGTGTCATGGGCTATTCATCCAATGGACTATTACTTAGCAATAAAAAAGGAACAAAACTGCTGATACGTGAAGCAACCAAGGTTGATTTACCCATTTAGCATAGCAGGCACAGTGCCCAGGCCCATGAAAATGTTTTCTTTTAAAATCAGAAGGAAAAAATGAACTTTTAGGTTGATGAAAATGTTTTATTACGTAATTATATTTGTCATTATAGCAACACAGTCATAGAAGATAAATCTTATTTTTTATGAAGGAAGGGGCTCATTGAAGTGCATAGGATCCATGAAAGTCATAACATAGAGCTACAAACAATAGAGATGAATCTTAAAAACATTATGCTGAGCAAAAAACTTGAGATACAAAAGAGTATGTGCTATATGATTATATTTAATGAAGTCCTATAACAGACAAAACTAACCTACTGACAGATTAGAAAATGGTTGCCTTTGGGATGGAAGGGATTGAAGGCACTTTCTGGGGTGACAGAAATGTTCTGTATCTTGTTTCTAGTGGTAGTTGTGAAGATGACTACACAATTGTCTAAAAGCATGGAATAGAACCTTTTCCACCCATGCATTTTATTCTGTGTATCCATGCTGAAGAATTGATGCTTTTGAACTGTGGTGTTGGAGAAGACTCTTGAGAGTCCCTTGGACTGCAAGGAGATCCAACCAGTCCATCCTAAAGGAAATCAGTCCTGAATATTCATTGGGAAGACTGATGCTGAAGCTGAAACTCCAGTACTTTGGCCACCCGATGTGAGGAGCTGAGTCATTGGAAAAGACCCTGATGCTGGGAAAGATTGAAGGCAGGAGGAGAAGGGGATGACAGAGGATGAGACGGTTAGATGGCATCACCAACTTGATGGACATAAGTTTGAGCACGCTCAGGGAGTTGGTGATGGACAGGGAAGCCTGGCATGCTGCAGTCCATGGAGTTGCAAAGAGTCAGACACAACTGAGCAACTGAACTTAACTGATTTTATTGTATATTAATTATGACACAGTTTTTTTAAAAAAGAGAATTAACACTACAATGCTAATCATCTCTGCAACAGATTTGATTAATGAATTCTTGAGGCAGTGTTAGCTGGCATGGTTTTAAGTTGCCTTTTAGCAGAAAAGCTCTAGGAACTCTAATAGAAGAATCCCACACTGTGGCAGACCAGCAGGGAAGGAAACACTCCGCCTTGTATCAGTTAAGGTTTTTGGTTGCAAGCAACAGAAGATAGCTCTGGTTAGCTAAAGCACAAAATGAAACTATTGCCAAAAAAAAAAAAAAAAGGAAAGAAAGAAAAGAATAAGAGGAAGTATAATAAACAGCCTTTGAACACAGGCAGGAATTAAAGAAAGTGAAGCAACCAATCAGATCATCAGATCACTGGCAGATCCCAGGATGCCCTTATTCTATACAGTTGCTCTGTCCAACCAAACTCTATCTCAGCTTCCCACAGCATCATTGTATAACCTTCCAAAGTGAAAAACCTAGATGAGAAGTGTCTGACTGGCTGAGCCTAGGTCTCACCTGCATGTAAAATAATTACCTGGCAGTTGGGAGAAGAAACATGTTTTACTTGACTTCTAGAGTAGGAGGTAGAGCCCTGTATCCCATTAATTTTGGAATTCCCTAAAATAAGACTTGGAGAAGGAAATGGCAACCCACTCCAGTATTCTTGCCTGGAGAATCCCATGGACAGAGGAGCCTGACAGGCTACAGTCTCTGCGGTCGCCAAGAGTTGGACACAACTGAATGACTAAGCACAGCACAGAATAAGACTAGTATTTGAATGCTGGGCAGCCAAAAAATGACCAAAGTCCACAACACAATCTATCTCTGTTGTACAGGTTCTGGCTTATGATTCTAACTCCTGTCCAGGACTTCCAAAATCCGGGACAGGCCCAGTGTAGATAGCTATGTCCTAATCCTGGTGGCTTAGACGGTAAAGCGTCTGCCTACAATCCAGGAGACCAGGGTTCAATCCCTGGGTTGGGAAGATCTCCTGGAGAAGGAAATGGCAACCCACTCCAGTATTCTTACCTGGAAAATCCCATGGATGGAGAAGCCTGGTAGGCTACAGTCCATGGGGTCGCAAAGAGTCGGACACGACTGAGCGACTTTACTACTTACTAATCGATGGATCTTGGCTCCGAAGAGTGTACAGGGGAACGGGTGTAGAAGGTTGCTCTGGCTCAACCATCTAGAACCTAAGCAGGGAAACCTGTTGTACTGGTGAGATAAAGTGAGAGCCGGAATTGCATAAGAGAAATATTTGAAAGGCGGAGAGGATGGCAGGCCTTGGTGATTAATCTAAAATGTGGAAAGACCTGCCAAAGGAGTCAAAGGGGAGAGTCCGAATTTCTGACTTGAGAGGGAAGGGGTGAAGATTGTGTAAATGAATAGACAGTGACACCCAAGAGAGGCAAGGAACAGACTGGTTTTACTGCTGTTTGGGGGAGGTTGGAAGGGAAGGGTTACATTTCTATGTGAATTCAAGATGAAGATGTGCAACGCGCAGTTGACATTATAGGTTTTGAAAAGGGTCAAACGCAGGTCAAGGCTACTGGCCGGAGGCCTTGGATGCAGGCCAGCTCAGCCCAGGGAGTGAGGAAGAACGCTGGAGAGAAGGGTCCAGAGATGCCTGACATTGAGGTAGAGGTCTCCGAGCTTTCTACCCAGATGGGCGCGGCCACGTGCTCAAGGCGCGCCTGGGCCGCACCCTCCGACCCCCATCGGGCCCCATCCCTCTGGGCGGGGCGAGCAGCGATACCCGGAAGTCACCCGGAAGACGAAGTCCCGGTAGGCGTCGAGCTGGGAGGGGCCCCAACGAGGCGTGCCAGGGGACGAGGAACGCGGGGCTGGAGGGATGGCCGGATGTCCCGGCCCGCAGCACTGAGCGCCGCGGCTGCGGCGGGGGTGGCGGCGCTGGTAGCCGCCTTGCTCCTGCTGCAGCCCGAGGACGTGAGGCAGGGGGCCAGCGTCAGGTAACCCCTCCGCTTGGGGGACCGAGCTGGGCTCAGCACCCCCTGTGGTTGGAGGAAGGAGGGGCCGGAGTCGGGGACACGGGCTCCCTGGTACCGGCAATTTGTGACACCTGGGTGCAGCCCCTGTTCCAGCCCCTTCTGAGGTGTGGGTTGGCTCAGGTGTGGGGAACGGCCAGGGCGCCACACCCTGCCGGTGACTCTGCACTTTCCCCTGGGCCTAGACTGCGGAGAAGAATCTTACCTTCCTCCTGACCAACCCACACACCCACCCTTGTTCCGGGGGAAGCACGGCCGCCCCTTCAACGTCCCGAGACCAGCACCTGTTAATGTTATTTCTGCAGCATGGCCGAGACAGAATCCCTGCCGAAGCTTCGGGAAGACTTCAGGATGCAGAATAAATCCGTCTTTATTCTGGGTGCCAGCGGGGAAACCGGCAGAGTGCTCTTGAAAGAAATTCTGGAACAAGGCCTGTTTTCCAAAGTCACGCTGATTGGTCGGAGGAAGCTCACGTTGGACGAGGAAGCTTATAAAAACGTGGTGAGTATTTGAGCTATGACTCAAAAGTGTCCCCGCAGTGTTTCTGCAGGATGAGGGTGTTTTCTGCTGCAAGGCTTGCTTGCGGTGGCCCCAAGAGGTGTTTGGGCTTCCCTCATAGCTCAGTTGGTTAAAGGCTCATTGCCTGCAATGCATGAGACCCTGGTTCAGTTCCTGTGTTGGGAAGATCCCCTGGAGAAGGGATAGGCTACCCACTCCAGTATTCTGGCCTGGAGAATTCCATGGACTGTATAATCCATGGGGTCGAAAAGAGTCGGACATGACAGCAACCATGATTGGTCTGTGAGAGGCTTTACTGGAAGCTGGACTGTATGTCCGGGTGGGCTTCCTCCTCACTTGAACAAAGCCCTTCTCTCAGTCCAGACCCCCATAAGGTGAAGCCTAGGTGAAAGGGAGGCCAGGGACGAAGAGAAGAGCCACGTTGCTAGGGTTCTCCAACATGGCTTCTAGAGAAAACAGTCCTGTGACCTTGGGCAATTTTCTCAACCCCATGGCTTGTTTTGTTTACCTGTCCACTCCACACTAATGTCAGTGAATCAGAAGATGGTGTGTGGAGTGGGAAACACTTTCTGGCTCTGAGAGGTGCAGTTTTTCAGCTGCAAGAATTTGCCCTGCCTGACTTCTCAGGGCTGCAGGCTTGTGTCTGTAAGTTGAATCATCCTTTTACTGTCGCGTACACTTTCTTGGTTGACCCACTGATACAGCAGATTGCAGTCTGGTGCTAATCCTCTAAATAGCTGAAGCTTGAGCTTGGTGGAAATTTGTAAAGGGAGTAATTTGTAAACTGCGGTAAATTAAACTGTGGTGTAATTCTGATATCTCCAACTGTTCCCACAGGTTTCACAGGTGGAACATTCCAGTTAACAACTGTCTAACAGATAAATGTCCTTGACTCCTGCAGGTCATTTTGATATGTTTTTGGTCTCTCAGGATTTTTCTGTTCTAAATGGACATCTTTGTTTAGACTTAGGCAGGTAATATGTGATCTTTATAGTCTGACTTCATTCATGGGCCATGAAGTCAGACACTTCTGGCCATTAGAAACTGAAATGGAGTTCTGTGCTTTGATGGTTGAGTTTTGTTGGCACTTCTTTTGGTCAGGCACTTTCTGTAAGCATTCCTTTCTTCAGCATTGGGTACAGTGCCAGGAAAATGCTTTTGAAAGAGAGGGAAAAGCAACATTTTATGTAAACTCCTGGATCATGGGAA
Organism: Capra hircus; assembly: GCF_001704415.2. Classification (NCBI taxonomy): domain Eukaryota; kingdom Metazoa; phylum Chordata; class Mammalia; order Artiodactyla; family Bovidae; genus Capra; species Capra hircus. The sequence goes on along the minus strand of NC_030836.1, from coordinate 23,964,316 downwards.
CTTCTGAAACTTTTCTTTTTAAAATTTCAAAGCAAACTTACGAGGTTAGATGGAGTGTCATGAATATTCATAAGTGTGAGAATTAGCAAGGGTGCTTATCAAAAGTGCAGAGCTGGCATGAGACCTAGGAATATGGCTTTTTGTCAAGCACCTGCTGCCTGATTGTAATGCTGGTTTAGACTGAAAGAAAGATTATCTTTCACATTTTATTGCTGAAGGAACTGAGGCATGTGAATAACTCGGCCAAAATGATTATCATGCCTAGTAAGCAGCAAACCCAAGACTCAAACCTGGGTTTTGAGATTCCAGACACCATTTCCTTCCTTGACATTATACCTCATTGGTATTTCTCCTGGTAATATACAGAGAGGTCTTTTATTTTTTCCAGAGAGAAAATTATATTTGAACCTGACTTAGAGCTAGATCACCTGTAGTCCAGCTGTGTGTACTGTAGACATTTAAGTACAGTAGACATTAAGTTTAAATTTAGATTTATTGCTTTTTCTGGAAGAAAATGAGCTTACAAATTGTGATGTTAAATGAATTGACTCTAGTAATATTCTCTCATTCTTTAAATCTAGAGGGGGTATTTTTTTCCTCTTTGTTTTGTTTTAATAACATCAAGTAATATACAGCTATGTCTCTGTTGTCTAGAATCAAGAAGTGGTGGACTTTGAGAAACTGGATGACTACGCTTCTGCCTTTCAAGGTCATGATGTTGGATTCTGTTGCCTGGGTACCACCAGAAAAAAAGCTGGTGCGGTAAGGAAGAAATACACCCTTTTCCCTTTTCTCTTGTCAGTCACGTCAAAGATTCTATTTTTGCTCCCCCTTTTGCTTTAAATGTATATTAGCACTTAACATTTAAGATTTCATGTGCTGCCCTAGTATTTGCTATACTTTGAATAGTACTGATAAATTCATCTTTCCTTCAACATAGTCCTTGAGTTCATATCCCATCATAGATATTTCATGGTCTTGCCTTTTGCAAATATTGTGGTCACTCCATCCTCTGACTAAGGTTTGAGTAAAAGTAACTCGCTCATACTCTTAGGAGTAAGTTTTTTTGTTTCTTTATAAATGTCTTAAATTGATCTCTCTTACTTGAGTGATTTGCTTCAACCTATTTCTATGCAGAGCCTTAAGCTTCTGCGCTAGAACATCACAACAGAGGCACGATTCAGCTAGGTTCCAATGATGACTCAGCCTCCAGCGATGATTCAACCCCTGTGGTGATTCAGCCTTAACTGACGCAGAACTGTCTTCACACACATTTTATTTGCTTTTTAATGATAAATTGCATTCTAAATTGTGTCGGCCTCTATTTAGAAGTCAAACTTTACTATGTAGTTAGAAATCAAAGCTTACTATATAGATGCTGGGCAAGTGTTAATTCGTACATCTTATCTAATTTATACCTTGACTATAGTTTATCTCTCTGACAGAATTTACTTGCTGGAGTTGAACGTGTCTGTTAATATGCAGGACAACAATGGTCCCATGCGGGCTTACCATAAGTTTATAAACAGGCCCAGGCATCAGAAACATTCAGAGAACACACAGTTAAGAACTATTGATTTATACCAACCAAGAAGTTAGGCTCAGATGTATTTCTCTGGGCTCTTTGGGTGATCCAAAGAATAATTCTATTTATGCTTTCATTAGGGATGAATTTCCAGATTTTCTGTAGTTTTGCCATGTGCCCAGAGGAGCAGTCTGGTTTTTGAGTTCTTTGCTGAGAAGTGAGGATTATCAAGAAGTTTGACTCCCCCAGAAATTGGCACAGCATCTCTCCTATGAAGGGTCATTTTCCTGCTGAGCAGCTCATGCAGTCTTTTCTGTCCCAGGGACAGTCACAAGCCTTGTGTCCTCTAAAAGCATGGAAAAATTTTTGTTCTAGTACACTGCAGGTTCCACAATCTCAACTGCCAACCTGACTTTGGTGGTGACTCAGCAAAATAAAAAACACTGCATTAGGCATAGAGCGGTTGATTTTCATGACGGAAGGCAAATCTCATAGGGCTCTCCAGGGGAAGGTCTAAATTGTTTTATTGCATTCAAATTGTGTAATGCAATTTTAATCAGGATTTGGGTGTGTTCCCGATCTAGAATATTTTTCTTTTGATGGGAGTTTTTTCCCCACCCCACAGGCTGCTCAATACCTTTTATTCTCCAAACAGTTTGAAAAGATAAAAGTAACTAATGAGTAAGGAAAAGACTAGTAAACCAAATATATAATCTCAGAAATTAGTTAAGGCATAAATGGTTTAAGAAGATAGTGATAGGAAATAAGCTGACATTTCCTCCAGAAAGTCTTTTTTGTTTTTAATTTGACACTAATTTAGATTGGATGCAATATAAAGCTTGGAGGTTGTGATAACTTAAGGCAGTTTAAAAGAAGTGACAGTTCACAAGTGGCTAGGTACTTGTTTGATGGGGGCCTCACCCCACCTGGTATTCTAGTCACGAACCCTGTCTGTTTTTTTTTTTTTTAAAGGTCATTGGATGGCTTTTGCAAAGTTGGTGGCTAGCTAAGTGCTGTTCCGTAGCGATTTTGTAACTGAAATAGCCCACATTTTCGTCTAGTACCCAGAGTTTCCAGTAGAGGAACTTCAAGAAATTCAGGATTTCTATCTCTAGTGTTGAAGTCATCTGAGTAGTCTGCTTATTTCCCTTTGACCTTCATTGTATTAGTTTGCTAGGGTTGTCATAACAAAAAATGATAACCCCCGTGGCTTAAACAACAGGAATTTCCTATCTCCCAGTCCTGAAGCCTGAACATCTGAGATCAGGGTATTGGCAGTGTTGGTCCCTTTTGAGGGCTGGGAAGGAAGGATGCTTTCCAGGCTTCTCTCTTTGACCTACAGATGGCTGACTTCTCCCTGTGTCTCTTCTCGTGGCGTTTTTCCTACATACTTGTGTGTGCATGCTAAGTCACTTCAGTCTGTCTGACGCTATGCGACCGTATGGACTATAGCCTGCCAGGCTCCTCGGTCCGTGGGCTTCTCCAGGCAAGAATACTGGAGTGAGTTGCCAGGCCCCTCTCCAAGGGATCTTCCTGACCCAGGGGTCAAACCCGAGTCAATGTCTCCTGCATTGGCAGGTGGGTTCTTTACCACTAGCGCCACCTGCCTGTGGCCAGGGCCAAATTTCTCCTTTTCATAACAATACTAGTCAAACCATTCTCAGTATGGGGCTTCCCTTGTGGCTCAGACTGTAAAGAATCTGCCTGCAATGCGGGAGACCTGGGTTCAGTCCCTGGGTCAGAAGGGTATAGCTTCCTGGAGGGTATCCCCTGGAGAAGGGTACAGTTACCCACTCCAGTATTCTTGCCTGCAGAATTCCATGGATAGAGGAGCCTGGCTGGCTACAGTCCATGGAGTAGCAAGGAGGTGGACATGACTGAGCGACTCCTCAGTATGACCTCATCTGAACTAATTACATCTGCAAACAAGGACACATTAACTGGAGATTAGGCCTTCAACATATGAACAACCATAAAATACAGTCTACCAAGATTTCTGTTGACACTGGTGCTAGGGTCTGTTAGCCGTCTTGAGCTGTTTGGAAAACCATTTCCTTTAGCAGCAGCTGGTGAGATGCTGATCTTTTCACATTCGCACACCACAGTTGTCTAATCAATGCAGGGACTTCATGACCTGGCCCTAATCCAGATGTGTTGTATCAGAATCTGAGGTTGAAAGCCTGTTTTTAATAGGCTTCCTGGGGGGTTCTGATGCAGCCAACTCTCTTCCTCTTGTTGGGCCTGCTTTCAGGAGGCGTTGGGCAGTATTAGTCCTCCTCAATTGCTGGTTTTCCAGGTACTGTTGACCCAGATGACCTTCACATTGCTTTGGTATGTAACTTACGTGCCAGTGAAGTTTGAAATATCACTTGGAAACCAGATCTACTTTGGCTGTAAGTGAAGTGCAAAAAACTCACCGGTGCCACTGGGAATGGTGCTTTCTCCTTATTAAGAGAAGGATTTGGTTAGTGAGTTTGAGGGGGGTGTTATTGTAATTTCATCTTTTCATTTATCTCCTCACCAGCTCAGCACAGGATTCTAAAGTCCAGGCTTTTGGAGTCTATCAAATGAACGGTGCCATTAATGTGATTAACACAGCTACTGTCACGTTTATTAGGCATCATTGAAGTCTCTGGGCTTCTGATTCTAATAATACACTCTTCTAAACCCGGCACTTGCACACTGCTGTGGGCTGAATACAGCCTGCCTGTTTTTGAATAACCCTTGAGCTAAGAATGTTTTTATATTTTTAAGTGGTTAAAAGTTTTCAAAGAGGAAAAATGTGTCATGACACATGAGGATATAAAAAATTCTAATTTCTGTATCCATAAATAAAATTTTACTGAAATAGTCTCATTACTTTATGTATGATTAATGGCCACGTTTGCACGATGATGGCAGAGCTGTGTAATTACAGTTGTAAACCTGTAAATATTTACTCTCTCATCTTGTACAGGGAAAGTTTGCCAGCCCCTGTTGTCACCTCTACTGTTTTCTTTGATGTCTAGAAGGGGACTTCTGAAGTGCTGAGGTCCCAGATGGTTCAGGGAACCCAGATTATAGGGTCTGTTTGGATACCGAGTGGCTGTGGGGCCTTGAGTATGCCAGTTAGCTCCTGTGGACCACTGCCTCCTTGTCTGTGCTGAGAGGGAGGTAACCAATGCAGCTCCTTTGGCCTGCAAAATTCTTTGACTTTTAAAACACAGAGAAAAGAGTGCCCCGAATGGGGGAAAAAAAAAGTGTGAGAACATGGAGATTGACTCAGGAATCTCTGTAAGATTCTGTTTTTCTCTCCAGAGCTCCTTTGCTCACCAAGACCTTGCTTCCTGCTCTGTACATGAAGTACAGATGTGCTCTCCAGGACAGGAACAAATGGGGTCTCAGGTCATACTGTCCATTATTGGTCAGCATCTCTTTGGTTTCTAGTCTAATTCGTAGGGTTGGATTGAAAAGGGAGTGGAGGAGAAAGAATCGGAAGCAGAAATATGGCCAAGTGGGACCCTTTGCGGGATGATAGATCCTCCCTTCTTGGAAAAGATCCTTCTTGACTTTGCATCATTCCTGCTGCTTGCCTGTCATATCAGTCAGTATTGAAATGCTGTGTCAGGATGAATTATTCCTAAGGCACAGTGTTCCCAGTGTGCAGGCGTTGGCAAAGATTAGAAAGAATACTTAGTAGCTTTGGATTGTCATAAGACTTAAAGAGTAATTAGAGAATTTGTCTCCCTAGATGTTTGTGGAGCTCACAAAGCTCTCTCTGCTGTGTCATATAAGTATATTGTGTTTATTCTTTTGAGCAGGTACTGGAAAAGGAAATTTATAGTGGCAATTTATGTAATCAATTCCTTTTTCTAGAAGGACCCTGATTCCTGTCTTAGAGTAAAACACACCGACTGTGGATCGTAAAGACTCAATAATATAATGGATTTAATGCTCTCAGAAGAGACGTCTTTTTTTTCCTGCTATATGGTTAGGGAAACTAAATATGGTTTTTCTGAAAATTGTGTTTCTGGGATATGGAGTAGCGTGTTTTAGTTTGTTTTTCTATTGCTTTTTTATTTGAGTTGCTGGAGAATAAGAAAGGGTGTTAATAATAAGATTTTAAAGATAGCTCCCTTCGGTCTATAAACAGCATCTTCCTCACTCCAGAGAAAACCAGCTGTGTGTCGGTGTCTCTGACTTAGTCACTGGGATCCGCGTTTAGTTTGGTTTCCAAGTCCTTGAAAGCCGTTGACCCCTTTGCTTTTGAGTTTCATTCACCAGCTAAAAGGCCACGCATCAGGGTGGGGGAAGTGAAATTCAAAGTTTGTGGGCTTGGAAAAATGCGTATTTATAATCAGCTTGAGGACTCAGAGGATTTGTGAAATCGTTGTGGATTAACAGCCATTGATTGCTAATAAAACAGTATTTCGCTTTGTCCTGAGAACAGCGGTGGAGAAAGGTATGGGCACCTTGTCAGCAGGGCCCATTGAGCAGGGCTGACGGGCCAAGCGTGGGGGTCGCAGCAGCGGCGTGGGTGCTCGTCCTGCAAGGGGCCCTTGCCAGCCCTTCGCCAGGCGGGTGACAGGAGGGACGCCAGAGGCTGATGGCTGGGGTGCTATTGATGTGCCTTAGCTGACTAATCAGATTGAAAAAAGTCCCATGGTATTTATGTCACTTTAATTTTCATCAAACAATCGGAGACGACAGGACTCTATTAAGGAGAGGTTGATCCAGAACTAAAGCCAAATAAATTGGGGTCTCAGTTTAATCAAATTATCCCTTTACCGGCTCTGGATTAAGTGAGAGGCATGGCGTCGGTCTAGAGCCTTGTGATTGGCTGAAGCTTTCCCTTATTTTTAAAGATGCTGATGAAAGAAGAAACATTTTTTAACAGAGATAGTTCTAATAATCCTTCTAAGAAATAGCGCTAAACCAGCAGCAGCAACAAAAAGGAATTCCACTAGTCACCAGTGTAATTTTATTGGAAATCATGGACCTGTTACCAAAACCAGAGTTCTGCCGAATTGGAGTGAGGGGAAGAAAATAGATATGGAAGAGAAGTAGAGTGTTTTTTGAATTTTTCGATGTCATTTTGAGTGGTTCTTGGCACATTTTCAGCACATGTAAAATCTCAATTCAGAGAATGGCTCAGGGGAGATCCGTCTCATCCCACTCTCAGAGTGTGCTGAGTATTAAAATCAGAGTGCGGCACACCCATTTGGAGAAGCAGCAAGAGGGAATTGCAATCAGTGTGTAGGATGGGTCTTCGAGTCCAGTATGAGGATTGAATCTCAAAGTCTACAACACAGAAGGAGATGGGGATGATACCTGGCCAGGAGTTAAGGTTATATCCTCTAAAAAAAGGAAAGGCAAAGGAACAACAGACCTGTCCTGCAGGTCGTGGACCTGGTCAAAGATTCTCTGTGGGGAGTGATGAGAAGAAGGACAAAACAGGATTTGGGGGTAACAGTGATGCTCTATTTCGGGGTCTGGGAGCTGGTTGCAGAAGATGTTTAGTATATGAACACTTTATAGCCAGTCCTCTACTGAGAATATGTATTCTTTTATGATCCGCTGCCATACAAAGTCAGGAAAGTTCGCTTGGGCCCCTTGTTTTAGAATTGAATTCTGTATTAGTTTCCTATTGGTGCTGTAACGAATTTGCTCAAAGTTAGTGGCTTAAAACAATGTAAATTTATCATCTTCTGGTTAGCAGGCTGATGTGGATTTTGCTGAGATAAAATCAAGGTGTTGACAGGGCTGCATTCTCTCCTGCAGGCTCTAGGGGAGAATCCATTTCTTTACCGTTTCTGGCTCTAGAGGCCACGGGGGTTCATGGTCCCTTCCTCCATCTTTAAGGCCAGCAATGGGGGATCCAGTGCGCCTCACAATGCCTGACTCCAGCTTCCTTTTCTGCTACCCTTTTCCACTGTAAGGACTCTTGTGATTACATTGGGCCCGCTTGGATAATACAGGATAACCTTTTTCAGCATCAAGGTTGTTGTTACTGAATGTTGTTGTTCAGTCGCTAGGTCGTGCCCGACTCTTTGCGACCCCATCAAACTGTGGAAAATTCTTAAAGAGATGGGAATACCAGGCCACCTTCCATATCTCCTGAGAATCCTGTATATACAGGTCAACAGTTAGAACCGGACATGAAACAAAGGACTGTTTCAGACTTGGGAAAGGAGTACTTCAAGCCTGTGTGTTGTCACCCCACTTATTTGATTTATATGCAGAGTAAATCATGCAAAAGCCCAGGCTAGGGTGAATAACAAGCTGGAATCAAGATTGCTGGGAGAAGCATCAACAACCTCAGATGCACAGACTATACCACTTTAATGGCAGGAAGTGAAGAGGAACTAAAGAGCCTCTTGATGAGGGTGAAAGAGGAGAGTGGAAAGGCTGATTAGCAGCCATAGGTTGATTCTGCAGCCTTCATTCACCTTGGCCATGCAGCATCTAACACAGTCACGGGTGTGGGGATTAGGATGTGGGCATCTTTGAGGGGCCATTATTCTGCCTACCACAGCAATGAATTAGTCCTGTCATTAGCTGGAGATGGTGTGAGGTAAGAAGGAACATGGGTACAAGTGGGAAGCCCTGCTTAGAGAGTCAGGAATTTGCATCCTGCTCTCATCTCTCTCACTTGTTAGCCAGGAGTTCTTGGATTGCTGGACCTTGTGGTCACGTCTCCACAGTGAGGGGGTTGGTGGTGATGTTTCCAAAAGTGCCTTCTATCTATCCTATGAAAGATACGTACATTTAGGGTCAATAACTACGAGAGGGCAGATTTTTAAAAATTTATTTATTCTTAATCGAAGGATAACTGCTTTACAGAATTTTGTTGTCAAGCATCAATAAGAATCAACCTTAGGTACACCCATGTCCCCTCCCTCCCAAACCTCCTTCCTATATCTCCCCCCATCCCATCCCTCTAGACGGTTACAGAACCCGTTTGAGCAGATTTTTAATTAAAAACAACAACAACAAAAATCACTGGAACAGTAATTCAGCCTTCAGATTTGGAATCCTCCTTATGTGTAACTTCATTATATAATCGTGGGTACTTGTGAAGTTCAACTTCAGTGGACTTTAGACTTCTTTTCAGTTGTCCTGAGTTTGAAGATGCCTGGCTTTGTGGTGGTCCCAAGAAACTATTACACGGAATTTGCTTTTCTGGATACAGGCATGTGTCCTTCAGTTAGACCCTAAAAATAAAAATGAGTCCGTATTCTCTTGTTTACACCATCCTCTCCCCTCCTCCTTTGATTGCCTCTTATTTTTTTCCTAGTTGGATTTGCCTTTTTTCCTGCTTTCACTGGACTTTTATTCATTCCAGTATTTTTGGATGTACTGGTCGTGTACAGATGCTGAGATGTGAACTAAGAAAGATCCAACTGCTACCCTTACTGGCCTGAGTCTAGATCAGGGGTCGCCCAACATTCTTAATTATATGTTGTTGTTTATTCAGCTCTTTTGTGACCCCATGGACTGTAGGCTACTGGGCTCCTCTGTCCATGGGATTTCCCAAGCAAGAATACTGGAGCATGTTGTTGCCTTCTCCAGGGGATCTTCCCAGCCCAGGGATCGAACCCATGTCTCCTGCCTGTCATGTAGATTCTTAAACACTGAGCCACCTGGGAAACCCCCCCCCCCCTTGGTTATACACCTGTCAGTGAAAAATTTGCAGATGCACTCCTTACTAACATGTGAAGTATGTTGTAAAACATACATAAAAGTTGGAAGTTAAATAGACTTCATTGTCATAGTGCCTGGATAGTGTCCGCAGCCATTCTTCTGAGACACTCCCACGTTAAAGTTAACACTGAAAAATACAGAGGAGACAGGAGGAGGGTGGTAAGGTTGTAAGCGACTAAAGACAAAGAAACGTGAGGCTAAACACTGTTTCCAAGCCTGATAGTATTATTGTTCCGTTTGTTCCTTGCAGATTTGCTCGGTGTCTGTGTTTCAGTGTCACTGACCTTGCTTTTTCATCACAGTCTGGCCTTGCTACCGAAGCTGGGACATCCATCCTGAGCGTCTTATCGGAGCCCTTCCCAGGGTCTGAGCCTGACGTTCATGTTTTGCTCGGATTCATTTTGCTTGGATCCCCTCCCCTCCCCACCGCAGGACTGCTTACCTGCCGCCCAAGCTGAGGAGTAATTTTTAAGGCGAACTCACAGCTGTTTGGAAATAACTCATTCTTTTTGCCCTTAGGAGGGATTTGTCCGTGTTGATCGTGATTATGTCCTGAAGTCTGCAGAGCTGGCGAAGTCTGGAGGGTGCAAGCATTTCAACTTGCTCTCCTCTAAGGGAGCTGATAAGTCAAGCAATTTTTTATATCTGCAAGTCAAGGTTTGTGCTTGTTTCTGTCTTTTATATACTTTGGGGAACCTTGGCTTTTTGGCAGTAATGATATAAAATGCTAGGTAATACCAAAATGCATTAAATGCATTATGTTATGCATTTTTTATAGCTGCAGGGACTGCTCTTTTGCAGGGATATATTTAGTAATCAAGAGTGATTTGAAAGATAGTTTCCAGTGTCTTCCCCTTTGTTGATTATCTGGTAAGCATGAAATGAAATGTTGCCATCTCTGGTATTGAAGATAAGCTCAGAACCCTAGCATCAGAAGAGGCTTTGAGATAGTTCAGTGCATCATTTTTCATTTTCTACTGCATGTCATCTCTTCCTTCACTTTCCAGACTCTAGAGTCGAAAACTCTGGAAGAGGATATTTACAAATATTGAGACCTGCAGAAGCAGATTGTCTTCAAAACCCCAAGTTACTTTTGTTGTTAGCATTACAGCAAGTCAGTGTTGATTACATACTAAACGTTTCTTTTGCTAACAGGGGGAAGTGGAAGCTAGAGTTGAAGAGTTAAAATTTGATCGTTACTCCATATTTAGGCCTGGGTAAGTGTTCCTACTGCCTAGGAGTACCCCTTTAAGTTGGTTATTCTGTAGGAGCTGGTTTTTCATTTGAAGAGACTAACAAATAAGATATCTATGATGTGAATAGAAGTTGTATGGAGGGAGAGCACTTCCTCGAAGAACCCAGCTTTGGGCTTTCAAGAAAGGGGTAGATGGTTGTTGGTGCCACGTTCAGAATAGTCTGGAATTTCCTGGGTAGCTTTTGCTACCTTCTTCAGAATCCTCTTCATGCGCAAATAAGACTGTTTTCACACTGGATTGGTGTTTGGGCTGCCCTAACATCACAGAATGGGAGGTTACCAGTCCAAGATCAAGGTACCATCAGGGTTAGTGTTGGGTGATGTCTCACTTGGGGTTAGGGCTTTAACATGAATTTGGGGATGTTCAATTAACATCCTGTATGGGTTAGTGTTGGGTGACGTCTCACTTGGGGTTAGGGCTTTAACATGAATTTGGGGATGTTCAATTAACAACCTGTGTGGTCTGAGCCTCCGGGAGATAGGGGAGGACAGGGAAGCCTGGTGTGCTGCAGTCCACGGGGTTGGAAAGAGTTGGACATGACTTAGTGACTGAACAACAACACACTGGTCTGAATGCAATTTACCATCTCTTCCCCTGCTTTCCTTTTTCTCTTTAGAGTTCTCTTATGTGATCGGCAGGAATCTCGCCCAGGTGAATGGCTGGTTAGGAAGTTCTTTGGCTCCTTACCAGAATCTTGGGCCAGTGGGCACTCTGTGCCAGTGATAACTGTGGTCAGAGCAATGCTGAACAACGCGGTGAGACCAAGCGACAAGAAGAAGGAACTGCTGGATAACAAGGCCATCCATGACCTGGGGAAAGCTGATGACTCTCTCAAACCATGACCACACTGGAGAATGTTTTTTTTTTTTTTTTTAATTGGCGGATTCAACACCTACCAGATAATTGGTAATTTCAGAGTCTAAAAAAAATGTGCTTTAACTATGGTTTTCAGTTTTTGTCCAGTCAAAAAATTATTGTGCTCTGCCTCAGCGTTTTAGAACCTGGGGCTTCCCTCGTGGCTTAGGTGGTAAAGAACCTGCTTGTAATGTGGGAGACCCCAGGTTCAATCCCTGGGTGGTGAAGATCCCTGGAGAAAGGCATGGCTACCCACTTCAGTATTCTTGCCTGGAGAATTCCATGGACAGAGGAACCTGGCGGGCTACAGTCCATGGGGTTGCAAAAAGTCAGACACAACTGAGCAACTAACATTTGCTTGCTTGTACATAAGTAGACATCACCTGGGGAGCCTTTCAAAAATAGAGATCCACCAGCTCTCTGGTTGCCTAGTGTCTGGTATTCTGCACAGAAATAAGAGGTTCATAGGAGGGCCTGAGTCAGAATTTTCTGACTCAGAACTTTTGCGTTATGGGCACAGAAATCTGTTGTTGAATCTTAATGTTCTGATGCCGCTGGCACAGAGGCCAGCTTTGAAATGCTTTTCTGCAGAGTCACAGCAGCAGTGTACACTTTATGTATCACGCAGATGAGTTCTGAACTAAAATTGTTTACGTTTGTGTCTCTTGAGTTACCCTGTGCTGACTGCGTGTTCATTGTGTAAGTGAACGTTGTGCCTTACTACTTTTGGATATATAATAAAAGTTATTATGTAACCGAGCTTATATAATTCATGGGAGAATTAAATAATTAATATGAATGGACAAGTTGTGAGTGCCCTTAGATTGCCCAGGTTTCATTTGGAATATGCAGTGTATTGACCAGTGGGGTGATAGTATAGCAGCTAGTATTTATCAGGTGATTGCTAAATGCCAGCCTTTATATGTGCTGTCTGTCCTTTAACCCTCCAAGCAATCCTTATAATTCACATCATCCCCCTATCTTAGATGGGGAAACTGAGGCTCACTGTGGCTAAGTGCCTTGCCCAAGGGCCCAAAGCTAAAGCCAGAAAATAGCAGAACCAGGATTCTAACCCAAGTCAGCCTGAATCCATAGCTTCTGTTTTCAGCCACTCGGCAAGAGGGTCCAGTATCCGCGTATTTCCAGGAAATTCCACCCAGGAATTTGTTGTTACTGGATCAGTACATGCCAGGGATGCATAAGATAGAAATATCCAGGTTTCTCTGTTGGTCTAGAGTCTCTCTAATGATTAACCACAAAATGTTCACATAGCCAGTTAACATGTCTCAAAGTGCTTCACTTTAAAAACTATGGAGAAGGAAAGGAAGATGCAGAAGGAAAGGTTAGAGTCAAGGGGAGCACACATCATGGGGCAAAGGATAGCAGTGAAATTCGTCTTAACTTCTGTGCTGGGGGAAGCCAAGCAGTGAATCTCAAGCTTCAGTGGACGCCAGAAGATAAAGGCTATCCCCTTTAATGGGTGTGTGCTTGTCATGCTTAGCTGCTCAATCATGTTGGACTCTCTGGGACTCCATGGACTGTAGCCCTCCAGGCTCCTCTGTCCACGGGGATTCTCCAGGCTAGAATACTGGAGTGGGTTGCTGTGCCGTCCTCCAGGGAATCTTCCCAACCCAGGGATGGAACCCAGGTCTCCTGCACTGCAGGTGGATTCTTTACCATCTGATCCATAAGGGAAGTGTGCACGCGTGCGTGCACGTGTCTACCTGTCTTTAGAAGGTATTGGACCTTCCCAATGTCAGTCATGTAGGAAAGAGGCATATCTTAGGATGGGATAAGCCCAATGTCAGACATCTAGGAAAGAGGCATATCTTAGGATGGGATAAGCCCAATGTCAGTCATCTAGGAAAGAGGCATATTTTAGGATGAGATAAGATCTTGGAACGTGGGCTTTAAGAAGGAGGTAGAACATCTTCCTTCTTCATGGAGGGTGGGTTTCCTTTGGGGCTTAACTCTTGAAGAGTCTGTGTGTTTGGGTGATAACAAGCATGGGCTGCAAGAAGTGTGTCATGAAGTGAGGGGACCCCATGAGGATATCTTGAGGCTGGTGGGCTCTAAAAGCAGCTATACCCAGTGCCCACTTTTAAATTATTCTGTTTGTTATTTCCTTACCCACAAACCTTCTGTCGGGTCTTCAACATTCTTTTCTGATCTCAGTAGTGAAGCGGGGTGATGGGAGAGGGTCTGTGTTTTATCTTTGGAGTAAAGAAAAAAGCTGCTCCCTGCATTGTGGTGACAGATAAACTTCAGACCCTGTCACTCCTCTAGACCGGGTGTTGTTTTGATTACTGTTAACATGGAGTTGTTCAGTCTCTTATGCTGTTCATGTCTGACTTCTATGCAACTCCATGGATTGTAGCCCGCCAGGCTCCTCTGTTCATGGGATTTTCCGGGCAAGAATACTGGAGTGGGTTGCCATTTCCTTCTGCAGGGCGTCTTGCCAATCCAGGGATCAAACCTGTGGCTCCGCTGAGCTACCTGGGGTGTTAATGGGACTTAGCACATTTTCCTCCAAATGTTATGCAGACAGGGGAAAGATAAGCCTTGCTGGAGAGTGTGTTGGAAGGATGAAGGAAAAAGCTGGATGAGCCCAGTTAACAAATGACTTTGAATTCATTAGTTCATTCAGTAATATGTGCCTCTTCTGTGTGCCACTAGACATGTAGGCAGTGGGTTTACAACAGTAAACAGTGAACAGTAAGTCTAACCTAGCGAAGCCAGCAGATAGTCTGGCAGTATCCTACAACATGGGCTTCCCTGGTAGCTCAGCTGGTAAACAGTCCACCTGCCATGCAGGAGACCCGGGTTTGATTCGTGGGTCGGGAAGATGCCCTGGAGAAGGGATAGCCTACCCACTCCAGTTTTCTTGGGCTTCCCTGCTGGCTCAGACGTTAAAGAATCTGCCTGCAATGCCAGAGACGGTTCAATCCCTGGGTTTGGAAGATCCCCTGGAGAAGGGCACAGCAACCCACTCCAGTATTCCTGCCTGGATAATTCCATGGACAGAGGAGCCTGGCAGGCTGTAGTCCGTGGGGTTTGCAAAGAGTTGGACACGACTGAGTGACTAAGGAAGGCAGAGTGGCACATCCTGATATAAGGGGACCTCAAAACCAGTATTTGATGGATTCTGTCCCCTAGGGATTGCAGTAAAAGGAGTAAACTTCAGAAGACTGTAGCAATAATACAAGGAATTCTCATTAAGGATTTCTTTTGTTCACTCCGCAAATTTATTGAGTACCTACTAGAAGTTAGGCCACATATTATGTGCCAGAGAAATGAAAGTAGAGACATGGCCCTTCCCTCATGCTCAAACAGTACTGTGGCTAAAGACTGAAAGAAAGGAAAAGGGGCTTCCCAGGTGGCGCTAGTGGTAAAGAACCCACCTGCAATGTAGGAGACAAGGGTTCGATCCCTGGGTCTGGAGTATCCCCTGGAGAAAGACATGGTAACCCACTCCAGTATTCTTGCCTGAAGAATCCCCATGGATAGAGGAACCTGGTGGGCTACAGTCCATGGGGTCGCAAAGAGTCGGAGGCGACTGAAGAGACGGCACACACGCAGGTGCTAAGAAACTGACTGGATGCTGCTAGGATGACAATGGAAAGTACTTAAGAAAAATGGTCTGAGACTTGCTGGCGAAGACAAAAGTACCTCCTCTTCAGTAGAACTTTGTTATCACAGACAATAGAGATGGGAAAATGGGTAGCACCAAATGAAAGGCTAGAGTGAAAGTTTAGTCGTGTTGGATTGTAGACTACCAGGCTCCTCCTCCCACGAGATTTTCCAGGGAAGAGTCCTGGAGTGGGTTGCCATTTCCTTCTCCAGAGGATCTTCCTGACCCAGGGATCCAACCCAGGTCTCTCACATGTAGACAGACTCTTTACCATCTGAGCCACCAGGGAAGTCCCTGGATTGCAGGGCCCACGGAGGAGGCATGAGTTGAGATGTTAGGCAAAATTAGAGCCTGCCAGGCCACAGCAGTCAGTTTAACTGGATAAATTTGTGCCAAGCCCAGTGCTAACATCTGGTACTAGAACTTGGGACATATACTTCACAGACAAAACTGCTTAAAACAGCCCTTCAGGCTTTGGCCCCTGGTACATTCCATTCAATGGTCTCTGCAGTTCTCTTTCCCCAGTCGCACCCCAGAGGCGCCTCGGGGCCCAAACCAGGGTGGAGTCCCAGGCTCTCGCCTGCGCTTGACCTCCGCCACCAGAGGGCGCTGCAAGCAGATCGCCCTCTACTAGCCGCTCTTCCCTCGAATAAGGGATGGACTAGGGGAGCGATGCGGGCTGTGGAGCCGCTGTTGGCTCTGGGCTGTAGGCGAGGGCGTCAACGCTAATGCCTGCCGCAGCCCGAGGAGAACACAAAAACTACCTACAAGCTGCAAGGCCCAGGCTTCCGCGCACATTCGGCGCGCGCTGCCGTCCTCCCTGCCTTGGCGGGGGGGAGGGGGTGGGGGGTGGGGCAGAACCCCGCCCTCGCCCCGCCTACCCCAGCTCACGCGAAAGACGCCGCGCACCTGAGGCCGGAAGTGCTCGCGAGCCGGCGCGCGCGCTCTCGCGTTTCCTGGCGTCCCCGAGGTTTCCCCGAGCAACCGCGCCGCTGCGCGCTCACGTTACTTCCGGGATTCCCGGGCCGGCGTTGCTCTGAGGCGGCTACGCGCGCGCTGCTCCAGCCGTTCCCCGCCCCGAGGCACGCTGGTCTCCCAGGGCCGCCCCAGCCATGTGCTCGTTAGCGTCAGGCACTACCGGTGGGTACCCCGACCCCTCCACGTGCAGGCCGCGCCGCCGTGGGGCCAGTGAGAGCCCCTTTCTCGCCCTGCGCCCCGGTTGGGGCGGAGGGGCCCAGCGGAGAGGGACGGGGAGGTGCTGGGGGAGGGCCGGCCGGGCCCAGAGCCTTCTCCCCTCCCTGCCCCTCGTGCGCCCGTTTAGCACTGGTGTCCGAGGCCGTCTGACCGTTTGCGTGTGCTAGGCGCCGCGGAGGAGGAGGACCCTCCAGGCCTGTCGGACAGCGGAGATGAGGCCAGCTGGGAGGATGAGGACGATGCGGATCTCCCCCACGCCGAGCAGCAGACCCCCTGCCTCTTCTGTGACAGGTTCGTCCACCTCAGCGCCAGGCTCTGGCCCAGCGTGGCCGAGCCACGTGGGTTTTCGTGGTCGGTTCAGCTGGAGTCTGTAACCCGAGTGGCTGCCCTGGAAATGTGGAACCCGTGTTTGGGAGTGAGGGTTTGTCCAGAGGGAGGAGCCATGAACTGGAAGCCAGGTTACAGTATTGGTCTTCGACGGCCTTTAGTTTCCCCTTGTGTAAAAAGTGTTCTGGACTGGATCTGTGGTTCCCTAGTCTGGTTGTCACCTAAAACTCTTAAGAAAAAAAAAAAAACGTGCTAAATTTTGCACCTCCGCCCTTGTAAATCAGGGTTAGTGTCTAGGAATCTGCTTTTTAACAAAGACACTATCCGAAGTGATTCTAAAGAATAACAAATTTGGGAGTCACTAAACTAGATTAATCCCTCAGAATCCTTCCAGCTCTTCCTTTCTATATTTGTTTGACAAGTAGAAAGCTTTTCAGGTGTAAATAGTTCCATTTGAACTATTTAAAGAATCATCTTTGCTAGAGGATCCCCACCTGTTGAAGGTGAAGGAAATTGATGTCTTTTTGCTTTGTGAGAAAGACATTGCAATACCAGTAACTTGTTCAGAGTTGCAGAGCTGTGGTTTGTCTTATATCCAAAATAGTGTTCTTTCCGTTTAAAATTCTGCCTCTCCCTCTCAACAAGCTTTGACTTTGGCTGCTTCTCTGGGCAAGTGGGGATGAAAGAGGACTGATTGGCATTGACTAGTATTACTTTAATAAACATTTTACTAGTGCCCCCTGAATTTGGGCATGGTGCTGATTGATGGTATATTAGCTTCTCTTGATTTCTTCAGTTTTCACATGTAGCCTCATTTGGGTAAATAAGGGATGTGTGCATATACTCTAGTCACAAAATATTTATTGAGCATCAGGGAGGTACTTCTTTGTGGTAGGCTGCTTAAATACTACAAAAATAACCTATCGTGGTAAATGTTTATTTAAAACTGCTGCCTATGTGCTAAGCATAAAGATGTGTCTCTGTTGTCAATTCCTAACATTGTGCATCCTTCAGTTTTGCAGATAACATAATAAAGAAGCTTGGGCCTCCCAGTGTCTGTAATGCAAATCCTTGTGGAGCACGATAAGACCACTTTTTGAAATATGGCACTTTGGAAATATGCCAGTTATAAAATTACATTTTATGCTTTATTTCTAAAAGATGTTTGAGCTGTGCCAGTTCAGAGCCTCTGAAAACAAGAGTTGATACTTTGAGGAAAAAAAGAGTCTTACATGGGGAATGTTCATGTCTTGAGAGAGAGATTATCAAAGGGATTTCTCTCTCTCAAAAGCTTTGTGATAAATTCATTGCTATTGTTTGGCAAATTAATCTTGACCTTTAAAGGACAGTTTGTTTTAGGTGTAAAATGGAACTCAGAAGTACTAATTCTCTTTAGAAGTGCTGGGATCCTCTTTACAGGTGGTTTTTATTATTATTATTAATTGAAAGTAAAACTGGAAACTTGCAGAGTGAGGGGGAAAAGTTTATATCTGATTAAGTATGAAATCAGTACTTAGAGTTGTTAGGGGACTATTCCATGAAGCTATTGCTTGATTTTTCAGGTTATTTACATCTGCTGAAGAAACATTTTCACATTGTAAGTCAGAGCATCAATTTAGTATTGATAACATGGTTCATAAACATGGTAAGTATTTTTTAGAATAAATAAAATTTTAGTAATGAAATTCAAATTCAAACTTTATGTTTTTCCACATCTCTTCTTTTTCTATACAAGTCTAATATAGTGAAACATATAGTAACAGTTTATGAAAATAAGGTATTTTTGGCAAGTGGTTTTTGAGGAAATATTAATAAGTCATTCTTCTAGATAAGAGTCACTGTATTTAAGCTTAAATTGGCTTCACAGCTAGAAAGGGAAAAAAAACACTCTTGGCGTGTGATTGCATTTTAGTCATTTTAAGAGAAGGGGGGAATATTAGAATAGGGAGAATAAGGGTATAGGTGGACTTTGGAAAAGGAGGCAGATCATTATGAAAAAAGACAGTGTACCAGCTCAGAGCACAACACAGGCTTCAGGGCATAGGAGACTGAGTTTATAAGGAGTTCAGTAAGAGAGTATGGAAGTAGGGAGTGATAAAGTTAAGGTGGTAGCCAGAGGTTCAGATGATGATTCTGTTCTGACTTGGATCTAGACATACTTAGAGCCTTCTGCTTTAAATAAATATTGAAGAGCTACAGTATGGTACTAAAATTAATTCAGTAGAGAATTGACTTCTTGGTCCCTGTGTTTACTAATAACTAGAAAGGACATTACTGAAGAAGAGCAAATGGGCAGATTTTAGGTCTTGGATACACATATGATGCAGTTATGTTTGTGAACCAGAAGTTCAACTGCAACTATTTTTGTAAGACATAAAGTACTGTTTCATTGTTTGTTTTTTTTCATATTTCTAATGTGCCTTTTAAAATTGGAATCATGCTTAATATAATTTTATGTTTTCACTTATCAAATAGGGGTTTTGTATGTTGTTATGCGTATGAAACACTTTCGTATACCAGTATGTTCTCATAACAGTCTTTTGCCAGCGCTTTCCTGGTGGCTCAGCGGTGAAGAATCCGCCTGCAGTGCAGGGGGCACAGGAGCTGCATGTTCAATCCCTGGGTTGGGAAGATCCCCTGGGGGAGGGCATGGCAACCCCCTCCAGTATTCTTGCCTGGAGAACCCCACGGACAGAGGAACCTGGAAGGCTGCAGTCCGTCGGGTTGCACAGAGTCAGACATGAGAAGTGACTTAGCACAGCACATGTTCTCATAACAGTCTTTCTCATGACAAATAATAATTGGTTGGACATGCTATTTGCTCTCCCTTATTTTAAATGCTGCTTCATTTCTGAAAAGATAAGAACAGATACAGGCCTTATTGTTTCTTTCATTTGTATCATTTAACTTAATGTAAAAGCTAGTACACTTTGTATACTCTGTGTCTTGGCAAAATGATAGTTTGGTAGATGCTATAAAAATTGGGAAATTAGGAAATTTGGCTCTCGTGTCAACTGCCAAATACTTGGTAAAATCTAGGGCCTAATTTTCCTTACTGGTATTTTTCTGAGAAGAGTAGAATTCTAAAAATTCCCGTTTTGTAGAAATGCAAGGAAGGCATTTAAAAATTTGTCATCTATGGCTGTTGTCTCACCAGAGAAGCATCTCTGGAGCAAGTCAATGAAACAAAACTCATGTTGAAATAAGTGACTTTTTTTTTCCCTTTTAGGACTTGAATTTTATGGATACATTAAACTGATAAATTTTATTAGACTTAAGGTAAGATGGTAGCTTAATTTACAGTTTCGTTTAAAACCTAAAGAAATACTGCAGTTATTATCAGTGCACCCATTTTTAAGAGAATATGAAGAGCTGCTATATAAGGAAGTGTTTTAAATTTGACACTCATCATATTGGAATCCTGGACATTAGGAACTAGCACAATGCATAGCACCAGGTAAATACATGGTGCTTACATACATATATAAGTACCATACTTATGTGTGGTACCATACATACTTACCATACTTAAGTATGAGTTTTAATTGCATGTGAGAGATGAATCAGTATTTTGTGGCAAAGTAATTCAGTGTCAGATAAAGAAGACAGTCTATGTAAAATCAGAAATTTCTGATTTCTAGTGTGGTTTTTAAGTGCTTTGGTTGCTCTTTTTTTAAATACTTTCTTCTGGTCAGTTGATATTTATATTGCCATTTCCCCCAAATCCTAACAGTATAAAACTGTGCACCGAAACAATTAAGCAGTCATTCAGACAAGTTAATGGAATGCCAGGTTAACACAGATTCATTTTAAATAGCAATGGTGTATTAATGTAGATATGTTTTCCTTTTTTAATTTTCTTTTGGTAAGGGGATTGTGTGATTATGTACAGTGAAAAAATATGCAATTGATTTTACTTCCAGAATCCTACAGTTGAATATATGAATTCCATATACAACCCAGTGCCTTGGGAGAAAGAAGAATATTTAAAGCCAGTATTAGAAGATGACCTTTTACTTCAATTTGGTAAGCTGAACATACGGCATCTACTTTAAAGTAGAGTCATTTGTTACAGCAGAATAGTGGTTAGGTTTTACAGGAGATATGTTACCTTCTTGATTCTCGAAAGACCTTTTGGGTAGTTGGTTTCAGTAGGATAAGTTAAGTCACTTGAAAAGTGAGTCACACTAACAATTACCAGAAAGGGCTATGAGCTTGGGATAAACATTGTGTACAAGATGTTTGGAAACATAGGAAAATTTAAGAGAGTAATTTTTAGTTGGCAGACTAATTTTTAATGCAACTCAAATTGACAACTTTTAAATCTAAATTTAAAAATTTAAGTCAGATATAATATTGATTAGATTTAAGTAAATGTAGCAATATTTGCTGCTTTTACCTCATCATCAGATGATTGACTTTTCTTAAGATATCTAATTTTCAGAGCTGTTGTTTTGGTGCAGAGCAGATTCCATGCAGATTCTCATGGGCTTACCCATGTACACTAACTCTTAAGCCTGCCTTGTGGCAGGTTCACTCATTTCTTGACTGTAGCTTTCTTTCTGAGTTATTTGCTCTGTGCTTTGGTTCATTCCTTATTGAACTGGAATCTTGTGAAAATTCATTTGGCTTCTTATTCGTCCTTTATGGATCTAATTTATTGGAGTTCATGATTTATTATTGTTATTTTTTAATTTATTACTTTCTTTCATGTTTCTGTGCCAGTTGGGTGACATAGAGGGTTGCTGTCTTTAGATCAGCAAGACTGTTCTAAATAGACACATACTGTCACAGATAGCAGTTTGACAATATATATTTGAGCAGTTCTCTGATAAGTGAGAACTGTGGAGAACCGCTCCTTTCCTTAAGAATTACCATTAACAGGAGTTGTGTGGCAGTGTGATGCTGTAGTAAGAACCTTAAAGTATGATTCAGGGACTAAGTGACCCTGGACAAAGCACTTACACTTTCTGTTTTTAAGTCTTCATCTGTAAAATGAGAACTTGGGCCAGATTTCCAACTTTAATTCTAAAATTTGGTGAGGCCTAGGTTGATTCTCTTGTTTTTATAACCTCTCTTAAATTTTATTTTCTCCTCAGAAGTGACCAGAGTGATCTCTTTGATACATGACGAAGTGCCCACTAGGTGGTCTTCATGACATCCTAAGCTCAAATTGAACACTCACAGGTTAAAAGTAGTATGTTAAATTCTGTACAAACCTAACAAATGAGTCCTTCCTGTAGAGAGCCCATAATCTAATACTAGGTATGTTTTGTATTTGAGTGACTGTCCTGTATTATATTAATAATATATGGTGGAATGTAGTAAGTTTCATGCGAAGTAGGAAGAATAGGGCAGTTCAGAAGAGAAAGCAGTTACTCAGATCAATAGATACTGAGTGCTGTGTGGTGATTATGATGGGTGCAGACCAGTATTGAACTCTTTACTTTCCAAAGGCATAGAAACTTTTTTCAGCCTTAATTTTAATTTGTAAAAAGGAGATAATGACACCTGTCTTACAAAATTGTTGCAAAGATAATGCATATTAGCACATTACCTGTCAGGATAAGTGCTTAATGACAGAGAATTTGTTATTACTAGTAAATAGATGGAGAAGGCGATGGCACCCCACTCCAGTACTCTTGCCTGGAAAATCCCATGGATAGAGGAGCCTGGTAGGCTGCAGTCCATGGGGTCGCAAAGAGTTGGACACGACTGAGCGACTTCACTTTGACTTTTCACTTTAATGCAGTGGAGAAGGAAATGGCAACCCATTCCAGCGTGCTTGCCTGGAGAATCCCAGGGATGGAAGAGCCTGGTGGACTGCCGTCTATGGCATTGCAGAGTCGAACATGACTAAAGTGACTTAGCAGCAGCAGTAAATAGATTCTAAGGAGTTAGATGAAGAAGTCATGACTGAGATTTGGAACAGTTAAAGGGCCTAGGGAAGGAAGTGGACCTTGAACTGGGTGTGCTCACTAGTGAACTGTTTGCATCTCTCAAAGGATCTGCAGGTTTCCCTGGTGGGTCCTCTTCAGGACTCCATGCTTCCACTGCAAGGGGCACAGGTTCAGTCTCTGGTTGGGAAACTAAGATCCTGCAGCCACAACAGAAAAGCCTCACAAAGGATCTGTGCTCCTGGCCGTTGGTGGAGAGAGATGGAAGAGAAGGTCTTCATCCCCCTTGACTCCTGGCTTGGTGACTGACCTTTTTACCTCCACTGCCCTTCAGTAAATATTTATTGAGCATCTGCTTTGTATCTTGGCTTTTGAGGATATAAAGATAACTAAATTTAAAAAGATGACTAAGAAAATAGGTAATGAATGTATAGTGTAAGAGGGGAGAAGTAACTATACGATGGAGAAACCTGGCAAACACTACCATAGCCAGGTAATCAAGATTAGCAATAGGTAATGAATGTATAGTGTAAGAGGGGAGAAGTAACTATACGATGGAGAAACCTGGCAAACACTACCATAGCCAGGTAATCAAGGTTAGCAATAGGTAATGAATGTATAGTGTAAGAGGGGAGAAGTAACTATACGATGGAGAAACCTGGCAAACACTACCATAGCCAGGTAATCAAGGTTAGCGTCGTCAATAATAAGTCATGTTGGTAGTATGAGCCCTTTGTACAATGTGATGAAAATAACACTTTACTTCAGTGGTCTTCCCTCCAGACCAGTAACCTGAGTATAACCATGAAAAGCCATCAGACAGACACAAAGTGAGGGACATTGCACAGAGTGTCTGGCCAGTGCTCCTGAAAACTGCCCATGTTGTTAAAAACAAGGGAAGCCTGAAAAACTGTCATAGCCAAGAAGGGTTGCGCTAAACACGTGTAGTGTCCTGGGTGAAATTTTGGGACAGAAAGGGGACTTTAGGGAAAGAGTAATGAAATCTGAGTGAATAAAATGGAGTTTAGTCAATGTTTTTTTTTTAAGTATGGTATAGTATCTGAAACATATTCCACAAGGGGTTAATATCCTTTTCATGTAAAAGGCCTCTTAAAAATTAAGGGACAGAGGATCAAACAATTGATGGAACAATGGGGAAAGATACGTGGTTGGACTGTAGACCAAAAAAAGGTATAAAAATAACCCAACAGCAAGTTACCATTTCTCACTTCTTAGACTGGTAAAGATTTTTACAGTATGACAGCACAGTCTGTTGACAAGGCTGTGGAGAGAGAGAGGCACTGTCATACACTGCTAGTAGAATCAAATTTGGCAGTACCTAACAAACCTGGACATGATCTTTTAAACTTAGCAGTTTCTCTCATAAGAATTGGTCTTGAAGATACACCTCCAGCACTCTGAAAATGCATAGAAAACATGGTTATTCATTGCAGCATTGTAATTTCACAATGTTGAAAGCATCCTAACTGTCCGTATATGGAAGAGTGGTTGAATAAACTGTGGCACGTCCATACCACAGAGCAGTAATCCTGTATTAAAAAGAATGAACTGAGCTGGTGCAGAATGCTGTCCAGGGCATTCTGTCTCTTTTGTTGTTTTCGTTTCTTTTTTGTAATCTTTTGGTTGCTCTCTGTGGCATGTGGGATCTTAGTTCCCTGAACAGGGATCAAACCTGCACCCCCTGCGCTGGAAGCACAGAGTCTTAATCATTGGACTGCTAGGGGAGTTCCAAGACGTAGTGTCAAATGAAGAAGGCAAAGCTCAAAAGAATATCTAGTATGATACTCTTCGTGTAGGAGAGATTTGAGAAAATGCATATGGGTCTGCTCATTTTTGCAAATGAAATATAGGAAGGATAACTAGAAATTGCGATTGGTTACTTACTTGGATTTGTGGGACAAGGCTGGAAAGAAGAGAGCAGAGACTGAGGTAACAGAGATGAGGGAGTGACACCTTCATTGAACATATCTTTGTACAGCTCTGACTCTCAGGACTGTAGTCATGTTTTTTGTAGCTTTCATATAGTTAAATCAGCTATGATGAGTCTGAATGGGTATGAGGGTGATGTTGGTGTGAGGTGGAATGCAAGCACTAACAGGTGAACTGAACTGTAATACAAAAGAATAGTGTAACCCTACTGCAGAGAGAGGGGAGGAGAACTATGTGAGACCTTGACTGGATGTTGTGCTGAGGCTGCAGATAAAAAGAACTGCTGTAATCCAGAAAGAAAAGGGGTTTCTTGCAGGGTGCATGTGTGTATATATGTGTGTACTCAGTTGCTCTGTCATGTCCAACTCTACGACCCCATGGTCTGTAGTCTGCCAGGCTCCTCTGTCCATGGGATTTTCCAGAAAAGAATACTGGAGTGGGTTGCCATTTCCTTCTCCAGGGGATCTTCCCAACCTGGGGATTGAACCCATGTCTCCTGCATTGGTGGGCAGATTCATTACCACTGGCCACATGGGATGCCCTTCTTGGAGGGTATGGATTAACAATTCTGACACTATTTTCACATATGCCAGAATGGAAAAAGTAAGTTGGTATGGATAAGAGCCAGATTTCTCATTGTTGGAGAAGGAGGATGAATTGAAGGATGAAATAAATCTTGTGATGAGAGATTAGAATCAGAAGTACAAATTCACAGTATCTCTTATGTAGACAGATAGATACAGAAATACAGATGTGTGTGCATATAGACAGATACAGAAGTATAGATGTGTGTGGATTAGTATAATACATATTTATATACTGTCTAGCTCTGCTGAAAGGGCCTAGAAAAATGTCAGTAGCAATGAGCATCCCTCATGTCCAGACCTTGATTTACAATCCTTTATTAATATAAGATGCCAAGGGTCCTGAGAGAGGTGATTGAGTCCGTGATAAGGCAGGGAAAATACAAGATAAATGTGGGACATCTTGTTCCAGAAAGTAAGGAAGTACCTAAGAAAAAGTGAAAAGAGACTTACCTGAAGAATGCAGGAAACCAACATGAAGGAGCTCCTAATGGCCAAAACTAATGAAAGAATTTGATTAACACAGAAAATGACAGTGTTGGGTTTTAACCCTTAGGATAATATAAATGTCCATGAATTCATACTGACATGAATAATCAAATGGGAAGAAGTAGCTCCACTTTAGCGTTCAGTTCAGTCACTCAGTTGTGTCCGACTCTTTGTGACCCCATGAACTGCAGCACGCCAGGCCTCCCTGTCCATCACCAACTCCAGGAGCCCACCCAAACCCATGTCCATCAAGTCGGTGATGCCATCCAACCATCTCATCCTCTGTCGTCCCCTTCTCCTCCTGCCCTCAATCTTTCCCAGCATCAGGGTCTTTTCCAATGAGTCAGCTCTTCTCATCAGGTAGCCAAAGTATTGGAGTTTCAGCTTCAACATCAGTCCCTCCAGTGAACACCCAGGACTGATCTTTAGGATGGACTGGTTGGATCTCCTTGCAGTCCAAGGGACTCTCAAGAGCCTTCTCCAACACCGCAGTTCAAAAAGCATCAATTCTTCAGCGTTCAGCCTTCTTTATAGTCCAGCTCTCACATCCATACAGGACCACTGGAAAAACCATAGCCTTGACTAGATGGACCTTTGTTGGCAAAGTAATATCTCTGCTTTTTAATAATGCTGTCTAGGTTGGTCATAACTTTCCTTTCAAAGGAGCAAGCATCTTTTAATTTCATGGCTGCAATCACCATCTGCAGTGATCTTGGAGCCCAGAAAAATAAAGTCAGCCACTGTTTCCACTGTTTCCCCATCTATTTGCCATGAAGTGATGGGACCAGTTGCCATGATCTTCGTTTTCTGAATGTTGAGCTTTAAGCCAACTTTTTCACTCTCCTCTTTCACTTTCATCAAGAGGCTTTTTAGTTCCTCTTCAATTTCTGCCATCAGGGTGGTGTCATCTGCATATCTGAGGTGATTGATATTTCTCCTAGCAATCTTGATTCCAGTTTGTGCTTCCTCCAGCCCAGCGTTTCTCATGATGTACTCTGCATGTAAGTTAAATAAGCAGGGTGACAATATACAGCCTTGATGTACTCCTTTTCCTATTTGGAACCAGTCTGTTGTTCCATGTCCAGTTCTAACTGTTGCTTCCTGACCTGTATACAGGTTTCTCAAGAGGCAGGTCAGGTAGTCTAGTATTCCCATCTCTCTCAGAATTTTCCACAGTTTATTGTGATCCACACAGTCAAAGGCTTTGGCATAGTCAATGAAGCAGAAATAGATGTTTTTCTGGAACTGTCTTCCTTTTTCCATGATCCAGTGGATGTTGGCAATTTGATCTCTGGTTCTTCTGCCTTTT
The DNA here is from genome assembly GCF_001704415.2 of Capra hircus. Classification (NCBI taxonomy): domain Eukaryota; kingdom Metazoa; phylum Chordata; class Mammalia; order Artiodactyla; family Bovidae; genus Capra; species Capra hircus. Next base: position 23,937,616 of record NC_030836.1, on the reverse strand, counting down.
CTAAAACCAGCTTGAACATCAGGAAGTTCACGGTTCACGTATTGCTGAAGCCTGGCTTGGAGAATTTTGAGCAGTACTTTACGAGCATGTGAGATGAGTACAATTGTGCGGTAGTTTGAGCATTCTTTGGCATTGCCTTTCTTTGACATAGAATTTCTATTAATAAATGTTGAGGAAGAGAGACAGAAAATCAGCATTAGGCAAGTACCGCAGTAGTAACTTGCAGAGACGAGCCACCCATGGATGCTAAGATTAGTGGGTGAAAACTTAGGTGGGTGAGATAGGATTTGCATAGTTCAAAGTATCTGCCCTAAGAAATCTGTTACAAAGGAGATGTCAACTTTTGTGGAAAAACCAAGCAGACCCCACCACAACCGAGTGATCGAGGTTAACATCACCAGTAATAACCATATTGACATCATGAACCCCTTTGTGTAATGCTCTGAGGAGACAGCATTGTTTCTCTGTTGTTCTTGCCAAAAGTGTATAACCTCATTCCAGTAATGAAAAAGTCATCAGACAGTCCCAGATTGAGGGACATTCTACAAAATTACTGATGAGTATTCTTCACAAGTCTCAAGATAGTTATGGGGCACATTATTGTATAAATGGGTCACCGTGCTAGTATTTTTCTTCAGATTTTTTATGTCTTTTTGGAGTTTTAAAAATCTGCCCCTGTCAATTGTTGATTGAGGTGTATTTGAATCCCTGACTGTGTTTAGAGGATTTTTTGCTTTTACCGTTAATTCTGTCAGCTTTGGCTTCATGTATTTTGAGAGAATTATTCTCATAATTGTTAGGTCTTCGTGATAAACTATCTTTTGTGGTAGTTCCAGCAGCCAAGATAGAGTGTCCAGGTGATTTGAACTTCCTCAGATAGAATGTAGATGTGGCAGTTCTTCCTGAGTGTGGTTTAGGACTGTTTCGATATACTGTAGGTATGAATGTTAATGTTTACTGAATCCTTTCTCATTTCAAAGCTATACACTTAACCTTTAATTAATAATTATTTGTGTGCAACTGGCCTGTTGTATGCAGGAGTTCTGCATCTTTGGATTCAACCAACCTTGGATCAAAAATATTCAGGAAAAAAAATTCCAGAAAATTAAAAAAAAAAACTTGAATTTGGTGTCCAGTGTCAACTACTTACATTGTATTTACAACTATTTGTATAGCATTTATATTGTACTAGTTACTATAAGGAATCTAGAGATGATTTAAAGTGCTAAGTGTAAATTGCCGTTCTATACAGGGGCTTGAGCATCTGTGGGTTTTGGTATCTGAGGGAGGTCCTGAAACAGAGCCCTTGCAGATACCAAGGGAAAACTGTATTATTAATACTTACAGTTTTTATTGTGACTCACCTATTGCAGCAGAAAGCAAATCACAGAAACTAGCTGAAACAAGCCAATTTCTTTGTTCAGTTCTTTAACAAGGTGGTTTGCAAACAGTTCAAAGAATTTTGAAGACAAGATACACAATGAGAATTATAGTAGGACGTAGAGAAATGGTACACCATCCTTTAACAGTTTGGCAGTGTTTTGTTGCTGTTGTTAATTTTGGATGAATTAAATAGTAGATGAAGCTATAGTTTTTATAGCGAAGAGTCAGCATTCTGCCAGACTGATTATCCTGCACTGCTTTTATGACAAGTTCAATTTAGGCATTAGTCTTTAAGTTATATAATGTTATTGTGAATAGTATTTTGTCTCAGCTCTAAAGAATTGTGGCAAGTATAGACTGAATGGGGGAAAAAAGTCCTGTTTCCCTCAGTGCTGCTCTGAGGAGACAGTATAATACCTGTACTGTTTTTATTGCTTTAGGTTGATGTGAACGTTAATTAGACTAGTCAATGGACATTGAAGTTTTGTACAACTCACTAGCTCTGTATATTAATTTCTGTTTGCAGAATTAATGATTTACATACATTAACTTCTATAGCAGAAGTTACTAATTTACATATAGTGAAATTAAATTTAAATCAATTTTTAATAATATTAGGAATTAGGATATTTAACAATATCAGCACTAAGACAGTGTATGGATTGCATACCACCTTACCCAAGATGAAAAACTTAGTGAATGTAGAAAATTCCTTAACCCCCATGCTGTCCTTAAGGAATAGCTAAATAAATGTAATACCTGTTTTTCTATAGGTAAAGACCCAGAGACTAGAGATGGCCTTCTGTGATGGCAGGACATGGGCTAGAAAGGCAGGCATGGGTTTGAATCATAGTTCACTCATTAAACAGCTGTATGACTTTGGGCTAGTCAATTTCTCTGAAATTTATTTTTCCCATGTCTTAAAAGAGGGATAAATGTTTATATTTTAGGTTTGTTTTGAAGATGAAGTGAGATGTGATACATGAATTTGAAAGATACCCAATCAATAAATATTAGCATTTTTTTCCTTCTACTTTTTTGCTTTGTCCTGGGTTTGATTCAGCACAATTACTGTTTGTTTGTGTGTTCAGTTTAGCCAACTGGTGAAAAACTTAGACTAATAGCATGTTCTTTATAAACTCAAAATAATTTGGATATTAAATATTTAATTAAATGTACTTGTACTGATTTTTCTCAGTTGGCTGCATAATAGGCACTTAGTATATATTTATTTGTAACACATGTATATGTGCTTCGTTGTTGCACATATAAGATGTGCACATATAAGATGGCCTGAAAATAATGTCCATTCATTTTTTTTAGATGTAGAAGATCTTTATGAACCGCTGTCAGTCCCATTCTCATATCCCAATGGGCTCAGTGAAAATGCATCTCTTGTTGAAAAATTGAAACACATGGAAGCCAGGGCACTAGCTGCTGAAGCTGCATTGGCTGGAGCACGTGAGGACCTGCAGAAAATGAAGTAATTTATCAATCTTACAGAAAATTAATGGTTTAGAGCCCTCAAATAATACAGTTCAAGGTGGAATACAGTAAAATATTTCATGTACTAGAAAGCACAGTATAGATACTTAATTTTAGTAATATTGAGGATATGCAGTATTTTTGTACATTGTGGCTATAACTAATTAACATAAAATTCTGGTCTCATATACTTCTATATAATTACTTTATATTAATGGTAATTGTTCTCGGGAGTGTTTTCCTCTTGAGTGCTTTTGTTCCTTAATGCTACCTTCTTTTGAATTACCTTCTTTCTAATAGCTTTCTCCACTTTACTTTTCTTCTCCTAGGCTTTTTAAAGTATAAGGATGAATACTTTTAGACTTGGGGAAAATACACAGTTGAGATATTTGCTTTTAAAGAATCAAATGATAATTATGGTGAAATATGTAATCAGAAAACTGGCTCCATAAGATGGTTTTCTACAGTGCGTAAATAAGCATTCTGCTGGCTTAGTACTTGTCAGAATTTTACGTGTATACAGATCACCTGGGTAATGCAATAAATTACAGATTCTGATTCAGGAGGCCTTGAATAGATAGAGTCTGAGATTCTGCCTTTCTGTCAAGTATATATATACCTCCAGCTTAACCTGTTAGATTTGTAAGTTGGCTGCTACTGCCTGAGTACCCATTTGATGGTTTGCCAGAATGTCCAGCAGGAAAAATAGTCAAGTGAATTGTAGTTTCCCTTCCCCTTTTCTGATATTTTATGCTGAGTAACCTAGTAACCAACAACTCTATCTGCCTCTTTACACTTCTTTCCCATGTATACGTTATAGGTTCCTGATGTGTTGTGATCAGAGAGGGAACTGAGTTTTAGAGGCTGAGTGGATGGTGTTGGTGTGTGTAAATAATTTCCAGTTTGGATCTGCTTTCTGCTCATATAACCTTTCCACGATATAATAAGATTTTGAAACAGTAGAAAAGTGAATAGAGTCATAGTATGCTTATTTTGTTGGTCGAAAGGTATCAACAGCCATAATTTGCAGTTGGCTACTTCCAACTGGGTTTGAATATGCCCATTGCTTAAAATCCAGCAGGGGGAGCTTTTTGTTGCTTAAGATAGGGCGTGATTTAGAGGCTCATCACACTCCACACTCCCCTCCTACCTCTGCCTCTCAGCCTCTAGCCTTTCCTTTTTTCATGGTCCAATAAACTTGTCTCAAGGGTGTATTTCAAATTGATTACAGACAATTTGCTCAGGATTTTGTGATGAACGCAGATGTCAGAGCCTGCCCGTCATCTACCACTGCCATTGCAGACCTCCCGGAGGATGAGGATGGTGTTTATTTCAGCTCCTACGGGCATTATGGGATACACGAAGAAATGCTCAAGGTTAGAAAAGAGCACAGATGTGCCAAGTCCATGCTGAAGGAAAGATAGAGTGAAACTGGTTCTTAGCACACATGCTGTGGTAGAACTGCCTTTTTCTTTTTTTTGAGAACTGCTTTTTAGATCTTTTTGGTACTTGATAGCTCATCTTACGTTGAAAAGATTATAGAAGTATCAGAATTACTGTAAATTCTACTTAAGATCATTATTAATCTTTATTATGAGATTACTTTTGCTTAAAATGGGACAATGGGAAAAATTGCTAATGATTTTAGGCTTCTCAAGAGCAACTTTTAAATAGGAAGAAATAAATTTATGTTTGCCTTTTAATTGTGAAGGAGAAATTAGCGTTTTAATTAGCAGTCCTGTCATTAGTTTAGGCAAAGAATAATTCTTTGGTATAAAGTTAGTTGTAGATAATTCTCACAGTTATGGCAAAACTTTTTTACATTTGAAATCAATGATAGAATTTCCTAAGTCAGATTAGATACTTGAACTTGGTTGGTTTTAATTTTTATAATGGTAATGTTTATATAAACTATAAGTAGATTTCTAGCTGTACCTGGTATAATAGATACATTTTATCATCTATTATAGATTATAAAAAAGCAAAGTGTAATTTTTTAATTTAGTAAAAGTGAAAATAGCTAACAAATGTTGGAGTTTAAACATTATTGGAAATTTTCGATGTTTATCTGTCAATTTTAGATGTCACTACCTTTTTTTTCCTTTCTTAAAACCAACAAAAGAAAAATTCCCTTTTGAATCCTTCCTCAGAAGATTGATTTTTTTTATGGAAGCCTGAAGACTGTGTTCCTTGAAACACCTATTTAAAACAATCAGGAATATTTAATAACATGTATATATTTTGTTGAGTCAGTTTTGCAGGATTGCCGAGTTGGAGGTTTGCTGATTAATAGTAATTGTAATTATTTGGAGTCTTTTAAAGCAATGTCATGTCATTTCTTCACTAATGACTTGTTATCGTTGGTTGTGCTTTTTGTTGTTCCTTGGGTAGTTGCGTAGGATTGCAAGTAACTGTTATAAGTAATAAATTATTTTAAGTCCAGGATGCATTTATTTAAAAGAAACGGACATACATCGTTTTCCTCATTAAAATTAATTTTATTGTGTCTAGAATATTTTCTTTAAAGGAGTTTTTCTTTGCCCATGTTTGTCATTTTAAATCACCCCATCAGTTTCAATGCCATGAACCTTTAATGCTTTTGATAGGGAAATTGTATTGGATTTTTCAGACTGGTAAGTTACTGAGACTCCTAGAAGATAGTACATCTGAGTGCTCTCGGTTCAGTCATCTGGGAAATCCAGTTTGGACTTATTTCCAAATCTCTCTCCTGGACCCTTGTAGCTATATTTCAGTAACTAGAGGATTTCATACCAGATAGAGTATCTTTAAGTCCTTTTGATGTACATTAAGAAGTTCCAGCTGAAAATTCCCAGTGCTGTCTTTTCACTTGTAGATCTGGAATCACTTAAGAATTTTTATTAATATAATTTCTCATGCCTTAATTCCTCTTAGCTGATATACAGTGTAACCACCTCTCCTTGGATCATAGGAAATATGGATATAGTTCATTCAAAAAGACTGTCCATTTTATATTTTGCTAAGTTATATACTGTGGACGAATATGAAATATTGCCTTATGTCACACAGTATTTCTTCTGTTTCCTATCAAAACAATTCTTAGCACATATAATTTGTTCAAGGTTGTGTTACTACCAGAATCTCACATGATCTTTACATTTAAGATCATTAAAATTGATCATCTCACATGATCATTTTAAATTGAGAAGCCATACATACAGGACTTACTTTTATGCTTAGAATTGGCCTTGCTTTTATAAAAATATTATTTGGATTTTTTGTTGCTTAGTCTCAGATACAGTATTTTAATGACACTATTTTGTGTATGCCTTATTTAGTGTTTATAAATAAGGATAGTTTATAATCTTATTTTTCAGAATCAAGATGAAGGTAACTTTGAATTCCAGAGATGTAGTTGATTGCAGAATAGATGACATGAACTTTCAAAATCCTTCACCACTTTATCTTTCTGAAAGGAGTTGTTGCTAATGTTTTAAATCTGAGATGTATCTCTCTCTCTCTCTCTGTTTTTTTTTCCCCAAGAAAAACATTGTTTATCCTCGTGAACATTTATCTAGACTATAGTACCATTAAATAATTTTTCTTTACTTCATTTTCTTCATTGTATTTGTAGCTGACTCAGGCATTCTGTCCACCTTTATGAGCCTGTATTTTAAAACATGCTTAACTTATATCAGTAAAATTTACAGTATATAATTTTTCTGTTGTCTTTAGTCTCATACTTAAATTTTTAAAATATTTGTAGGAATAATTCCATGACACCATGTACTAGTCTTAAAAGATTATTTTGCTTCTTAATATTGAGAAGCAAAAGAACCTCTTGTTCTTTTGTGTTTCTTAGTTTTAATAGGTGAGTGCAAAAGATTATTTTATTTTTGTTTATTACCTTATTTTATATTGAACAGTTTTAGTCCTTTGTTGGAATAAATTTTTAGGAATGGTTTAAGGGCTTGTCTTTAATTTGTTTGGATTTTCACATTCAGTGGATTTTCCTCTCAAAAATTCATTTATTAAATCAAAGCTCTGCTATGTCCAAAGCACTGTGTTTGTTAGTATACTTTGAATTTCATTGCACCAGGGTGAGCATCTGAGTGAAAGCAGATGGATGTGTAGGAAGAGCCGGATGAAGGATTATGGTTGAACTGAGCAGCAGTGGACAGGAGTTGGGGTGCTAGTGATTAAATGAGATCAGTGTGATTGGTGAGAGCTTTCTGAGTGACTGCCTTCTTGACTGACGTTCACCCTTTGTGGGTTTTGTTGTGTCAGCAAAAATCACTGGTTATAGTGTAAGAAGAGTATAAAAATAGTAAGAATGTATGAAATGGTATTTTTTTAAAGATTTGTAAAATTAATTACTTAATAGTATGTCTAAATTCATTTGAATATTAGATTCTCATAATAATTCTTAAAATACATAAATTTAATAAACCTGATTTAAAATTTTGTTTGTAAAGCAGTTAGAACTAATTCTGTCATAAAACATGGAATTAATTATGGAATTCCCCCTGTAAAACAACTTCTAATTTAAGACATATATATATCTTTTTTTTTTTAATTCCAATATTGGCATGAACATGTTTTTTTTTGTCAGTGATGTGAATGGTATAAATGTTGTAGTTTAAAATTCCCGGTTTGAGATATTTGTATCAGACTCATTTTACTCCCTTAGCAACTGTGCCCTTACTGCTTAATTTGCTGTCAGTACATGTCTCAGCTGAGGTGATTTAAAAGGGAATCGGCACTGTTCAGGAACCAACATAAATGTTAGCGTTCAGTGCCTGCCTGAGTCACAGGTCATGTGAGACTCCGGAGTGGAGAAGTCTCATAATGTGGGCTGTAGGGCTCAAATGATTTACTTTTAGGCTTATAAGCATCATTTCCTACTACAGACAGTTCTAGAAACAAAACAGGATTATAAATCACGTAGGTGCTGATAGATGACTTTCTCAGAAGACTGTACTCAGTTTAGCTTCAGTTTTCATTATGTAACTGTAATTTTCACATCTGTGTGTTTTGTCCTTTCTCTCTCATATTTTAACCTAGTTCTACTACAGGGAATCAGGCCCATTAGTATTAATTATCACTTGAAGTCTTGTAGTGATGGTGCACATCAAGACAAAAATATGTACATTTTTAAGAACTTAGGTCTTATTTGACTTTCAGTGATGTTATTAAATGTTTTCTTTGTGTGTTGTTGCTGTTACTGTTCCTATTTTCTTTTTGAAAAAATATTTATTTGGCTGTGCTGGGTGTTAGTTTCACCACACGGAATCTTTAGTTGTGGCTTATGGGATCTAGTTCCCCTACCAGGGATTGAACCTGAGCCCCCTGCATTGAGAGCTTGAAGTCTTAGCCAGTGGACTAGCAGGGAAGTCCCTATTATTTTCTTGTAGCAAAAAAAGATTAAACATGGGTTTCTAGGCAAAAAGGAGCTGTAGAAACGTATGTGATAATTAGCAGATATCTTCCTTAAAAAATTTTATTTGTAAGTATAATGTGATGTTTTCCTTTCTCTGCCCTAGGACAAAGTACGAACAGAAAGTTACCGAGATTTTATATACCAAAACCCACATATCTTCAAAGACAAGGTGAGTAGCATAGTCTATAGAATTACATGTTTCATGTGGATCTCGGGTAGCAGAAATCCTCTTAGGTCATTGTGACAGCAGATGATTTCATGTGTGTGCTGTGCTTAGTCACTCAGTCGTGTCCCACTCTTTGCGACCCCATGGACTGTAGACCGCCAGGCTCCTCTGTCCGCAGAGATTCTCCAGGCAAGAAGACTGGAGTAGTTTGCCACGCTCTCCTCCAGGGGGTCTTCCCAACCCAGGGATCAAACCCAGATCTCACGCGTTGCAGGTGGATTCTTTACCGTCTGAGCCACCAGGAAAGCCCAAGAAGACTGGAGTGGGTAGCCTATCCCTTCTCAAGGGGATCTTCCTGTCCCAGGAATCAAACCAGGGTCTCCTGCATTGCAGGCGGATTCTTAACCAGCTGAGCTACCAGGGAAGCCCGATTTCACGTATACTGGCTTTTATTTAATGGAAGACTTTTGTGATGCTGATCTGTGGTGCAGAATACTGATAACAGAAATGCTGATTGGTGTTATTCATTATACTTTTTTTAATTGAAATTCATTAATTATAGTGATTTAACTTAAACTTTGCTCAGTTAAGTAAGTTTTTCTTAAACCATGTTTTTGATTTACTGTGATTCTTGTTAATTTCAAATGTACAAGATGAACCCCATATCAAAGCATTTAATTATTATTTTAGTTCACATTAATTAGTTTAAACTTAGTTTAAAAACTCATTTGGTAAATAGGGTCAAATATTTTCAGGTAGAATTTATTTTATGTGCCTTTTTTTGAGACCATTTTATGAGATACTTTATATTTTACAATTAGTCTTTATACTGCCTCTGGTTATTTCCAAGATGATCCTTCATGGTGTGTATGAGTATGTATGTGAGATTTGTGTCATATATTTTTTCCTCCCTTGTGAATTTTTCCATTTTTTCTTCACTTTCTCTTTCCCTCCTTCTCTACGTTGGCATGTTACCTAAGAGTTCAGGTTTTCTATTTGTTCCACCTTACTGGAAGTTAATCCACTAGTCTAGTATATGATTGTCTGTGCCACTCACATACCTTTGCTTGGAAATTTTCCCCCTCTCTTTCTACTTGAGGGGCTTCCCAGGTGGCTCACATGGTAAAATATCTGCCTGCAGTGTGGGAGACCTGGGTTCAATCCCTGGGTTGGGAAGATCCCCTGAAGAAGGGTATGGCAACCCACTCCAGCATTCTTGCCTGGAGAATCCTATGGACAGAGGAGCCTGGTGGGCTGTGGTCCATGGGATTGCAAAGAGTCAGACACGACTGAGTAACATAAACACACACTTTCTACTTCAAGAATATGTATACTGGTAACATCAGGTTTTCATAGTTCCCCTTAATTTTAAAAGATACTTTTCTAAGGTTATTTCATGGACCTTATATGATATTGCAGTAGTGACCCACGACCTTAATATATTGAAAAGACTGTTTTCCTGAGTTTTATGTTGCTTGGAATAACATATATATATATATGACTGGCTTTTTGTTTTCCATACCTGTTTCCTAAGAGCAGTGTTTAACTTGTGACTTAGCTGAGTTGGAGATGTGAAATTTATATGGTTCTGATATCTTTTGGCCAACGCATTACCTATAAGGTAATGACGGCGTGTATTTCTTTGTTTTTGCTAATTCCCCAACAGGCAGATTATTTCATTTTTTTAAATATTAGTTTTTATCAGTTCTTTGTTGGCTTTTTTATTTGCTTTCTATTTATTATTATAGCACTCTTATCATTTTTTAGTAGTTTTTATATTTGCACCTAAAATTCTAGAACAGTTTATTTAATATCTAAAAAAACACTTTCCAGTGAAGCAAATAATGTTACTATTAAAATTTTGCTTTAAAGTTAGTTAGATTATGCCTAGGTTTTCATTTTTTCCTTAATATGTTGTGTACAATTTAAACATGTACTAGTCTGGGAATCACTAGTTCTGCCTGGCTACTCAGGATCCAGCCACATAATAATTTTAGACAGTGGTGAGTCTCTGGGCCTCATCTATAAAATGATTAAAAAAATTTTTTTCTGGTTCTAAAACTTTAGGACTTCTGTTTTTATAAAAGCAGTATCTTTGAACTATCTTGTAAAATATTTTAAAAATACTTTCTAATATGAATGCTGTAAATATTTTTTGATACCAATGCGGTAGGAATTTTTTAAGTAAAAGTAGTTTCTTTTTCTGGAGAAGACAATGGCACCCCACTCCAGTATTCTTGCCTGGAAAATCCTGTGGGTGGAGGAGCCTGGTGGGCTGCAGTCCATGGGGTCGCTAAGAGTCGGACACAACTGAACGACTTCATGTTCACTTTTCACTTTCATGCATTGGAGCAGAAAATGGCAACCCACTCCAGTGTTCTTGCCTGGAGAATCCCAGAGATGGGGGAGCCTGGTGGGCTGCCGTCTATGGGGTCGCACAGAGTCAGACAGGACTGAAGCGACTTAGCAGCAGTTTCTTTTTCAATATGCTCTGAATAGACTTTTGTCTTGTATTACATAAGAAAATAGTGAAAAGACAAAAGTATTTGTAATCATAAGATTAATCAGGAAATTGAGTAATTATGAATATTTCTATGAAACACATCTTACTGGGTTCATAGACCTGTACACAGTCATTATCTGCTGTTAATTTTTTGATAGTAACTGTTATAGAAATACCATATATATTATACACTTTTGGACAAAATACATGACCATGGAAAACATATAAAGTTTATTTTGTATTGTACCTACTGCTTTTGCTGAAGAGATTAAATCTGTCACAGTTAGGACAGGGCTTATTAATAAATTGGAATTCGGCTAACATGCTTTCTTTTATCAATGTGTGGTTAGGTTTGCTTGGCATTAAAGTTTCTTAAGAGTATAATGTAAAATATGTATCAATTTCTAATTCTTTAAAGCATATTCAGGATATAATTCTCCATAATTAACAATAGTAATCTAGAGATTTTATGTGATTTGGAATACTCTTCTTTGTATTATACTATGGGTGCAGATGTAGAAAATATACTACCATACATTTAAATAGTGTTTGATAATTTACAGACTATTTTCAAACATGTTGTCTCTCTGCTGTATAATGTACCTGTAACTAAGGATGGTAGGTATTTAATACATGAAGAATTTGAAACCAGTAGGTTAAAGACTTGTCCTAAAATAGGCAACTGAAAAGACAGGACTTGAAGGTTTTAGTCCTAGTCTAGTGCCCTTAACCCTGTGCCACTACAATTTAAGGAGAAAATAATTCGGGTGAGATTCATTAATGACATTTTAATTCTCGTTATTTTTCATGCATAGGTCCTGTGTGGCATGACAGAACATGTACATGAAATTATTTAAATATAGTTCTTTTAAAAAATGTATGGAATAACATTTCTTAAGTTTTATACCATTGTTTTTGTTTTCATTTTTCTTCATTAGGTAGACAAATTTCATATCACAGCTCTAGCTTCTGTATCATATATTGTTTAGGGCATGGTAGAAATTTATTTTTCAGAAAAGGGATTAAAATTAAAATTTCTTTTCCTCTTCCTCCATCCTTCCTGCTTCCTTTCCTTCTTTCCTTTCTTAATATTGTTTTAATTCACAAAGCTCCTGTGGAGGCCATATGGTTTCTCAGATTTAATTTAACGTTGGGTGGCGTAATGTTGTTCCCACTCACTCATAATTAATTTCTATTTGTAGTTCATTGAAGAAATTCACAGTTTGGTGCCTTTTTTATCCTTTTGATTATTATCTACAGTTAAAATGTTTTATATGCATTCCTTCATTGTTTTGAAAAATAATGTTAGTGTATTCTGTTATCATTCTCCCTCTTTCTTGGTTCTTTCAAGTTTTAGTTTATTCGCCCAAATACCTAAATCTGAGCTAGATGTAATAAATAATTAGTATGCAACTAAAAATATAATTTAAGTATGCACTTTTAAAAAAGCAGCTTGACCTATGTTTGAGTTTCAGCTTTACAAATTACCAGCTGTATGATCCTGAATCTGTTTCTTTCTCTAAAGCTCTCTTTCCTTCAGAAAGAATTAAGATTTTATATATATATATATACACATATGTATATAAATTATGTATGTGTGTAGTTTTACAAGAGAATACATACTTGAATTGGAGTACATGATATATATCCTGCTGTACTTAGTTGTTGTCACTTAGCAGTTTCTCTAAGATAATCCCTTATTAATGTTATTTTAATGGCTCAAAAATTCAGTGTAAATTGTCCGTAAGTTCAAATTTTTTATATTAGAAATAATGCTTGTAAAAATATAAAATATTAAAAATCTTTTTATAAATGTAGGAATAGAATAATAAGATAAATTCTAGCAGAGGACTCTCTGGTTCAGAAAGGTTCTACCCTGGATGGAGTTAGTGCTGCCAGCTTGTCTTTCCAGAAACAGTGCATGAGTGTTGATATTCAGTATTCCCAAACACCATCGTCAAAGCACTGTGCTGTCAAACTTGGTAAATTCTACACTGATCTTTTATTTTTAATTTTGCAAATATTTCAATGAAAGTTTCTGGGAAGTCATCATTTACTGTTGTGTTGTATATATTTTTACATTTTATTATTTTATGCCATGTAATATTTCAGGTTGATATACTATAACCATGCTATAAATATATATCCTCTGTGTTACAGTATTTACTTGATGGTGTGGTTAGTATATTTTATTTGTAACTTAAAAGAATGGTTTTGCAGTGGTATTTTATAGAGTTCATCTTACAGTTTTGAACTTTCTTAATGTGTGAAGTGGTTATATTAAAATGTGCTGACTCACCCAAACAGGTAACATTATGGTCAGGGACAGTCACATTCTCCCTAAGCAGCTTCTACCTTCTAAGAGGGGCAGAGAGGATAGGGGACACAGAGTAGCAGCCTTTTGACAACCTTATTTCTTCAATAGAAATTAAGACTGTTCAGATTCTCTCCTTTGGAGTCAGTTCTGGTATATTTTAAAAATGTAATGGAACAGACTTCCCTTATACTAGTAAACAGTGCAGAAGATAAAATGCATAGGAACAGATGTTATTTAACAAGCGTGAAGGACTTACATGAAAGAGATTTTTAAAAAATCCCAAACTCCTAAAGAACATAAAAGATGCTTAAAACAAATTGAAATTTTTACCATGTTCCTGAATAGAAAACACAAACTGAAATTGTCTGTGTTCTGTAAATTTATATTTTAGTTCAGTCCCCATAAAAATACTAAGACTTAAAAAAAAATAGACAAGCTGATTATCTTATGCTTGTGGAAAAATACCTAGTGAAAAAATAGCTGTTGAACAATGTAATAGATTCTTTTTAAAAAAATTTTATTTTATATTGGAGTATAGCCAATTAACGTTATAATAGTTTCAGGTAGACAGCAAAGGGACTCAGCCATACATGTACATGTATCCATTCTGTCCCACATTCCTCTCCCATCCAGGCTGTCTCATTGAGCAGAATTCCCTGTGCTATACAGTAGGGCCTTGTTGGTTTCCATTTTAAGTAAAGCAATGTGTACATATCTATCCGAAACTTCCTAACTATCTCTTCCCCCAGTTCGCCCCGCTCTGGCAACCATAAGTTTGTTCTTTAAGCATGTGAGCCTGTTTCTGTTTTGTAAATAAAGTTTATTTACAAAGATTGATTTACATAGATTGAACATTGCTCAGTTGCTCAGTCGTGTCTGACTCTTTGCAATCCCATGGACTATAGCCCACCAGGCTTCTCTGTCTGTGGGATTTCCGAGGCAAGCATACTGGAGTGGGTTGCCAATTCCTCCTTCAGGAGATCTTCCCAACCCAGGGATTGAACCTGCATCGCTGGCAGATTCTTTCCTGTTGAGCCACTAGGGAAGCCCTATAGATTGAACAATACGATAGATACATTCTAGTTCTGTTTTTCTTATAGTGGCTCCCCAGGTGGTGCAGTGGTAAAGAATCTACCTGCCAAGCAGGAGACGTCTCACGGGTTTGATCCCTGGGTCAGAAAGATACCCTGGAAAAGGAAATGGAAACCCTTTCCAATATTCTTGCTAGGAAAAGCGCTTCATGGACCTATTTAAAATTCTAAGAGTGTGTGTATCCTCTCCCCTTGCCCTAAGCTCTACTCTGTGCTTGAGTTTTCTTTATCATACTACTATTCTCTTTTGCTCTCTATTCTTTGTTCTTGGTTGTTTCTGAGTATTTTGCTTAATGTGTTTCCTTGTTTTTTTTTTTGTTTGTTTGTTTTATTTTTTTTACTGTGGACCATGCAGATTTCATTATTACTATTCTGGGAAGAACCGTATGAAATTCTTGATTAGAAATAATTATTACATTCCAATCCCCAATAACATCTTAAATTTCATTCTTCTTACTGTTTCTACCATTGATAATATCTTTTTGAAAACTTGAATTCTCAAGTTACAGAATTCTAAAAGCCTGTTTTTTATTGTACCTCTATAATTAAAATGAGTTTAATATTAAACTTAGGAAGTGGAGTGGGTATGACAACATTCTACATCCATGATTCATTTATAACCATTTCTAAATTGTATTGGATCAGACTGTCCTGCTTAGGCTAATTTCTGGTATTCAAACTTGAGAAAGCTTATTTCTGTTAAAATTTAGAATTACTGAACCTAAATTAAAGACAGAGTACTTCCCTAGTAAGTCTGTGGGAATTGCTCATTTCATATAAAACATTTCTTAAATTTACATTGTTGCATATGATTGCAATAAACTGTGGCCAAAAACAGTTAACGAATTTAAAATAATTTAATGTAATTATATGTTCAGTTTACCCAAATAGAAATTATTAACCATGTTTGACTGGTAACGTTTAAATTTTGTTATCTATTCCTAGCCAGAAACATCATCATATATGAATAGGATTTAAAGTGTTAGACCTTCTCAATAACATCTGTTCTTTTTCTTTTATTATTATACCAGGTAGTTTTGGATGTTGGTTGTGGAACTGGAATTCTTTCTATGTTTGCTGCTAAAGCAGGGGCAAAGAAGGTTCTTGGAGTTGATCAGTCTGAAATACTTTACCAGGCAATGGATATCATAAGGTAAATACATTTTAAGGCTTCAGTTAAGATTATTATTATTGTTTTTTTTTAGTTAAGATTATTTTTAAATTTGATGATTAGTAGATTTTCTTGTCTTTAATAGCTGTCCAGTGCAGACCTAAGGCCCTTATCTTTTAGTAAAATTTCATTCCAGCACAGTAAGATTTTAAGTTGAATTGACCTAAACATGTTTGAAGTATGAACAATCTTTTCACTCCTCTTGAGAATTATTTTTATATAGTTTTCTTTTCAATTATGACTGTGGATATACTAATTATAATAATATTAAATTAGAAATCATGGATGTATAGGGTAATGTTAGAAGATATGCTACAAAATTCAATATATCAGTAGTATTTTGTTTACCAGATAACAATTCAGCTAAAAGAAAACTAAAGGTTATCGTTTTCCTTTTGACAGTACTGGTAGCCCTGTGCCTACTCAAATTAAAATGTGAAGTCCAAAATGGCTACGCACAGATTAGAGTGGATTTAGTTTATCCCCTAAAACTTAATTTTATTCTCTAAAAATACATCCTCTCTTTGAGGAATTAAGTTAGGTTAATTGACCAGTGGGTGATTTCACAGTTGGCTTATATTCTAGTAGGAAGACCTTTATTTGAATCACAACTTATAAAACTAGATTTTGTTAGTTGTGCACTTAACCAAAGCATGTTACATTTGCAACTTAGGAATAATTTTCAAAGTAATTTTAATAGCAGGCTTCTCAGCAATTCTTTTTCCCCCGAGGGTTATTGAGATGTAATTGACACATAACATTGTGTGAGTTTAATGAAAACAAATTATAAATGTATTTCTTTGATACGTTAATATATTAACATAATAGCTACCACCATGGTGTTAGTTAACACCTCCATTGTGTCACATGAAATATTAGGTTGGCCAAAAAGTTTGTTCTGGTTTTCCCTCACATCTTATAGAAAATCCTGAATCAACTTCTTGGCCAACCCGATAATTACCATTTCCTTTTTGGAGGGAGAACATTAAAGGTATACTCTCTAAACAACTTTCACCATGCTTACATTACATTCTTGGCAATGATCCTTCAATGGTCCTCTCACTGATGCATATATTTTATTCTTAAAATTGATTAATGTTGATCTTTTCTGATTCGTATAACATTTAAATACAATTGTATAAAATGTTTAAGATTTTATTGCATAGTGTAGAGTGTAGTGTTGTGGTTAAGCATGCAAAGTTTCAGGCTTCCCTCATGGCTCAGAGGTTAAGAGACCATCTACAGTGCAAGAGATCTGGGTTTGATCCCTGGCCTGGGAAGATCCCTTGGAGGAGGGCATGGCAACCCACTCCAGTATTCTTGCCTGGAGAATCCCATGGACAGAGGAGCATGGCGGGCTACAGTCCATGGTTCACAAAGAGTCGGACATGACTGAGCAACGAAGCACATACACGAACAGTTTCAGTTGGACAGTTTTGCTCTGCCCCTTCCCCATTGTTGGAACTTCAATTAAATATCTAACCTCTTTGAAACTTTAGCTGTTTCATTGTAAAAATGAAAGTAATGATGACAAGGAATCAGTAATGGTTGTGAGCAAGGTAAATAAGTTGTAAGTAAAATACACACCTCAGTCTCTGGCATATTGCCTGACCTGACATATAGTAGGTATTCAGAAGTTAGCAACTGTTAACTGTTAACAAGCACCAAATGAATGTTAATGAAAAAATGACATTGTTCTTGCTTAGATTTTTTCATAGATAGAGACTGGTGGTTATTATTTTCATATTGGAGAATATGCATATATGTTGCATATGTGTATGCAATTCCATAATCTGGGAAAGTTTTTTTAGTTCTTTTGTTACCATTAACTACAACATCATTTTGCGGGTTCTGTAAATAGCACCCTCTTCTTGCTTGTACCTTGCTTTTCAAACAGGTGTGAGAACTACTATCCCAAAGAAGAGATTGTTTTACATAAATTAACGACATTTATTGTTGACAGTAAGATTATGTAAGATAGGGATCTATTAGAAATATGGGAGACCCATGTTCATTTATATATTTATTTGTCATTTTTGATTTCTATGAGACTAGATGTTCTCTCTTTTTTTAAGAATAATTTTTAAAAATTATTTATTTTTGGCTGCTCTGGTTCTTTGTTGCTGTGTGCCGACTTGAGTTGCATTGAGTGGGGTCTACTCTTTGTTGTGTTGTGCAGGCTTCTTAGTGTGGTGGCTTCTCTTGTTGTGGAGCATGACCTCTAGGTTTTTGGGCTTTGTAGTTGATGCTCATAGGCTCTAGAGCTCGGGCTTAGTAGGTGAGGTACATGGGCTTAGTTGCCCCGTGGTATGTGGGATCTTCCCCGTCCAGGAATTGAACCCATGTTCCCTGCACTGGCAGGCGGATTCTTAACCACTGCACCACCAGGAGGGTCCGGTGTACTCTCATTTTAATTCCTCTGTGGAAGAAAAGGATGGTGATACCACTCATTTGATTTTCATTTTATTTCACAGAAGCCCTAATTCCTAGTGATGTTTTAGAGATATATTTTTACAATAATTATATTCAGATTCTTTGTGTATAAAACTTAGTGCTGGAATATATAGAAATTTTACATGAGAGCATTTATTGAAAGTGACTTAGCATTCTGTTTTAGGCACTTCAACTTAATAATAAAAGTTGCTAACATTAACTTAGTACTTCCTATTGAATTTTTTTTTGAGGTAGGTACAAAAACAGTATAATATTGCTTTTTTAGTAGAGATTAAGAAATTGAGACATGGAGAACACATTCGTTTCCTTATTTGTAGTAGTGCCAGGATTGGACCCCATAGTTGATCCTGACAGCCAGTCTGCTATGCTGTGTCTCCATTGCACTGCTCACAGGGCACATATTTATTGTGGCCAGTAGTTTGCTTTACTTAGAACCTATAGCATTTGAATATTAGACCTTTTTGTTTTGGATGAGCCAACATTATACTTTTCTTCAAAGATGTTTTCCTTTGCCTTTTTTATATCGTGGAAAGATAAGATAGCTATTTCCATAGTGTTCATAGTATCTCTCCGTCGTTTTCCATTCAGAAACTTGAAATGTACACTGTGGATGAAGTAACCTCTGTTCTTCTGTTTGTGGATTTATCTATAGAAGAATTTTCATGAAACAGTTTATTGTTAATATCTGCAGTGTTTTCTGGCTCATTTTTCTACCAGATGAGAAAGCAGAATAGCATACTGCTCTCAGCATCTAGAACCATATGACTTGATTTCTAACTGGCTTTTTGACTAGCTTTATGCTGATGGGCAAATTGCTTAACTTCTTTAACCCTGGTTTCTTCATTTATAAAATGAGGTTGATGGTAGCATCTGTCTCACAAGATTGTTGTAAAGATTGGATCCACTTACAGTGCTTCGCAAAGTGGCTGACATGTAAGTGAAGTGAAGTGAAAGTTACTTGGTTGTGTCTGACTCTTTGTGACTCCGCGGACTCAAATGTGACCCCACGGACCCCAGGCTCCTCTGTCCGTGGGATTCTCCAGGCCAGAATACTGGCAGTGGGTAGCTATTCCCTTCTCCAGGGGATCTTACCAACCCAGGAAGGAACCCAGGTCTCCTGCATTGCAGGTGGATTCTTTATAGTCTGAGCCACCAGAGAAGCCCGGTTGATATGTAACTGCTTACTAAATGTTAGTAGTAATTATGATAATATTAATAGATAATTACAGTGATATGTTTGATTTGGCACCAATGCCTCCAATAATACTTTACATTTGATTGGTTATGTTTCTGAAATGATCATTTCTTGCCGCTATCCCACCAACATATGCTGATTCTCTTTTCTGTGTTCTGTTTCATGATCTCTGTTCTTTTATACCATAAAGTTTCAAGCTTTAGTCAGCTTTATTATGTATTCACTCTCCTCCCTTGAAATTTACTTTCAGCTTCTCTTATACTTGTCTATTATTGCACTGGATCTTTCTAGAACCATCATCAATCAATGAAAGCAGCTCTTCTGATTAGCAGGCTGTGAATTGTCTTTAGCAATTCTGAGGCTTCTTTTGCTGCCAGAAATTTGTACAGAGTAGAATTTCTATAAACCTCCCTAAGCTTACATCTATAACAAGATACTTTAAATTCTAAAAGATGGATAGTTCCCCCCACCACCAACCTTTGGGTAGGAAAACATTTTTATTGTACCAGTCATGGAACTAGATTTCAGCCAACAAAATCTACCACTGGCTATTTTAAGTCAAACGGATTGAAAGAGATTTGTTTTGTTTGTAAATATATTTATTTTTAATTGGACAGTAGTTTTATAGAATTGTGTTGGTTTCTGCCATACATAAAAGATGAATAATTACATGTTTCATATTCTTTTAAACATATTCAACTTAACAATCCCTGAATGGTGCTCAAAAAGATGATAAAATAATTTTATCTCTTTTATTTAAAAAGGAGATACAGCATTTCTAAAGAAATGAAAGATGTTTTATTAGTAGGGGCAAATAGGACTCAAAGTAATATGTGGGAGGAATGAGAAATTCTTTCTTTTTCTTGCTCTCACTTTCTGGTGACTAATCATTCCAGAAGCATAAACGTCCTGAGGATAGCAAAGCTCTCCAGTTGTCAGACGATCGTATGCACTGTTCACCTCAGGAAGCAGAGGTAGCTTCTGGTAGTATTTACCTTCACTCTGACTGCCTCTGGTTTCTCATTGACTCTGCAGTGGAAAGCTCGTTCTTCAGATTTTTGGATGTTTTTGCAAAGTTTTCATGAGAAGGTTGATCTGTCATGTGACTGTAATGCAGTACTTTCAATCTCAGTATAACTTTAAAGATGCAATCTTTTATATTATCTG